>NC_083574.1:45585272-45907415 GCF_027579695.1 Neoarius graeffei
GCCACATCTGAGGGCGGCTGACAAATCCTGAATTTCTGTAAAGATAACTGTCCAGAGATTTATAAGCACGCAGTGCTTCACCACTGAACAGCGAGGGAAAGTTAATGAGGTAATTATACACGTCTGGGTATTCCACCTCTGGCAGTTCAATATCCACTGACACGGTCGTGAAAACTACGTCCGGTAATCGATAAGGGTCACTAATCTGTAGATCGTTTATTTTAGACATATATATATATATATATATATAGTTATCTGTTCATTAGAAAAATGAGCCGTGTAGTCTGTCGGTTGAAATTTATCCATTTTGTGCATGAGTGCAGCAGTATTCAGCGGTGTTTTTTACCGACAAGATGGCGGCTGTGTACTTTCCGGTCACGTGACTGCAAGATCTCTATAGGATTGTGGGTGCTTTAAGAATGTTGAGGATACACACATGCATCCTTGAAAATTCTTTGAACGAAGGACGTGGTCCTTGGTAGAAGGACCTAGACATCAGAACTGTCCTTTGGTTGGATTCAGTGACATGGCATCCTTGAAATGCCACCAGTCAAGGATCCTTCCTTGATATTGAGAAACACTCACTGAGACTGTAGTGAACTGAGTATTTTGGGGAGTTTGATTGTAGAGATTTTGATATGAGGATGATTAATTTATCCTCCATTATGTTAAAAATTAAAGTGAATGACAGAAGCCCCACCCAGACCATTCTGTGAACATTTCAACTCTGGTGAATGGTGTCTGTATCACACTGCCACATATTCATCCATCAATTCACTGTTCTTATTATAATAAATAGCAAAATGTACATATTTTATGTATACCATGTACATTAAGGTTAAAGGTCTTGGTACAGATCAATAGCCTTTTAGATTTAATCAGTGAACCACCACTGCCTATTATTAAACTGTCTCTATCTCTGATAAACCAGCCATTAAAAAAGTTCCCAAACACTATCACTAAGTTCACTATCACTAAGCGTCTACAAATGGTTCTTTTCGAGATTGTTCTGTTTACTTGAGTCTGACGTACACTTGAGATGTCCTTGATAATGCTAAAAAACAGCACACAATAAATTCCTGGTGCAATTTTGCAGCGAACAGCAGAACAGTGAATACAGAAATGTTCCTGCAAAACAATGTGCTTGTGCTCAGTGGTGTGAATTCGCCTCCTGATGCCTTTGATAGGATCGCACTTTCCCATTATTGTACAGGCAGGAGCGTGTAATGTCCTGAGTAGCAAAGTGTAGCGCTTCACTTATTATCCACTTCCACAGCGATCAACTGGCATTAAAATAGAACTGCATAGCCTGCAATTACATGAAAATTCCTCCAATAGCAGAAAACCTGGGAACAGGAAATAAAGTGTTTCACTCTTTTTCTCATAGGTCGTACCAGCTTTAGATCAATGCCATAATGCAACATTACGTCATACTGAAGACGAGTGTAGGAAGTAAATGGGAACACACTGAGTGGTGTGCTTAGAGATCCTCCATGTTTCTTCACACTCTTAAAAATAAAAGTGCCAGAAATGATTCATTGTGTGATTGAACCAGGAACCCAGTTGCTGTTTCCTGGCAGTGCTATGCTGCACTACAGGGCTGCTCAAGCTAAAAAGTTCCCCAACATAAATGTTGCCATTACATGGAAGGATCTTTCAGATCACGTATTTGTTTTATTAAGTCTAGTAAGATAAGATAAGGTTGTTGCTCAAGACAATACAAAACAATAAAAGACAGTTAATTAATTCATTCATTTTCTATATTGCTTATCCATTGTGAATCATGGGTGGGGCAGAGCCAATCCCAGCTGACATTGGGTGAGAGGCAGGGTACACCCTGGCCAGATTGCCAATCTATCATGAGGCTAGCACAGAGAGACAGAAAGCCATTTACACTCACCTTCACACCTATGGGTAACTGGGAGGTTTGAACCCAAAACCATAGACTGAAAGGTTCTATAGGAATCTGAAAATGGTTCTTTGGGAGCAACAAATCTGGATCCTCTGGGTTCATCCCACTGCCCAAAAGCATGCAGGTAGGAAGATGAAGTAGGTTTGAATGAGTGTATGAATGGTATGCTGCAATGGACTGACATCCCATCCAGGGTAAATTCTCCCAATTTGCCCCACTGTTACTGGGATAGGCCCTGGCTATACAGTGACCTTGACCAGGATAAATTGCTTACTGCAGATGAATGAATAAGAATTATTTTTCTATGGTGCTTCAAAGGTCACATTTTTTTTTCAGAGAGTACCACCATCACATCTAGATATTCACCGACATCCTCTTTTCCAGTTTGTGATTGCCCACCAATACCATATAAATGATTACACATGCACACTCTTACTTCAGTGCAACTTTGTACTTTCACATTTTCTATTTGTTTGCTGCTTCATCCCTTGTCAAACAGACAAATCCCTAGAATATCTGAGTGTAGTCATGTAGGATTACACTCTCATCACCACTGGAGGCCAAATCCTGACATCAGACACTGCCTGTGCATCATCCTAAAGCAAATATGTCACTGCCAATGATGAAACATTAAAAAAAAAAAGTGCTGTCAGTGAGCTTACCTATGTTTCCTACAGCTCACTGCACAGGGCCACTTGGAACCATCGGTCAGGCAAATGTGTTTGGAAGCATTTATGTGTACTTTTCTGAAACATTCCCCAAGATACTCCATTCCCCAGAACATAACAAATGCATTACAAAGCTTCTTCCACCAGTCTCTTTATGATTGCACCAATTCATATTTGAAGCAACCAAAGGTCTCACTTGAACATTGGCATAAAAAACAAAAAAACAAAACAAAGAACTCAATTCCTTTGGCACACTAAAAAAATAAATAAAAAAATACCCTTGACATCCCCACCTTGCATTTGTTGTCTCTATCTCTGTATTTAACATACGCCTTCACTATCTCAGGCCAGAATACCTGCCTTTTAGCATTTTAAGAAGGTCCCCCATGAGTATCATGAAATGTAAGCACTCTGAAAAATAAGGCAATAAGACTACCATTTCAGGGGCATTCTTATTATTAAAACAGCCCTGTGGAACCAGCTTAAATAGATAAAGGAATTGATATCTTAGTAATTTGTAAAAGAGCCTTGGCTACACCTCATTTAATGTTACATAACACTGGCAGGTGTGTGTATATTTATGTTTAATTTATGTTATAGTTACTGGCAATGTTTTTTTTTTACTGATAATGATGCCAACTCGCTGCTTACATTATCCACCCCAAGTGACAGTTATATTCGTAGAATAAAATCCAGGCTCTAATTTTCTATACCAATGCACAAATCGAATTTAAAGAGCAGTCCACCAAGCTTGGTCAGGAAAATCTGTGGGAAAATTTTGCACTCATCAGGTCACTGATAATTGGACTTTGATGTGTTATTTTACTTTGACGTATATCCTGTAAATCTTAACGATTCAAGTAGTATCAGATGAGATTATGAAAGATATTGAATTGTACCTTTCTCTAATAGGCTGCACTGTATTGACACAGATCCTGACAGTGTGTGCGCACAAGCTCAAAATAAGACACTTTTATCTACTTACATTCGCCGGTCATCCACGGAACTTGTTCTTGATTCCAAGATTCATGTTCTCGGCTGGCAGGAATGGAACCCAATGTGGTTTTCTGCTGGTGCATGCTGAGATGCTTTTCTGCTCACCACGGTTGTAAAGAGTTGCTATAGTCTTCCTGGCAGCTCAAACCAATCTGGCCATTTTCCTCTTATCATCAAGACATTTCCACTGACAGAACTGTCCCTCACTCAATGTTTTTTGTTTTTCACACCATTCTGTGTAAACTCTAGAGACTGTTGTGTGTGAAACCCCCAGGAGATCAGCAGTTTCTGAAATACTCAAACCAGTCCATCTGGCTCAAACCAACATCCATGCCACAGTGAAAGTCACAGAGATCACAAGTTTTCCCATTCTGATATTTGAAGTGAACATTAACTGAAGCTCTTGATTTGTATTTGCATGATTTTATGCATTGTGCTGCTGTCAAGAGTTTGGCTGATTACATAACTGCATAAAACAGCATGTGTATGGGTGTACCTAATGAAGTGGCCGGTGAGTGTATATCTCAGTAATATTTCCCATTTGATTTCTCTAACAGTTAACATGATTAGTGCTGTAAGATATGCCAGCAATATTTATGAAAACTAGCCTATAGTTTCCTGTTTTCTAACCAGTAGTGAATGGTAATCCATTACAGAGACAAGAGGCAAATCGTACTTCCGTGTAATATTGTATAAGATGCTGTTGTAGAAAAGAAAATGAAAACATGCTCCATTTAGTTTATAACTACGTATATGATAATACAACCCCCAAATCAGAAAAAGTTTAGACGGTATGGAAAATGCAAATAAAAAACAGCAGTGATTTCTAAATTTATTTTGACTTATATTTCATTGCATACAGTATGAACCCAAGATATTTCTTGTTTTGTCTCGACAACTTAATTTCATTTGCTAATATATATCTAGTCCTGCATTTCAGGCCTGCAACACATTCCAAAAAATGTTGGGACGGGGGCAATTTAGGGTTAGTCGTCTCGTCTTCTTCCGCTTATCCAGGACCGGGTCGCGGAGGCAGCAGTCTAAGCATGGAAGCCCAAACTTCCCTTTCCCCAGACACCTCGGCCAGCTCCTCGGGAAGAACACCGAGGCGTTCCCAGGCCAGCCGAGAGACATAGTCCCTCCAGCGTGTCCTGGGTCTTCCCCGGGGCCTCCTCCCGGGGGGACATGCCTGGAACACCTCCCCAGGGAGGCGTCCAGGAGGCATCTGAAAAAGATGCCCGAGCCACCTCAGCTGGTTCCTCTCGATGTGGAGGAGCAGCGGCTCTACTCCGAGCTCCTCCCGAGTGACTGTGCTTCTCACCCTATCTCTAAGGGAGCGCCCAGCCACCCTGCGAAGGAAACTCATTTCAGCCGCTTGTATCCGCGATCTTGTTCTTTCTGTCATTACCCAAAGCTCATGACCATAGGTGAGAGTCGGAACGTAGATCGACCGGTAAATTGAGAGCTTCGCCTTTTGGCTCAGCTCCTTCTTCACCACGACGGACCGGTAAAGCGACCGCATCACTGCGGAGGCTGCACCGATCCGCCTGTCGATCTCACGCTCCATCCTTCCCTCACTCGTGAACAAGATCCCGAGATACTTAAACTCCTCCACTTGAGGCAGGACTTCTCCACCAACCTGGAGAGGGCAAGCCACCCTTTTCCGGTCGAGAACCATGGCCTCGGACTTGGAGGTGCTGATTCTCATCCCAGCCGCTTCACACTCGACTGCAAACTGCCCCAGTGCATCCTGAAGGTCCTGGTTTGAAGAAGCCAACAGGACAACATCATCCGCAAAAAGCAGAGATGAAATCCTGTGGTTCCCAAACAGGATTCCTTCCAACCCCTGGCTGCGTCTAGAAATTCTGTCCATAAAAATTATGAACAGAACCGGTGACAAAGGGCAGCCCTGACGGAGTCCAACATGCACTGGGAACAGGTCTGACTTACTGCCGGCAATGCGAACCAGACTCCTGCTCCGTTCGTACAGGGACCGGACAGCCCTTAGCAAAGAGCCCCGAACCCCATACTCCCGAAGCACCCCCCACAGAATACCACGGGGGACACGGTCGAATGCCTTCTCCAGATCCACAAAGCACATGTGGACTGGTTGGGCAAACTCCCATGAACCCTCGAGCACCCTATGAAGGGTATAGAGCTGGTCCAGTGTTCCGCGACCAGGACGAAAACCGCATTGTTCCTCCTGGATCCGAGGTTCGACTATTGGTCGAATTCTCCTCTCCAGTACCCTGGAGTAAACTTTCCCTGGGAGGCTGAGAAGTGTGATTCCCCTATAATTGGAGCACACTCTCCGGTCCCCTTTCTTAAAAAGAGGGACCACCACCCCAGTCTGCCACTCCAGAGGCACTGTTCCCGACCGCCACGCGATGTTGCAGAGGCGTGTCAACCAAGACAGCCCCACAACATCCAGAGACTTGAGATACTCAGGGCGGATCTCATCCACCCCCGGTGCCTTGCCACCGAGGAGCTTGCAAACCACCTCAGTGACTTCGGCTTGGGTAATGGACGAGTCCACCTCTGAGTCATCAGCCTCAGTCTCCTCAGTGGAAGACATGACGGTGGGATTGAGGAGATCCTCAAAGTATTCCTTCCACCGCCCGACAATGTCCCCAGTCGAGGTCAACAGCTCCCCACCCGCACTGTAAACAGTGTTGGCAGAGTACTGCTTCCCCCTCCTGAGGCGCCGGACGGTTTGCCAGAATTTCTTCGAGGCCGACCGATAGTCCTTCTCCATGGCCTCCCCGAACTCCTCCCAGTTCCGAGTTTTTGCCTCTGCAACTGCCCGAGCTGCAGCACGCCTGGCCTGCCGATACCCGTCAGCTGCCTCAGGAGTCCCGGAGGTCAACATGGCCCGATAGGACTCCTTCTTCAGCTTGACGGCATCCCTTACTTCCGGTGTCCACCACCGGGTTCGGGGATTGCCGCCATGACAGGCACCGGAGACCTTGCGGCCACAGCTCCGAACAGCTGCGTCCACAATGGAGGTAGAGAACATGGTCCACTCAGACTCAATGTCCCCCGCCTCCCTCGGAAGCTGGGAAAAGCTCTCCCGGAGGTGGGAGTTAAAGACCCCCTCAACAGAGTGCTCGGCCAGACGTTCCCAGCAGACCCTCACCATACGTTTGGGCCTGCCAGGTCTGTCCAGCTTCCTCCTCCGCCAGCGGATCCAACTCACCACCAGGTGGTGATCAGTTGACAACTCAGCCCCTCTCTTCACCCGAGTGTCCAAGACATAGGGTCAGAGATCAGATGACACGACTACAAAGTCGATCATCGACCTCCGACCTAAGGTGTCCTGGTGCCACGTGCACTTATGGACACCCCTATGCTCGAACATGGTGTTCGTTATGGACAAACTGTGACTAGCACAGAAGTCCAATAACAAAACACCACTCGGGTTCAGATCGGGGAGGCCGTTCCTCCCAACCACGCCCCTCCAGGTGTCACTGTCATCGCCCACGTGAGCATTGAAGTCCCCCAGTAGCACAATGGAGTCCCCAGTCTGAGCACCCCTCAGTACCTCTCCCAGGGACTCCAAGAAGGCCGGATACTCTATACTGCTATTTGGCCCGTAGGCACAAACAACAGCAAGAGCCCTCTCCCCAATCCGAAGGCGCAGAGAGGCGACCCTCTCGTTCACTGGGGTAAACTCCAACACATGGCGGCTGAGCTGGGGAGCTATAAGGAAGCCCACACCAGCCCGCCGCCGCTCACCACAGGCGACTCCAGAGAAGTGGAAAGTCCAGCCCCTCTCGAGGAGCTGGGTTCCAGAGCCCAAGCTGTGCGTGGACGTGAGCCCGACTATCTCTAGCCGGTACCTCTCAACCTCCCGCACAAGCTCAGGCTCCTTCCCCCCCAGCGAAGTGACATTCCATGTCCCAACTGCCAGCCGCTGTGTCCGGGGATCAGGTCGTCGAGGCCCCTGCCTTCGACTGCCACCCAATCCACACTGCACCAAACCCCTACTGCTACCTCTGTGGGTGGTGAACCCACAGGAGGTCGGGCCCACGTCACCTCTTCGGGCTGAGCCCGGCCGGGCCCCATGGGCAAAGGCCCGGCCACCAAGCGCTCGCATACGAGCCCCAACCCCGGGCCTGGCTCCAGGGTGGGGCCCCGGCTGCGTCCTACTGGGCGACGTCACGGTCCTGGATTTTTTCTCCATAGGGGTTTTTTGGTGAACTGCTCTTGGTCTGGCCTGTCACCTAGGACCTGTCTGCCTTGGGAAACCCTAACAGGGGCATAATGCCCCCGACAACATAGCTCCTAGGATCATTCAAGCACACAAACCCCTCCACCACAATAAGGTGGCAGTTCTAGGAGGGGAATTTAGGGTTAGTAATGAGGTAAAACAATGAAATAATAAGGTGATTTGAAACAGGTCATGTCAACAGGTGATTATAATCGTGATTTGGTACAAAATCAGTGTCCAGGAAAGGCCTAGTCTTTGAGGAGTAAAGATGGGCTGAGGCTCTCCAGTTTGTCAATGAATGTGTGAGAAAATGATTGAAATGTTTAAAAACAATGTTCCTCAAAGAAAGATAGGAAGGGATTTGAATATTTCACCCTCTACAGTGCACAATATCATTAAACAATTCAAGGAATCTGGAGGAATTTCATTCTGTAAAGGGCAAGGGCGCAAGCCTAAGCTGAACACGGGTGATCTCTGAGCTCTCAGAAGGCACTGCATCAAGAACTGCGTCATTCATCTGTACCTGATATAACCATATAGGTACGTGGGCATTACTTTGGCAAACCTTTGTCAAGCACTGCAATATGGACTTACATCCACAAATGCCAGTTAAAAATTTACTGTGCAAAAAGGAAGCCTTATGCTAACTGTGTCCAGATGTGGCATCGACTTCTCTGGGCTCAGAGGCATCTGGGATGGACCATCACACAGTGGAAATGTGTATTGTGGTCAGAGAAGTCAGTATTTCAGGTCTTTTTTGGAAGAAATGGACGCCATGTGCTCCGGACCAAAGACAACAAAGACCATCCAGACCGTTAACAGCCATAAGTCCAAAAGCCAGAGTCTGTCATGGTATGGGGTTGAGTCAGTGCCCTCGACAAAGGTAACTTACACTTCTGTGAATGGCAGCATTAATGTAGAAAATTAAACTGAGATTTTGGATCAACATATGCTGCCTTCAAAATGACATCATTTCCAGGGATAGGTCAACAAGATAATGTCAAACCACATTCTGCACACATTACAAAGGCATGACTATGGAAGAAGAGGGTGCCTGTTCCCTCTGTCCCCAGCAAGGAACGCTTTATCACTTGGTGTTTTCAGTCCATAAACATCTTTTAAGTGTTGTGAGAAGGAATGGCAACATTATAAAGTGATAAATGCTTTACTGTCCCAATTTTTTTTAAATGTGTTGCAAGAATCAAAATTGAAGTAATTGTTTATTTTTCAGAAAACAATACAATCATGAGGTAACACATCAAATAATGTGCTATTATATTGTTTTGAGTGTAGTACAGATCAAAGATTATTTACAAATTATTGTTTTCAGTTTTGGCAGCACGGTGGTGTAGTGGTTAGCACTGTTGCCTCATAAGAAGGTCCTGGATTTGAAGAAGGGGGAATAGGGGGCTCTGGGTAGCATGTAGCACCTTTGTGGCTTAGCAGCTGCACTCTTTGAGTGGCTGGGTGTATTGGTCCTCACCCGTCTCCTAAATCTCTCATGTCTGGCTCCAAGTGCCACCGCCTGGGCAACGGCTTCAGCTGGCTGGCTAAATGATGAGAGGGGGCGGTGTTGACATGGCACCGCTGGGCGGAAGGCTTCCATGGATGAAGTCAACGGCCAGGGCAGATGATTCCTGTAAGAAGGGACAATGGCCTCGTGTCCGTGACCAAGGTGAGCCACCTAACTGGAGGACCTCGGCTGTGGTCAGGCCTGGAGAGGGTTGGGCTCCGCTAGGCCTTACTTGCCCAAGACATGCTGAACATGGTGAACACAACAGCAAACTTCATACTGGCTCAGTCATCACCCGGGATAACAAGGACCATGCCCACCGCTGCTCATCAGGGTAGAGGCGTAAAGTGTGCTACTAATGGATCACTGACCAACAAGATACGTGGAAGAGACAACATCGCCATCGCCACATGGAATGTTAGAACACCGGCCCAAGTAGGGAAACTTCAGGAACTGACACTGGAACTCAGCCACTACAGGTGGCATGTAGTTGGCTTCTGTGAGGTCAGGTGGAAAAGCCTCGGAGAACACCAAACTGAGGAAGGTCATCTGCTCTACTATAGTGGAGAAAAAGACAAACGGAGTTGGTTTTCTAGTCAACAAATACATCAAAGCAGCAGTCCTTGGATGCTGCCCTGTTTCCAGCAGAATCATCACTATCTGTCTGAAAGCGTCCCCCTTCAACATCACTGTGATACAGGACGTTCTTGCTGTGAGGCGACAGTGCTAACCACTACGCCACTGTGCCGCTCCTGAACTTGTCTTCGACTTGTTAAATATCATGCTAGCGGAATGGAATATATCTGATATACCACTCAAAGCCAGCCAATATTATTTAAATATTGATTTGTTTTAGGGTGGCACGGTGGTGTAGTGGTTAGCACTGTTGCCTCACAGCAAGAAGGTTCTGGGTTCGAGCCCAGTGGCCAATGGGGGCATGTCTGTGTGGGTCCCCTCCGGAGGCTCTGGTTTCCCCCACAGTCCAAAGACATGCAGGTTAGGCTAATTGGTAGCTCTAAATTGACTGTAGGTGTGAGTGGTTGTTTGTCTCTATGTATCAGCCTTGTGATGATCTGGTGATGTCCAGGGTGTACCCTGCCTCTCGCCCATAGTCAGCTAGGATAGGCTCTGGCTTACCCACGACCCTACACAGCATAAATGGTTACAGATAATGGATGGATGGATGATTCATTTTAAATTTTCTGTTTTCAGATTTGTTCTGGTTTTCTTTTTTTTGTGGTATTTTTTTATTTTGCTGTTGTGGTTTTAGTTTTACCATCATGTTTTCTGGTTTGTGCTTGCATTTTAGGATTGTTAATGTGTTATACACTTATAGTCCACTGTACATACAGGCATCTCACACAGTTTTATGAAAAATGGGGTCTGTTACGCTCCGGCTAGGATTTGTTCCCCCAAAACTGCAAGAAGTGAACATTTCAAAGAGTTTTATGCCAAGGTGTAACCCTGCTATTCAGTTTATATTCCTGCTATTCCTTTTATTAGTCAGTACAAGAGCTGTGAATGCTCTTGTAGTGCAGTGCAGTTAATGACTAAATCCAGTAGGTTATGTGAAATAGTTTTCATAAGCTGTCATTAAATTTTCTTGATAGCAGCCTTCAAAGTGGCTGAAATGAATGCAGCTTCAGGTGGAATCATTTATTATCTGCAAAATTTTCATGTAGGGCATCAAATTGCTCACATTTTCTCTGTCCAGTTAGGTCTTTAAAGGAGATACGCAGAACCATGGCCTCACTTTTTGTTTATAAATGCCTTGAGACCTCAAGAATGGCATAGGAATAGTTTTAAGCGTTAACAATAAATCTAATATAGTAATTTTTACGATTAAATGATTCATATAGGTAGCGGTCTGCGTGAATGACCTTGACATCTGTGACGTCACCGCAGTCAGGCTATCTGTCTCATCGCCATTTTTGCTATACTAAAACACAGAGCTGACTGCAACTCCGATCCTCCATTTTGAGCTAATTTATCACCATGCCACGTAGATGTGTTGCTGGTGGGTGCAGCAACATGACAAGTTGGATTTATGTTGCAGTCATGGCCCAAGAATGTTCAAACTGCAAAGATTTGGATGCATTTTGCAAGAAGTTCATGGGCCCATTGGATGCCTACGAAGTGATCTCTCCTCTGCTCTGCACATTTTACTGATGACTCATACGAAACCTCTGATCTGTTGAGGAGTGTTGGCTATAAGCCCGTATTGAAAGAGGATGCAGTACCAACAATTAAAGGAAAAGAAAACTACAAGAAAAGGAAAGTAAGTTCAGTTGCACCAGTTCTCCCAGAGTGTGAGCTGAGCAGTAATGGCGGAGTACTCAGTATGGAGAAAATGGAGAACGAGTGGACCAGTCATCAGATTTCTCCACTGGATATGCTTGCCTCAGCAGCAATATCTCACCCTTATGTGGAAGAAGCAGATGAATGAAGAACTGAACGAAGAACTGAAAGTCAGATTGTTTCAAAACAATCGGCCATAAGATTGGCCTTCAAGAAGTGAGAACACAAACAGGTAAGATGCGACTCTCATTTGGTTACATAACAACAACAACACTCGTTGTTTACCTGCATTTAGATTAATACATGTAACTTGTATTGTGTATTTAAATTACCAGTATAAGATTATTTAATTTGTTTCAGAATGTGATTGTCTCAGTTCATCTGATTATTTAATTAGCCTTTTACATTTTATCAGTGAAAATGCATGCATGTACATGTATGTTGCACAAGTTATAACACCTATCCTGTTTTAATGAGAGTCGCATGAGACTGTCAGTTCAATTCCATCCAATTCTCTAGATGGCTTTGTTCTCTGGCTTTATTTCGTAAGGTGGGGGCCTCTGTGGCCGACGTGTTAGTATCGGATTCACTTTCTGATGGTTCTAACTGATACAGTTCTACATGTATAGCAGTAGCATGTACACACACTCCAATTTCAGGATTATCACAGTCAGATGTATTACTAGAATCCGAAGAATCTCCAATAAATCCGAACGAAGAGGCCATTGCAACCACTCTCGCCTGCTGAGTCTGGCTTTGGTCTATAGCTGTCAAAGGCCTCGGCCTTAAAACCAGTTACCGCAGTGACGTCACTCACTCAGGGTTGCCTGGCTCAGCAGGGCAGCTTGAATGCCAACTTCGCGATTGATTTTAACTCTCAAAAATATATATTTTTTATTCCCAATTATGCAGCATCGAAGAGTCAAGGATGGAGATACTATCCACTCGGAAATGTATTTTAAAATAAAGGTTCTGCGTATCTCCTTTAAGCGCGGAGTACTTTATAAGATTATTATGTACCATTAAATTCACTTTCTTATGCTTTCAGCCCTTGTGATACTAACTAGAATTATACTGTTTTAAAAGGCTCTTCGTTTACTCAAAAAGTTCTCAATGTGTGGTTGTCAATTTGTCAGACAGCGTCTTTTGGCTATGTAAAGGGGTTTATTGATACATGAAAATGTGGCACTGAAGCAAAGGCTGGTGAGGACATGTAAGTTGGCGAGTGCAACGCTGAAGTGTGAACATGTGTTCTATCTATCTATCTATCTATCTATCTATCTATCTATCTATCTATCTATCTATCTATCTATCTATCTATCTATCTATCGAATCAGAAACAAAGTGAGAGACAGAAAGAGACAAAAAGAAAGAGAGATGAGAAGCACAGAGACAGTTTACAACTGAGTATTTATTAATAATGGCTCTTCCTTTTTTCTTCTTTCTATGATGCTGTAGTAATACTCTGAGCCCATAAAACTTAATGATTGAATCGAATTGAACTGATTTGAACTGAACTAAATTGAACTGAACTGATTTGAACTGAATTGAATTAAACTGCAAGAAAGACAAAAAAAATAGAGATCGAAACAGAGAAAAAGAGGGGGCAGAGTGAGACAAAGATAGGAAGACAGACAGATAGAGAAAAACTAAGAGAGAGCTTCATGTTTTGTCTCATCAAGGATTATATACTCAAAAAAAAAAAATCAGACCGAGACAAAACACCTCACTACATTCAAAACAAGAGCTCATGTGTAAATTTACAACAGATGTTTATGGTTCAAAAACATGTTAATGGTCATTATAACCTCTTATACTTCATTATTATTATTATTAGTAGTAGTATTTTGCATCAAGTCACTTGATGCGCCATTTAACACTGTGTAAATTTTGTCTGTTTATTATTTTATAGACATACCGTAGGTATGGGTTTAATTGCACTGATCTTCATTAGCTGTTAGGAGTGTATATGTGCATCACAGACACCATTTTAACAGTCAGTGTGACAGGATGGCATTGTAGCATGGGAGTGAAACAGATGCTGGTGATTCTTCGCAAACTGTTAAAGGAAGAAAGAATGCTCACATGATTTGATTAGAACCCTCTGTAGGGACGACAGAGAGGAGACTTAATTAAAAATCATCTTGATGGAAAATGCACAGGAAAATATCATTTGTTACGAGGTGCAGTGCAGCTGAGAATCTGGCAATCAAGAGACACCAAAGGGAAAAAAACCTACTCTCGAACTAAATGTCTGATCTAAATTGAAAAATGATAACAATTTGTCTGCTATGGCCACTTGGGCCAAGGTCAGACACAAACTCTATTAATTTCCAACCAGCTTGTTTCCTTACTTCTCCTTCAACATCAAGGGCCACTGTCACTTATCAAAGTAAACAATTTAAAATCTTCCCCGATTCGGCCCTGCAGCACAATGAGAAGGCCAGCGGCAACAAATGTGGCAGTCCCTCAGCACCATACACTCTTACACAGTCACACTTTAGTCCCATGGTGCAGCTGGCCAGCGAAATACAGCATGCTGCTGAAATGGAACGATTTGAAATACCCATTAAAAATAATGAACCAGCTATTTTCACCGCCTGTTAGTGGAAAACAATCCATATTGCAGTGCTATCGCACCAAGCCAACTGAAAAGAGCAACAATTGCAGAAGGGAAATTTATTTAATGACCTCCTGTTGTGCTTCGCAAAGAGATGCATTATAGTGCCAAATAGCATAGTTTGGAACATTTTATGAGGAAATTATGTCTGGGATGTGCAGATGGACTTTAACAAATCGCCAGTGATGTGGAAAGAATGATCAGAAGTAATTTTGTTTTGAAGAAAGAAAATTAAGCCATTTCTTTCTGTCAATAGAAACGGCTTAAGATGACCATGATATATGCAATTATTAATGTGATATTCATCGAGTGTTATAGCATAAATCTGATTTATGCTCATCACAGTTAGTATAGCATGTGAATGTTTGACCCAGATGAGAAGCCAGAATGATTCTGAATTTTATTAGAATTGAATTAAAAAAACCAAACCAAAACAAAACACTAATGTAATAATTTGAAAATATTGAAACTGATAATTGCAGAGATACAAGTACAAGAAGAAGTAACAGAACAACTGTTGTATAATTTCCACTTAATTATTTCTTTAAAAATTAGTGTGAATGTTCTCAAAGGCCCAATGGAGAAACTACTGAAGTTTCCTCCAACAATCCCCAATAAGTCTGTCAGTAATGCTGTCAAGAGCACCAGTCCAAACCCAACTACAAACATGGCTGCTCAGAACTACAACACCCATGAACCATAGCGCCCTCTATCACCTGTTTATTAAATACACCTGTCACTCGTTTCCTGGTTCATCAGCCCCTGCTATATAATCACCTCTCCCACTCTCACTTGATGTGAAGTACTGTTCAGTGTTCATTCCTGGCATACCGAGCCTTTATCCTACTGCCTGCTTTATTGTGTTTTTGACCCTCGCTCTCATATCTTTCTCGTTATTCTCTAGCCCTGTCCACATTGCCTCGTCTACCGATTAATCGACCCTCACCTGTCCCACGACCTTGATTCTAATCTCATGTTTTGGCTTTGTTTCCAGTTTGCTTTCCCTGCTCTCCCCTGCATATATATCTGTAAGTGCCTGCACCCTGACAAAGTTACAGTGATGGACGGTTAAACTCTAATATCTGTCAGTAACAAGCATACCAATGAAACAACACTATATGTCCAAAGGTTTGTGGAACCCTGATCATCACACCCATAAATACATGGTTTGCCAACGTTGGAGTGAAAGAACTCAAGTGGCCTACACATGCCCCTTTTCCACCAAAGCAGTTCCAGGGCTGGTTCAGGGCCAGCGCTTAGTTTGGAACCGGGTTTTCCGTTTCCACTGACAAAGAACTGGCTCTGGGGCCAGAAAAACCGGTTCCAGGCTAGCACCAACTCTCTGCTGGGCCAGAGGAAAGAACCGCTTACGTCAGCAGGGGGGCTGAGTTGTTAAGACCAACAACAATAACAAGACCGCGAAAGATCGCCATTTTTAAGCGACAAGAAGCAGCAGCTGTACAAACGCGAAGTCATCCATTATTATTATTGTTGTTGTTGCTGCTGCTGCTTCTTCCGTGTTGTTTTCGCTTCGATATTCGCACCAAGGTTTATGCAAACGTAGCGATGTAATGATGTATACAGTACAACGACGTAACTGACGTATACAGCAACGTAATGACGTGGCTTCCCTTAGCACCGTGAGCTATGGAAAAGCAAACTGGTTCTCAGCTGGCTCGCAAGTTGAACGAGTTGTGAACCAGCACCAGCACTGGCCCCGAACCAGCCCTGGAACTGATTTGGTGGAAAAGGGGTAACAGAGCCCTGACCTCAATCCCAATGAACACCTTTTGGATGAATTAGAATGTAGACTGTTCATTAACCAAGTCTTCTCACCTGACATCTCACAAAGCTTGTTGTTGGGTGAATGAGCAGAATTTCCAACAGCCACTTTCCAAAAGCTATTGGAAAGCCTTCCCAGAAGAGAGGAGGATATTATAGAAGTAAGGTGTGTGTGTGTGTGTGTGAATCTTTAGAATGGGTTATTCAGCAAGCACATATGAGTATGATGGTCAGGTGTCCATCTATATTTCGTTAGCCTAATAGCATAATTGCCTAAGTCATATTTGAATGTTTTCGGAAAACAAGAAAAAACACAATTTTTAGCAAGCACATTGGTATTTTTTTTATTGATTTTGTAACAGTAAGTTTGCAAAAAAACCAGACACATCATCGATTGCATAACAAATAAAAGTGACTTAGGCAGAATGTGCCATGACTTAGGCAATTTTTCTCTTGCATATAAATACAAACATAACATAGAAAAGTAGTTTTACTTTCCTAAATATAACCAAGTTGTTACCTGTCTATCCTTAACCAAGTTGCTCTACATGACTGACCTTAACCAAATTGTTTTACTTGTTTAACCTTAACCAAGGGGCGGCACGGTGGTGTAGTGGTTAGCGCTGTTGCCTCACAGCAAGAAGGTCCGGGTTCAAGCCCTGTGGCCGGTGAGGGCCTTTCTGTGCGGAGTTTGCATGTTCTCCCTGTGTCTGCGTGGGTTTCCTCCGGGTGCTCCGGTTTCCCCCACAGTCCAAAGACATGCAGGTTAGGTTAACTGGTGACTCTAAATTGACCGTAGGTGTGAATGGTTGTCTGTGTCTATGTGTCAGCCCTGTAATGACCTGGCGACTTGTCCAGGGTGTACCCTGCCTTTCGCCCGTAGTCAGCTGGGATAGGCTCCAGCTTGCCTGCGACCCTGTAGAACAGGATAAAGTGGCTAGAGATGATGAGATGAACCTTAACCAAAGTCCTACTCAGGTGCTGTGTGAACTCGTTTTCACACTGTCTATTGATGAGGGAGGTTGTCATAGTACTGGTGGACCACTCTTGGTAGTACTGGCTTTATTGCCTGCAAGTCATTGAATTTCCTGAAAGTAATTGGCAATTGGGCAGGAAAGAGTGGGACCCAGTGGAGTGGTTCTTCAGGGATGCTGAGTCACTGAGGTAGGTCCTCCCAGTCGGACTCCAAATCCAACTTGTGCCGGATTCGACCATCTGCCAAGTACTGGAGAGCCCGAAGGTCATGGACTGTGGGATCGCCAACTTTTCTGCCTGGTCGAATGTTGGTGACATAGGCCCCTGATAACTTCATGAAGTCATTGCGGTATAGCTGGGTCACCTTGTATGGGGATGGATGCAAACGTGCAGTCTCAAAGATGACAATGTAATCACGTGGAGTGTGAATATCTTTGATGGTATGCCGTTCAATGAGGCTATGCATGGAGTCACACTCCATTTGTGTGTCAAAAATGCCTAAGTCAAAGAGATGACTAAGGCAGATAGTGATTTTGGACTCTAAAATGCGTTCTGATAGGCTGAGGACATAGGCAATAAGGCAGGGTGATGCAGCAGTGGTAGGAGAGTAAAGTTAGGCAGATATCACAATTTGGCCAAAAAATGGCTTGGGCAATTATGGTATTAGGCTAACGATTTGGCCATATAGTATTTTAGAGTGGAACAATGCATTATATCACAAGGCCTGATAGATGGCATAATAAGAAAAATGATGTGGGGGCAATCTACTGCACAATCAAAACATAGATACTAGGTAGGTGCATTATTCAGTTCAGTATGTTTATACTATGTTTCTTCAAAGCAGAAAAGCTTTTACCCATTTGTTTTTAAAAAATAAACTCATTGTTCTCTCATCTGTCCTTCTGTGTAATTTATACTTTGATTGCTTAGTTTACCTACTTTTAATTTGTCCTCCAAAGGCAGGGACACCCTAGGGTAGGCAGTAAACCTATTGGCCTGTTTTGGGGAGGTGGAAAGAAATCAGAAAACATGTAGGAACTCACAAAGAAATGAGGAGGACATGCAAAACTCCACACAAATAGTAATTTGAACTCAGGCTCAAACAAGGGAATTGTGAGAGTTCAAGGTGCTTCCTGTTCCATCATAAAACCAACTTACTTATTTTCTTTTGGGTGGCACAATGGTGCAGTGGTTGGCACTGTCACCTCACAACAAGAAGGTTCTGGGCTCAAATCTTTCCGATTGGGGCCTTTCTGCGCAGAGTTAGCATGTTCTCCCCCTGCCTGTGTGGGTTTCCTCCGGGTGCTTCGGTTTCATCGCACAGTCCAAAGACATGCAGATAAGGTCAACTGGCTACTCTAAGGGCCTGTCCACACGAGTACGCGGCCTCACCCAAAACGCTGTCGTTTTGAAAAAATTCTCCGTAAACACGGCATCGTTTCCAGAAATATCTGCGTCCACACGGATTCACTGGAAACGACCCAAAACGCTGTAGTACATATGCCAGGCCTGTATGTGGTGCTGTGACGCCGCCACACCAATACACTAAAACTGGAAGAGAAGCCATGGAGCATGCGTATAAAGGTCACGTGCTGTTTACAAACAAGCTCATAACACGAGAAGAGGACGATCATGGCCAGTGAAACTCTGAGAGGAAGAGGAGAGTCTTTTGTGTGGGCCGACAATAAAGTGGAACTTCTACTTCATGTCACATTGGACGTTTCTGCAGTACGAGCACAAGCCTGTAGTCCGTCATTATTGTTGTTATGACGTGTCTAGTGGCGGCGGCTGAGGTTAAAGGTTAGAGAGGTGGGGCTTATACGTCATCGTTTCTGAAAAAATCCAGATTCGCCGTCCAGACAACTCCGGGCTATCCGGCGTTTTAGGATTTTCCCACTCTGGGACCCGTTTTCAAAAAATACCAGTTTCACACCTCGAAAAAGCCAGATCCGTCTGGATGCGAGGCCGAAACGATAAAGTATTTATGTGGATTCGACAAAAACGTACTCGTGTGGACGGGCCCTAAATTGCCCATAAGTGTGAATGGTTGTTCGTCTTTGTGATAGATTGGTGTACCCTGCCTCTTGCTTGAAATCAGCTGGGATTGGCTCCAGCTTTCCCTGCAACCTTGACGGAAAAGGAGTATTTTCTCCCCAAAACATACTATGTGTCTCAATTACTGAGACTGCTAAGAAACTATTTTATGCTTTATTGCTGCCTTTGAAAATCTCTTAAAAAACCCACACTGTCTCCATTTGCTCATTACTCACGTGTGTGTGTGTGTGTGCGCATGTGTGTGTTCACTGCTTCAGATGGGTTAAATGCAGAGAGGAATTTCGCTGTGCTGAAGTGTACGTATGTGTGATAAATAAAGTTGTTGTTGTTCTTCTTCTCAAGCTAAAAATACAATAATTACACGTTATTCTGTTGACATATTTATTGTGCCAGTAATCCGAGAGTTGACTGTAAGTATTCACTGAGAGAACTCTTATTAGACGAACTCCTTTCATTGTGTTTATTTGTGGCTTAGGCTTAAAGGAAAACATGCATTGCAGAAATAGCTATATCCATCCAAAAGGAACAACAATATTAGCAAGGAGCACTCTCTACTCTCCAGGGCTTGGAAGGAGCTTATGGAAAAGCTCATTGTTTGATTTTCTCACTCAGCTTTCTTCTCAGCAAGTGCATTAAAAATGCTAATCTCCTCAGTGCTCTTTGCCAGAACAAACAGAAACAGCACAGGATACAATATCTGGAAGAGGGACAGGATTGGAAGTTTGTTCACTCTGCCTAAATGGATGTAATGGTAGGAGCCAATGGATTATCTAGCACACCATGATGTGCATTACCCTGAGTTCACACACACACACAGATTATTCTGACTTCTTCCTGATGAAGCATGGTTTCCCTCAGGTCTATGACATTTTGTTTTAATAATTATCTTTTTTTTTCAGGCAGGTGACTGCTCAGATGTTGCAGTATGCAATAAATATCACAGTGACAGTTACACCTCCTGTAGTGGTTAGCGCTGTCGCCTCACAGCAAGAAGGTCCTGGGTTCGAGCCCCGGGGCCGGCGAGGGCCTTTCTGTGTGGAGTTTGCATGTTCTCCCCGTGTCCGCGTGGGTTTCCTCCAGGTGCTCCGGTTTCCCCCACAGTCCAAAGACATGCAGGTTAGGTTAACTGGTGGCTCTAAATTGACCGTAGGTGTGAATGTGAGTGTGAATGGTTGTCTGTGTCTATGTGTCAGCCCTGTGATGACCTGGCAACTTGTCCAGGGTGTACCCCGCCTTTCGCCCGTAGTCAGCTGGGATAGGCTCCAGCTTGCCTGCGACCCTGTAGAAGGATAAAGCGGCTAGAGATAATGAGATGAGATGAGTTACACCTCCAGGAGATACTTAAACCTTTGTCTTTTTACAAGTAAACCTTTTTTCAATGCCTGTCAAATGTACAATAAAGTTTTTGGCAATTATGGATAGGCCTGAAAGGGTTGTTCCCAGTGCTTGTAGTGAAAAGTAAAATAACGGTTTATCCAGTTTTGGCACATTTGTGAATGTGTTACTGGCTTATCTACATTTGAAGCAAACCATCATATCTAATGGTACAACCACTGACGACGAAAGCTCGTTTTGGGAAAAAAAGCCCTTTACAAAGCCTGACACCATTTATTCAAAGATAATGCCAAAATATATTGCAATATAAATTCAAGCTAAACTTGCATGGAGCATACAACAACCTAACTAGGGACCTAGGTGCTGAACTAGTCTAATTCCATTAATTGGTTCATTGGTTATTTAGTGAGTTCATCCATTTATTAGTTAGCTAGTTAGTTGATATTAAAATCTAATTAATAAAGTAAAACCTAAATCAACAAAATATAAATCCACCTAGGGTGGCACGGTGGTGTAGTGTTTAGCACTGTCGCCTCACAGCAAGAAGGTTCTGGGTTTGAGCCCAGTGGCCGGCGAGGGCCTTTCTGTGTGGAGTTTGCATGTTCTCTCCGTGTCTGCGTGGGTTTCCTCCTGGTGCTCTGGTTTCCCCCACAGTCTAAAGATATGCAGTTTAGGCTAATTGGTGTCTTTAAATTGAGCATAGGTGTGAATGTGAGTGTGAATGGTTGTCTGTGTCTCTGTGTCAGCCCTGCAATAACCTGGCGACTTGTCCAGGGTGTACCCTGCCTCTCACCCGTAGTCAGCTGGGATAGGCTCCAGCTTGCCTGTGACCCTGTAGAACAGGATAAGCAGATGGATGGATAAATCCACCTACTCATGAAGGATAACTGAATGCTGGAGCAATCAAAAGAAATTTAAATTCAGAATGTTTTGTTTATCCTTCTCTTTGCAGTAGCATGTATGGAGCTCCAACTGAGCCATAGCCAGTGTAGAATGATCATAGTCTTTATATGAGCAATATGCTTGTTGCCATGTCTATTTTTTTTTTCTTGAGCATGGACATGAAGCATAAACTCCATAATAATACACTGAAATCACACTTTCCATTTGATGTGAAATTCATTTGCACTTAGTTTGTGTGTGTAGCCAAAATATACCATTATTATGCATCTATCTATTATCTATACTCCTTATCTGTCAGGGTCATTGGGGAAGCTGGAGGCAATCTCAGGGTGACTTCTCTTGAGAGGCAGGTACACCCTGGGCAGGTCACCAATCTATCACAGTGCTAACACAGACAAACAGATATTCACACTCACATTCAAACCTATGGGCAATTTAGAGTAGCCACTTGACCTAATCCGCATGTCTTTGGATTGTGGGAGGAACCCAGAGCACCCTGAGGAAACTCAGGCCCTGTCCACACGGCAACGGATTCAGGTGAATCTGATAAAATTGTTTATCGTTTCGGCCTGGCGTCCACACGGCACCAGTGTTTTGGGTGCCCCAAAACGAAATCTTTTGAGAACGGGTTCCAGAGTGAAAAAATCTGGCAACGGCGCCGTTGTGAAGTCGTCTGGATGAGTAGAATGGATTTGTTTACGATGACGTCACAACCACATAACTGTCAGTGCTTCACGCTGGGTAGAAGTGTAACGAACTCGATGCGAGATGTCAACAAATCCAATAACTTGGTTCATGAAACGCGCTTACAAAATATGTTCACTGTGAATATTTATTGTGTAATGGTGCAAAGTGAGAGAGAGAGACAGAAAATAGCCCTTAGGGCAGAGTCTTTAGTCCAAACACTGCGGAAGCAGTACCAAACCGCGCACCGCCCGTGCGCTTTCCAAAAACAAAAACAATCCCGCCAGCAAAAATAGGAAAAAAAAAAGGAGCGATTTCACCTCTTCAGATGTTGGCTTAAGTCTGACAATACATTCCTCAAAAACGGCGTAGAAGAACAAAGTGATCCATCAACGTGTAGCATTCAATTTATTCCGGACCATTAAAGAATTCTGGAGGATATCAGAATGTTGGCGTACTGGCTTCCATCTACCCCCATTCATTCCTCTTTCCGCGTCTTTCGTTTTACGCTACTGATTAATAATCAAAACTTTATGTGGCTGATGCTACAGAAGAAGGGGTTTATGCGCATGCGTCTACTTCTATTGTTCTGGTGTCTCCGATGGGACCGTCTTACAGCGCACGTAGTGGTGTGGCATGTGTATTGCATCATTTTCAGCAAGCGTTGCGTTGCCATATGAACCTGAAATTTTACTGATCCGCTGCCCATGTGGACGCGATATTTAAAAAAAAAATCTCGTTGCCGTTGTCGTGTGGATGTAGCCTCACTCAGGTGCGGGGAGAACATGCACACTCTGGACAGAAAGACCCCCCAGTTGACTGTGAGAATTGCACTCAGAACTTTCTTGCTGTGAGGTGACAGTGTTAACCACTGTGCCACCCACTATTATTATTATTATTATTATTACTTTGCCTGCTATGGAGTAAGTGGTATTGTTTTCGGTCAGGTTTCTTTGTTTGTTTCTTTGTTTTTTTGTTAAAGATATTACGGGAAAATGGCTGGACCAATCTTCATGAAACTTTCAGGATAGTTGGGCATTGGTCTCAAATAGAACCTCCAACGTTTTGAGGTTCATCCGGTCAAGGTCACCAAAAAGGTCAAAATCGTTTTTGTTGTGGCTACTGCCTCATATAGAGGCGCTAGCCACTACATCATCGTACTGTAAGAATGTAAGAGTGTAACAATCACGCACTGCACATGCGCATACATGTGTTCTGATTAAAATGGCCGGTGAGTGTATACAATTCGATTCACCATTCGAAGTAAATGGACTAGACTAAAGAAATCGCTTTCAGACATGTTTATGCTTATTACAGAGGGAAAGCGCGTTCCACTGAGCTCTAGCGCCGGGCCAGTTCTGGGAAATAAGAGTTTGGGTCATGGTGACAGCGTGTGTATGTCAGCCTCGGTTCGGAGGTTTCAGTTTCGAAAACTGTAAGAGGTAAGAGTAGAATAATATAAAGTACAGACACTTGGTATATTTTACTTCTGTGATTTTTAAATTGTTCATTTTTGGATTACGCTTCATTTTTGTGGCTACTGCCTCATAGAGTAAATATATATGCTGTATTTACTGTAGGGACATGGGATCAGAAAACAATTTTATTCATAAGCAGTAGCCACATGTACCCATAGGGTACCTATTTTTTTGCGATATCTTCCTTCATATTCATCATAAGTGCTACTGGGTGAGGTTTGTTTTGCCTGCCAACACCCATCCATCCATCCATCCATCCATTATCTCTAGCCGCTTTATCCTGTCCTACAGGGTCGCAGGCAAGCTGGAGCCTATCCCAGCTGACTATGGGCGAGAGGCGGGGTACACCCTGGACAAGTCGCCAGGTCATTGCAGGGCTGACACATATAGACACAGACAACCATTCACACTCACATTCACACCTACGGTCAATTTAGAGCCACCAATTAACCTAACCTGCATGCCTTTGGACTGTGGGGGAAACCGGAGCACCCAGAGGAAACCCACACGGACATGGGGAGAACATGCAAACTCCACACAGGCCCTCGCCGGCCACGGGGCTCGAACCCGGACTTTCTTGCTATGAGGTGACAGTGCTAACCACTACACCACCATGCCGCCTACCAACAATTATTATTATTATTAGTAGTAGTAGTAGGAGGAGGAGCAGCAATTGTACTCATAGTAGGTGTGCTGGCAGAAGTAGTAAAGAAGACATGCAGTGCTCAAAAGAGCAAACACAGAAGTGCCAATGGTCCATGTCAGTGCGTACCAGCCCACTTTAAGTACTAGTTCCTACATATAGTATCTACAGCAATGAGTGTTTTAATTTGAACACACTCAAAGCATGGTAGGTACGCTGTTATCAAACCTGCAAGACAAACTTGAGTGAGAGCAAGAGCTATGAATTATACAGAAAAGAGAGAGCAATAGTGAGTTTTTTTTCAATTAAAATTTCAAGCAGATAAAGTCCTATTAATGCAACCATTAAGTTGCAAGTAAGTGTGGATTGTTAGACTGCAGCCTGTAGCACATTTCAGCAGATAACCTTGATTACCCCACTCATATAAATGAGGCTAATGGCTAAAGAAGGTATTCAATCGATGGTCATCCCTGCTGTGAGAAGAGCTTCCTGCTCAGAATTCCAACAGATCTGTCATGAAGGTTATTTCAGTGGATTTGTACCAAAAGTGTACATGTATGTCATTTCTCACTTGGTTCTACTGTTATCACAAGCTTTTTTTTTTTTTAAGTTACTGCTTAACAAGGAGACCTCTTGAATGAAGCATTAATAGAATCAGGACTTTTTGTTTATTTTAGTCCAAAATATTAGTGATTAAGAATAATGATAATCTCTGATGGGCGGCACGGTGGTGCAGTGGTTAGCGCTGTCGCCTCACAGCAAGAAGGTCCTGGGTTCGAGCCCCGTGGCCGGCGAGGGCCTTTCTGTGCGGAGTTTGCATGTTCTCCCCGTGTTCATGTGGGTTTCCTCCGGGTGCTCTGGTTTCCCTCACAGTCCAAAGACATGCAGGTTAGGTTAACTGGTGACTCTAAATTGACCGTAGGTGTGAATGTGAGTGTGAATGGTTGTCTGTGTCTATGTGTCAGCCCTGTGATGACCTGGCAACTTGTCCAGGGTGTACCCCGCCTTTCGCCCGTAGTCAGCTGGGATAGGCTCCAGCTTGCCTGCGACCCTGTAGAACAGGATAAAGCGGCTAGAGATAATGAGATGAGATAATCTCTGATTATACAGGGTGTTTCAAAAAATTTGATATTATTTGAGATGTAAATATCCCAGAAACTGTCAGACCTGTGATAACCTCATGACTTGTCCAGGGTGTACCCCGCCTCTCGCCCGTAGTCAGCTGGGATAGGCTCCAGCTTGCCTGCAACCCTGTAGAACAGGTTAAGCAGCTACAGATAATGGATGGATGAATGGATGGATATCCCAGAAACTACATAGTCTAGGCAAATGAAACTGAACAGGCTTAATGTTGAGTAATATAAGATTTATTCTTCAAAATCTGAATGAGAAATTCAAAGGTTTGTGGAGTCCATGAATGATTTCACAAATTTTCAATATGCACACCGCCTGAGACACGGCACATGTCAAGTCGGCAGTCCAGCTCCTGCCAAACACGCTGCAGCATGTCTTTGGTAACAGTCTTTTCTGGTAACAGTGCCTTTTCAGAGAATTGTCTCATAAATGCACGCTGCACTGTCTTGTTCGACTGTGTTCGAGCGTACTCTAACGCACGCAACGCGTTTTCTTTTCCAGTGAATGGCATTTGTGGCTTCTACTCCTCTTTGCATCACTGCCAACCAGAACTACACCAAATCCATTCTTTGCATCTGTGTGTGTATTTTCATTTTTATCTTACTATTACTATTACCAGGAGGTTGGAGGAGGCGGCCTTTTTTTAAAGTATTGGCCCATCTAAAACTGAATGGTATTGTGAGCATGAAATCATGATTTCCACGATGTAAAAACCTCTAGTCTGATGATAATTGTTACCATAGGAACAGCTGTAAAGAAGTTTGGTCCATTGCTGTACATCCTTGTAAAAACATATGTATGAAATGTAGCCAGTTAGAGTTGATGTGTTTGTCTTCTGTGAACCTGAGACCACAAGTAATTCGTGCCTTTTTTTTTTTTGTCAAATTCTAAGAATATCCCTATTCAAATGGAATTAAGTTTACAAGGGGACCTGAGGTAATTCCATAATTTTCTTGTGCACCACTGTGATTTTTTTTTTTTTTTTGTCTGGGTCAATCATAAAGTGGTTTCTTTCCACCCGTCTGGGAAAATTACAAACCAAATATTTTTGACAAATTCTGGTTTTTGACCATATCCACTTGCTGTTTTTAGCTGCTTTTTTTTATGAATTCACAAATCACAATGCTGTGGCTTCTTGATGTTGTAGGCCCTAGTTCTTCTGACAATTCGTCTGTCAGCCTAAGGATGGCTTCTTTTGACAATCTAAACCGAGAAATTACTTCATCACTGTTGTAAATCTCCAGTGGGTTACTTCGGTTCCTGAAAACTCTTTCCCGTCTAAAACCTCTCTCCATCAATTCAGCAAACCACACATTTTGTGCCATCTTTCCCTTGTTTTTATTTTTCTTGCTATTTCAGTTATTACCATGGTGATCTAGCCCTTAGACCCATATTAGACTGGGGGGAGGGTGTCTTACTATTTAAGCCTAAAATTAGACTTAAAAAATTAGTCTTAACTTTTGTGAAACTGTCTTACTTGCATTAGACTGGTCTATAAAGAAACTTAAGACCAATCTTAACCCATAGACCAGTCTAAACTACTTTAGTGAAACCGGCGAGTGAACCAGGTGATTGCACAAGCTGATTACAAGTCCTACCAAATCAGAAAAAAGTTGGGACTGTATAGAAAATGCAAATAAAAAAGAAAGCAGTGCTTTCTAACTTTTGACTTGTAGAGCATGTGGGAAGGAGAATGTTGAGGATGGAGCTGCCAGGCACATGAAAATAAGGAAGGCCAAAGAGAAGAAACATGGATGTGGTGAGAGAGGACATGAAAGTGGCAGGTGTGGTAGAGAAGGATGCAGAAGACAGGGAGCAATGGAGATGAAAGATCCGCTGTGGCGACCCCTAATCGGGAGCAGCCAAAAGAAGAAGAGCAAGAAAATTTCATTGCAGACAGTATGAACCCAAGACATTTCATGTTTTGTTTGGTCAGCTTCATTTCATTTGTTATTATACATCCATTCCTGCATTTCAGGCCTGCAACACATTCCAAATAAAGTTGGGACTTGGGCAGTTTAGGACTACTAATGAGGTAAAACAATTAAATAATTATGTGATTTAAAACAGGTGATGTCAACAGGTGATCGTAATCATGACGAAATCAGTGTCCAAGAAAGGCCTAGTCTTTGAGGAGTAAAGGTGGGCCAAAGATCTATAGTTTGTCAACACGTGTGAGAAGATTACTGAAATATTTAAAAACAATGATCCTGAAAGAAAGATAGGAAGGGATTTGGATATTTGACCATTGGCGGTGCAAGAATCTGGAGGAATTTAAGGGCAAGGGCAAAAGCCAAAGCTGAACACCCGTGATCTCCGATCCCTCAGACGGCACTGCATCAAGAACTGTCATTCATCTATAGCTGATATAACCACATGGACTCAGGATTACTTTGCCCATCCTTTGTCAAGCACTACAATATGGAGTTACATCCACAAATGCCAGTTAAAATTTTACTGTGCAAAAAGGAAGCCTGATGTTAACTGTGTCTAGAAGGTCCATCGACTTCTCTGGGCTCAGAGTCATCTGGGATGGACCATCACTCCGTGGACACATGTATTGTGGTCAGACGAATCATTATTCAAGGTCTTTTTTGGAAGAAATGGACACTGTGTGCTCTGGACCAAAGATTAAAAGGACCATCCAGTGTATTACCAGTAACAAGTCCAAAAGCCAGGGTTTGTTGTGGTATGGGGTTGTGTCAGTGCCCTTGGCAAAGGTAATTTACACTTCTGTGATGTCAGCATTAATGCAGAAAAGTAAACTGAGGTTGTGGATCAACAGATGCTGACTTCAAGATGGCAATGCTTCCAGGGATATTTCAACAAGACAGTGCAAAACCACAGTTTGCACACATTACAAAGGCATGGCTGTGGAAGAAGATGGTGCCTGTCCTCTCTGTCCCCAGTAGAGAATGTGTGGTGAAGTTTGAAATGAAAAATATGACAACGATGACCCCATACTATTGCACAGCTTAAGACCTGTTTGCAGGAAGAATGGGACAAAATAACACCTGAAACGCTTCATCACTTGGTGTCTTCACTCCCTAAACATCTTTTAAGTGTTGTGAGAAGGAATGGCAACATTACAAAGTGGTACATGCTTTACTATCCTAACTTTTTTTGAAATGTGTTGCAAGAATCAAGATTGAAATGTTTATTATTTTGAAAAACAAACAAACAAACAAACAAACAAAAACTCAATAAAATTCATAAGATAAAATATCAAATCATATACTGTTGTAATGTTTTGAGTGCAATATAGGGCATCGATTATTGACCAATTATTATTTACAGTTTTAATTTCAATTTCAACATACTGTCTCAACTTTTTCTGATTTGGGATTATATTAATAAAGTCACCTTTTTATTCACATATTTCATAATATCATGCAATGTTTGAATGAGCAGCTGTATTGTAGATGCTTCTCAATCATCTAACATTAGATCTTGCTAATTAAATGGAAATATGTATGTAAAAACGGTACTACAGGTACACTAATCCTATCCATATAATGTTGTCTATGTCCATCCAATTATGTCTATGACAATACCCAAACATAATTATAAAATAGTGACAGTATCATAGTCTGTACCATTAGCTCCTAGTTTCAATCCATTATTCACTAGACATTGTCACATAGCACAAATCCAGATATAGATTTCTATTTAGATCCTTAATGAGCAAGTCTGCTGCATGGTGGTGCAGTGGTTAGCACTGTCGCTTCACATCAAGAAGGTTCCGGGTTTGAACCTCATGGCCGATGGGGTCCTTTTTGTGTGGAGTTTTCATATTCTCCTTGTGTCTGTGTGGATTTCCTCCAGGTACTCTGGACAAAAGACATGCAGATTAGGTAAAAATACAAGCCAGTGCATACTTAGTGCCAGTCCCAAGCCTGGAGAGGTTGGGGAGGGTTGCATCAGGAAGGGCATCTGGTGTAAAACCTATGCCAAATCAAATATGCTGACCAAAAATTGGGAAGGATAAGCCACTGTGGTGACCCCTAATGAGGGCAGCCGAAAGAAGAATGTGCAATCCAGTGGTGACAGTGGCAAGGAAAAACTTCCTGAGAAATCATGAGGAAAAAAAATTTGAGAGGAACCTGACTCAAAACACCCATCCTCTTCTGGTTAACACCAGACAATGGGATTAGAAGAAGAAGAAGCCTTTATTTGTCACATGCACACTGAAACACAGTGAAATTCCTCCTCTCCATTTAACCCATCTGAAGCAGTGCATACACACACATACCCAGAGCAGTGGGCAGCTACGCTACAGTGCCCGGGGAGCAGTTGGGGGTTAGGTGCCTTGCTCAAGGGCACTTCAGCCCAAGGCCATCCCATGTTAACCTAACCGCATGTTATAAACAACCATATGCTATAAAATAAAAGAGTACTAAGTATTTTGAACGGATGCTCAATATGAGCACACTGTGCATATGAGTACAGGGATGAGTACAGGGATGAGCACAGGACAGTCTTTATGATTTTAGCACCAGATCTGAGGTACACACCTATGGTATCCAGGTGAGATTATCCACTGAAGAAAGAGTGGGTCTTGGGCATAAACTGACTGGGAATTATTTTCTCTGCCAAGCAGTTAGTCAGGCAGTTTTAATCACTGCCACTCACCTATGTGTCAGAGCTCTGTGTGTGTGTGTATACAATAATATAAGTAAGCCAGTATGCTGGCAGTCTCTTAGTGTAGAGAAGCACATTATACCTTTATCCATTATTAGTTTCCAGGAATAAGACTTACTTGGACATCTAATTATATCTTTGCAGTTGGTTTAATCTCCTTTTCACTACTGATAAAGTGATAATGCAAAGCTGCTTGATGAAATGTGTTTCAGTGATGGATTGTGTGTGTGTGTGTGTGTGTGTGTGTGTGTGTGTGTGTGTGTTGCTAGTTATTGATGCTGTGATCATGTTTGTCACAGTCTTTTCTTCTTGCTGGGATAGCTGTCAGTCAGCATGTGATCTGGTTAAAGTTACTCACAACAAAATATCGTAACACTGTCCATGAAAATTTGCAATGGCGTTTCTATATGTCAGTAATTGTGGTGGAAATGTGGTAGATGGTATCCTGGTGGTTTGCTGATTGGCTGGCTCTCTCTTCCCAGGAAAGTAGACAATGAGATGCCTATCATCAATTATTCATGAGTCTACACTGTTCCACCACAGCATCCTGCAATCCACATAACACAAAAGTGTTGACACACTCGCCTTCTCCATAATTACCTCCAGCTCGTGTGGGGGTGGGGGGGGGGGGTGGGCTTTGTGGTGGTAGCTGACACAGGGAGATGGAGGACAATGTCTACACTTGTCTAAACTAGAAGAAACACACAGGCACAGCTACAGAACATGGTGCCTACACCAGCACACCTTTTTTTTTTTTAAATAGAAAGTCCTAGCTAACACATTCTCTGGTGAGAATGGAATTCTGCCCACTAGAACAATATGCTAACAGGTGTGGGGTCATCTCCCGCTTTCTTGTCCTTGCTTTTCTTAGACTCAGTGAAATGTCCTTTTGAAGACCAATCTCAGGTGTCAGGTAGTGGTCATTTAGGGTGGAGAATGGCACTTCTGCATTTTCAGATCAAGAAGTGGTGACTCAAAGGTCCAGATAAAGGGAAGGATTATATAAATGTGAGCACAGAGACATATAACAGCTTAAAGCCTGCAGGCATATGCTCATTGCTACCATACTAGTGATAGATAAAGTCTAATTAGGAGAGAGGGAGAGAGATACAGTTCTCTGCATCACACACTCACACACATAGTAAAGAGCTCTGTGGGCTCTGGCTTGTCAACAAAATGAACTCATACACAAGTGTGTGGTATTCTCATGTCCTGTTTCATAAAGAGCTCTGAAAAAGCAATTAAGTCTCAGACAGCTGTTGCTCATCCCCAGGGTCTGCCATGTATGTACCTTCCTGCACTTACACAAATATTTAAAACTTTTTTTTCCAAACTTTTTTCCCCTTTTGGTATACTGGGGTATTACTGTAACTAAAACCATCCAAATGGAGACTTTCTGACAGTTATATTCTTTTTACATTCCACTGATATAGGGGCTTTTCACTGGTGTCACAGATTTTTCTTTATTACACAGCGTCTACCATATTGCCAGGCAAACAAAGAAACATGGCCATGACAGTTAATAATGAAAATCGAGATGACTGCAGTCAGTACAATCTTTCTGAAATGATAAATTTAGATTATACCAGCAGATCATATTACATCCAAAAGCTGAAACATGCAGGCATCACAGAGCCATATAATTTACCAACAAATGTATTTATTCCACTTGAAATGTGTACGGCAAACCAGTTACCGGATTTGGAATACTACAACATCCTGAACTATTTAGTATTTGGGACTTCTAAATACACGGAGATGCTAAAGGCTTACAAAAGTACAGATGCCTACCAATATTTTGGGGCAGGTTATTATGGGAAATTTCTGATAAAGAAAAATACCTTATTATGACAAAGATATGCTCAAATGTGGACTTCTAACAGTAACAAACAAGCCAGGGTCTGGATCTAGCGTATTTTATGGTGTTTAGCCTCGTCTACATTATAGGTACATAACAAACATGCTGCTAGTCTCACCAAGCATTAGGTCTAATAAAATATATTGCATCCAAAGCCCACATACAGATATACATTTTAACGTTACATACATTTGCCATGGGTTCTTTTTTGGAGTGCAGTAGAGCTGCTAAGTATGACACATGTGTACTGTATGTACCAGTAGACTGTACTGAGTAGTGACAGACCATGCAACCTGTTAAAAGCTTTACTATCTTGACCAAAGCTCTGTCCATGTTATGCCAACTTACAGACTTGGTGAATGTTAACTTGAGTACGTCAAGGCTAGATCTAGATCTATGGGATTTTTATAACTGAATGGCTGTGAGCTAGATAAAGTGTTAGGAGAAATATCAGGTGCACAGAGCTTTCATACGAACCTGATATAAAATACTTTGTTGGCACCCTTTCCATTTAACTGCAGCTCACCATTTTTCTTGCCTTTCTGGGTTTGCCGGGAAGTGGTGAAAAGTTAAACCAGGCTTACCTCCACATCTGTTATTACATCCAAAAGCACTGCAGGTCTCTGGCATCATTCTTTTAGATGTTTAGATGGTATTTTGTAATGAATTTAGTTGGTTCTAGTCCAAAAGACACACACACACACACACACACACACACACACACACACACACACACACACACAGTATATATACAGTTAGGTCCATAAATATTTGGTCAGAGATAACATTTTTCTAATTTTGGTTCTGTACATTACCACAATGAATTGTGAACAAAACAATTCAGATGCAGTTGAAGTTCAGACTTTCAGCTTTAATTCAGTGGGTTGAACAAAATGATTGCATAAAAATGTGAGGAACTAAAGCATTTTTAAAACACAACCCCTTCATTTCAGGGGCTCAAAAGTAATTGGACAAATTAAATTATTGTAAATAAAATGTTAATTTCTAATACTTGGTTGAAAACCCTTTGTTGGCAATGACTGCCTGAAGTCTTGAACTCATGGACATCACCAGACGCTGTGTTTCCTCCTTTTTAATGCTCTGCCAGGCCTTTACTGCAGCGGTTTTCAGTTGCTGTTTGTTTGTGGGCCTTTCTGTCTGAAGTTTAGTCTTTAACAAGTGAAATGCATGCTCAATTGGGTTGAGATCAGGTGACTGACTTGGCCATTCAAGAATATTCCACTTCTTTGCTTTAATAAACTCCTGGGTTGCTTTGGCTTTATGTTTTGGGTCATTGTCCATCCAGTGGCGGCTCCTGAATTTTTTTTCAGGGGGGGGCAATTTTCCCCCGTTATGTCTACACGGACCGTAAATGTCCACAGGACTGAAGTAAATTGACCTAGGGAGCAAATCAATTGGCCAAACTTGTTTTTGCCTGGTAAATTCAGATATCAATATAGACAATATCTCTTCTCTCCACTAGGTGGCAACACTGAACAAGTTAAAGGTGGCAAACTAAGGTAGCCTAGTAAACTAGACCCACCCGCCTAGCGGCCAAAAATATTTTTGCCTACGAGTGGCAAATATTCACATTTAGTCTGGCTTGCCAGGCTAAAACTAATGGCCCTTTTCCACTACCCTTTTTCAGCTCACTTCAGTTCGCTTCAGCTCACTTCAGCCCGACACGGCTTGCGTTTCGACTATCTAAGAACAGCACGACTCAGCTCGCTTCAGCCCTGCTTAGCACCCAAAACTCGCACAGTTTTGGAGTAGGGCTGAAGCGAGCCAAACCGAGCTGAGTGAGGCTAGGGGCGTGAGCAGACACTCCCCTGTGCACTGATTGGTGAGGAGGAGTGTCCTCACACACCCACACACGCCCCGCGAGCACGCTGGGATCTGTAAACACCGTAAACCCGGAAGAAGGAGAATTACGAATTACGAGAATTATGAAGCCTTATGCGCCTCGCCTCATCTATACGCTCTTGCCAGTATCTGTTGGCGTTGTCGGTGACAACAAGCCACAGCACCAAGACCAGCAACACTAACGACTCCATGTCCTCCATGTTTATTGTTTACTCTCCGGGTCGTGAGACTACCGCTTAAAAGGTCACTGATGTCACTGTTTGCGCCGCCTAACGACATCACGTGACGTCCACTCACTTTCGCTAACTACACCCAATGTGTCCACCCACTTCCAGCCAGCACGGTTCAGCGCGGTTGTAGTCGAAATGCAATACCAACAGCCCCGCTCAGCTCGACTCAGCCCAACTCAGCACAGCACGGCTCAGCCCAACTCAACCGCGTTGGTAGTGGAAAAGCGGCATAAGGAAGATTCATTGTGAAGCCTTCAAAGCAAAACATCACAATTAATTAATATTACATTACTCATTTATTCTCATATTATTCCAGTATTCTATAATAAGTAGACACAAATTCTTAATTATAAACATATTCTAATTTCTTCAATTCTAAAGAATGCAATTAAAGTGGCAGGATATAAATCCAAAACAAGTGTTTATTTAAGTTTTGAAAAAGATGAAAAGCATAACCATCAAACAAACGTGTGCAGCTTAATTATGTTTTTTTTTATATGGAATTGCACCATTTTAACAACAAATAATTCTAAATAAATTCTGAAGTTTTTTTCCCCAAGAATTCCTCCAGAAAGCCATGCCTTAAAAGGAAATTTAAAGTATTACAAGCATGTCAATGAACACAAAAGGCTTTAGTTATTTAGCTATACACACACAAGGTTACACAAGGTTTTGTAGTCAGTGCAACTTGGCTTAACAAGTTGGAAAAAAGGTAAGGTGCTGCTGGCTCCAATGAACACATACTGTACAATATATAAAAACTGAAAATATGCTTAATTTACACCAAGTCAGAGAGAACTTGAGGCTACTGAAATATTCCAAGCATGGCAATGTTAAACTGCCATTGGTAAAACAAAAACATGGCAATGTTAAACTGCCATTGGTAAAACACACACACACACACACACACACACACACACACACACACACACACACACACACACACACACAACTTTTGCCTAATAAATTCAAATATCAGATATCACTGTACCGTCTGCTGTGCTACTTCCAGGGTGGAAGAGAACGCAAGGGTAGCAAAAACGAGCATTGACTACATCACAGCCAGCTAGCCAAGTTTTCCGGTGGTACCAGTTCTTGTTAAATAAACCAGTTCTTGCTAAATGAAATAGCCTTGAAGTCAATTGTCCAATTACTTTTGGCCCCTTTAAAAACAGGGTTGCACATGTTAAGGAGCTGAAACTCCTAAACCCTTCATCCAATTTTAATGTGGATACCCTCAAATGAAAGCTGAAAGTCTGGACTTTATGTCCATGCCCATTATATAACTATAACCTGAATATGTTTCAGTAAACAGGTAAAAAAAAAAATTTGTGTCAGTGTCCAAATATATATGGACCTAACTGTATAACTGTATGTATGTGTGTATATATATATATATATATATATATATATATATATATATATATATATATATAAACTAGTAGCCTAAATTAAACCACCATGACCCTGACCAGGCAGTTACTAATGATAAACAAATTGAACACTGAATAAACAGGCAGATTCAAGTCATTAAATGTGTTTTTGTTCCTCAAACTTTATATTTGATCTCTTACTCACACCCACATAAAAGTATAAACCTCCTGCTTGTATGACTTATTGTCTCAACCAGCTGCTCTGTGAACACTTCTGACAAGCTTTTGTGCATATCCTATTTGTAAGTGTTTATTTCCATTTGATGTATTTGTAGTGGGTTATATCCCTTCACAAAATACGTGTGAAGATTTACACTACAATATTGCTTAAAGCACAGATTCCCAGCCTGAGTACTAGAGTAAACCTTGTCCTGCACATTTGGGAGCAGAGAAACATGAAAATGTTCAGAATTGGGGGTACTCTGGGGCCATGGTTTGGAGATAAGCTATGTATATACATTTGACATCAAAATGTTCTCGTCAAACACCTTTAACCTCCTAGGGCCTAGCGGTCACATACGTGGACAGCACTTTTTAGAAATTCAGAACAAGAATCCACATATGTGGACATACTTTTTCACATACTTTTTCTCAAAAAGTACATCTTATCAAAGATGATGCTTAGTTTTTATTCTAATCAGGTTCTAATAAGCCCAAATAGAAAAAAGAAATAAAAAATGCATGTAAAAAAAACAGCTTGGGTCTTAGGAGGTTAAACCAGTCTTCAACTATCTATTTTTTTCAACCATCCAGTGAACTCAGATTCCTGTCCAAGACTAGAACCATGGAACTCAGTGTGATCTCCTGTTGTTGTCGAACATCTACCAAGTTTGATGTGATGTGCATTCTGAGATGCTTTTTACTCATCACAGATGTAAAAAGTGATTATTTGAGTTACCAACGCATTCCTATCAGCCTGAACCAGTTTGGCCATTCTCCTCTATTCTAACCTCTGTCACATTTTCCACTTGCAGAACTGTTGTTCACTGGATGATTTTTCTTTCTTTTTTTTGCACCATTCTGTGTAAAACTTTAAGGACTATTGTGAATGAAAATTCCACATCTGCAGGATCTAAAATTCTCATATCGCCGTGTGTGGCATCAACAATCATGCCACAATCACAATCACATTTTTACAAACAAGTGTTCCTAAAAATGTGGTAAATGAGTACTTGGATTAGCGGCATGATGGTGTAGTGGTTAGCGCTGTCGCCTCACAGCAAGAAGGTCCGGGTTCAAGCCCAGCGGCTGACGAGGGCCTTTCTGTGCGGAGTTTGCATGTTCCCCCCGTGTCCGCGTGGGTTTCCTCCAGGTGCTCCGGTTTCCCCCACAGTCCAAAGACATGCAGGTTAGGCTAATTGGTGACTCTAAATTGACCGTAGGTGTGAATGTGAGTGTGAATGGTTGTCTGTGTCTATGTGTCAGCCCTGCGATGACCTGGCGACTTGTCCAGGGTGAACCCCGCCTTTCGCCCGTAGTCAGCTGGGATAGGCTCCAGCTTGCCTGCGACACTGTAGAACAGGATAAGCGGCTAGAGATAATGGCTGGACAAATGGAGTACTTTGACCCCTTTCTAAAATTGGAAAACTGTATTGCAAGGTTTTACTTGTAACTTTGAAAGGTTTTTCTATGTGGACAAACCAACCCCATTCGAAATCTTTTTCAAGTTTTTTTCTAAATGTATATGAAAAGTGTACAATCATCACATGCAACTACTGTAAAAAGATAATTAAGCTACAGAGGTTAGGGGGAAAAAGAGATGTAAAGGTAAAAAAAAGATGGAGAAAGACAGAAGAAGGAACTGACAGACTGAAGCGCAATCATGACTCCTATGTTCATTTTTTCATGTCCAGAGATGTACTGCTTTTTAGGAAATTGTTGCCGGCAAAATGAAACACGTGAACAGCGTGTCTAGTCAGTCACACGCCCCCACCACCCCACCACACACACTTCACTGACTAAGCTGTAGCACTCGGTGATGTCACCTTTCTAATGCAGTGTGTCTCACCTAGTAATTACAAAATCACAGGGGAATTTTTTTCCCCATTCTTTTTTTTTTTGAAGTCAGAAAGCAGTTGAACAATCGCACATTTGCTTGCATTACATATTTCACAGTAGACAACAAATAAATATATTCACAATGATCTGAAAATATAGAAAAAGCAAAAAAGGAAGAAAAAAAAAGGCAGGAAATGTAGGTCAGCAGTGGATGTTTCAGGCGTATGTGTACCTGCAAAACACAGAGTAGATCAGTTGGTAATGAGAGAGGCTGGACTCTCTCTATCATCTTAAGGGTGGGTGCTCACAGAGGATTTCACAGCCCAGGGGAGACAAATCCGCACTAAGCCACATATGAAAGAGGGATAGACGGAGGGAGATTCCTCCATGCTACAAATCAGTGGACTGAAAAGTGACAGTGTCCTTGATGATAGAGAAGTGAACCGTCACTTCCCAGTTACATACTGGAACTAAGCATATAAAATTCAAGGAGTGTATACTACACACTATAAAACTACAGAAGGAGGTCAATACCATGTGTACTGCTTTCCAATCAGAAGGTTGGTCCCTAGGTAGATAGTATTTCAGAGCAGAATTTGCACACTCCTTATAAGAGATAAAAGCTGTCCTATTTGGAAAGTTGCTGCTTTCTGAGGCCCTGCATGTCAGCCAGATTCAAATTCATCATTCATTCAATGCACGAGCCCATTAATCTCTTCCCTGAATCACAAGACTTGACAAACATGATGGTCCAAACTGTTGATATGATAATGAAATTGAATTTCGTAGATATCAGGCATATTTGAGATAAAAGATTATCAGAAGCCTTTCATGGTGAAAAAAAATCCCTAAAATCCCATCTGATTTTTGTGTTATTCATGAGAAAACATATTATTCTGTAAAATATTCTGCAATTACCTTACACCTAATAGGAAAAGTGAACAGTTACAAGAGTAAGATTTGGGGGTCTGGACCTACTAACAAGTACGTATTTAATTAACATATGAAGTGCTATAGGCATTTTCTCTGTAATCACATATAATCCTACTATTCAGGGTAACCCAGTAAACAATAAGTTCCTTTTATGAATCTGGCCCTCTACTCACATTGTTTCAGGGAGTTTTTCCTTGTCACTGTCACTTATGAATCGTATCCACATTCGGATTTCTGTAAAACTGCATTGGGAGAATACCTATTGTTAAAAGTGCAATACGGATAAAATAGCTTTCAATTGTACTGAACTAACTAACTGAATGCTCTTATATGGTGACTTCTGTATGCATAAAATTGTAAAGTTAGGTGTTCCACTAGGCTCTGTTCTAGGGCAACTTTTATTGTTTTATACATGTTGTCAATGGGTAAAATTATTTTAAAACACAGCAATAGCTTCCACTGCTATACTGGTGATATATATATATATATATATATATATATACCAACCAGATGATAATCCGCCCTGTGATGACCTGGCGACTTGTCCAGGGTGTACCCCACCTTTCGTCCGTAGTCAGCTGGGATAGGCTCCAGCTTGCCTGCGACCCTGTAGAACAGGATAAAGCGGCTAGAAATAATGAGATGAGATGATAATCCATTTTTCCCTTGCTACTATCACCCCTGACTTATTCATTAGAGAGTTAGCTCTAGATCTGGATTTCTGTAAAGCTCCTTTGTAATGATATCTGTTGTTAAAAGTACAATACAAATCAGACTTATTTGAATTGAATTTAGATAGTAATGTCCTAGCCACTAAGGTTAACTTGATAGTTAGCTATGCTATTCAGGCACCAGGAGTATAACTGTATCAGTACCAGAAAATCACTAGTTTGGGAACTAACCTCAGGCAAGCCAATAAACTGGTATCCAGTTATCTCATCTCATCTCATTATCTCTAGCCGCTTTATCCTTCTACAGGGTCGCAGGCAAGCTGGAGCCTATCCCAGCTGACTATGGGCGAAAGGCGGGGTACACCCTGGACAAGTCGCCAGGTCATCACAGGGCTGACACATAGACACAGACAACCATTCACACTCACATTCACACCTACGCTCAATTTAGAGTCACCAGTTAACCTAACCTGCATGTCTTTGGACTGTGGGGGAAACCGGAGCACCCGGAGGAAACCCACGCGGACACGGGGAGAACATGCAAACTCCGCACAGAAAGGCCCTCGCCGGCCCCAGGGCTCGAACCCAGGACCTTCTTGCTGTGAGGCGACAGCGCTAACCACTACACCACCGTGCCGCCGGTATCCAGTTATTTAGCGCAAAAGTCTTTTAGCACAAGTCTTTTAGCACAACTCTATGTTCTTTAGCACAACTCTAGATTATGGTCACAATAATCGAAAAAACCGAAAAGAAGCTGACAAGGATCCAGCGCCGACAGCACCTAAATTTACAGTCCAAGATTTTTTGTTAATGGGCTCGTTTCCAAAAAAAATGAAATTAATGTCTTCCAACTTCTTAAATCATTTGCATTTTTAGTGGCACCTGCAGCTTAATTGATTATCAAGGTTTTTTTTTGTTTCAAGTTTAATTATTTCACTTTCTTGCATTTAGAAGTCACAGAAATTATCTAAAATGTAAATAGCTTAATAAAATAATTGAAATAGCTGTACATAGTTTTCCTTTCTTTTGACCTTTTTTCTTTTGTAAAAAAAAATTAAAATAAAGCACCAACAAAAAGCTTTCTTTGAACTCATCATCTTGTAAATTTCGCTTGATTTTTCATTCTTCATCAAATTAGCAAATTGTAAGTAATAAACGATATAATTTAAGCTTAGCACTTTAATAAAGACAAAACAAACCTGGAAGTTGGCTGTAGCGGTGTACTGTGTCAGGGTACGTGCTGTGTTAAATAATTTGGAGGGAGGATTGGTGACAAACATACAGGCTACATCAAACATGGCGGTTTCAAGATGGTGGAGTGGGGAAATACAATTGCTCGTTTTCGATCGGAATCTCGGCAACTTTTATTAAAAAATCCATCAAACATCTTTAAAATGATCAGTATTTATAATAAAGATTAAGTGTTCTTGGATCTTGTGCTAAAGCACTTAGAGTTGTGCTAAGAGACTTTAGAACTTGTACTAAGAGACTTTAGATTTGTGCTAAAAGACTTTTGTGCTAAATAACCGTAAACCAATAAACAAACAAGCAGTAATGAATAAGCAATTGGTATGTGTACAGTACTCTAAATGCATGATAGTAGTCTAACATTCCTTTTGGCTAATGTGACGTCAAATGAGACAAGTACGTTTGAAGAGTATGGCCACTAGAGCTGTCTCCAGAACGGAACAGAGCTATACTGTATACTGCATGTAACATATTGTAAGTGAACATATAATATAATACCAATCCGAATTCCATAATGAATCACAAATAGTTAACCACATGATCCTGTCACCATGAGTGGAAAGTCCTGAATTTCTGTTCATCAGCCGGGGGTAGATCTTAGATGGAATTATGCTTCAGCCATCCCTGTAGCCTCCGAGCAGATCTGAGCATGAACAATCCATAAAGCAAGCTCTCTTCCATTGCCTGAAGTGATCAGAATCAAAGCCATGTTCCAATTTAGTTTCATTACTCTGATCTGAATGATACACCATGATCATTTATTGATTTCAAGTCAGTTTGCCACTGTTCCTATATCGAAATGCTGTGTACTTTGTGATCCCATGGAGAATATTTTCCAGGACAGGCCTAAGACTGTATAACTTTAGCTGAAAAAGGCCCTGGCTCTATTATTTACATAGTGTGATTAAGAATTGATGGCGCACAAAATGAGGGGGAATTCACAATGAGTCTGCTATTGTAAAGAGCAGAGACCTGTGAAAAAATTAAAAGCATTAATATGATACAGATTGGGGTTTGAATCATATTTTAAGGACTCCTCAGTTATAGTAGTAGCTTGGTGAGTTAAGGAACAAGACCATGGCAGGCTTTTATTTCTTGTTTCTGGTTCCATTCGAGGTTTTGGCAAAACTGTTTTCCAGCCAGCATCAAGGGTAACATCATTGTAGAATAACTAAAAACAAAATATTAAAATATAAAAACAAAAAAGTAAATGACATTGGGAAATGAATACTTAAGTCTGAGTGAAAAATACTATGGTGAGTGTGTGTGGAAGAAGAGTCTGGAGACAGAAATCTTGGTTTCTTGGGTCGTTAGCCTGTGCTACTTGCTCTTGATAGCACTAGCTTGACCGCTTTATTAGCATTTGCTAACACTACTGATGAACGCTACACCAGCTGGAAGGTGACTTCACTGCCACACTAACAGCGCTGACTCATGGTTAAGCTAGCGTTGGCCTTTGAGAAGGCCTAGGGCGATAAATTTTTGGTCCCTCCCACTGTAAATCAAAATCTGATTGGTTAATTCATCTGTCACTTCCTACATAAACATACACTGCCATGGCCTTCTGTCCCGGCAATGAAGTCCTAACCAATGAGTGAGCCAGCTCGAAACTCTTCTCAGCCTAGAGACAACAAACAAAAAATCTCATTGGATAACTCGATTTTAATGTTTTCAGGACAGTAACCCTTTCATTTCTGAAGCAAATTTGATAGAAAATGAGGCCAAATTAGAATGAGAAGAGAATAATTATCATGAAATTATGAAAGAATGAAAGAAATGAAAGAATGAGAGAAATTAAATATAACAATTGGAATGTTGGGCGGCACGGTGGTGTAGTGGTTAGCGCTGTCGCCTCACAGCAAGAAGGTCCTGGGTTCGAGCCCCGTGGCCGGCGAGGGCCTTTCTGTGCGGAGTTTGCATGTTCTCCCCGTGTCCGCGTGGGTTTACTCCGGGTGCTCCGGTTTCCCCCACAGTCCAAAGACATGCAGGTTAGGTTAACTGGTGACTCTAAATTGACTGTAGGTGTGAATGTGAGTGTGAATGGTTGTCTGTGTCTATGTGTCAGCCCTGTGATGACCTGGCGACTTGTCCAGGGTGTACCCCGCCTTTCGCCCGTAGTCAGCTGGGATAGGCTCCAGCTTGCCTGCGACCCTGTAGAAGGATAAAGCGGCTAGAGATAATGAGATGAGATGAATTGGAATGTTGAAGTATTTGGGCCTTCTCTGGAGGCCTAGAAGGCCCTGATGCTTCCCCTCTGCAATATATGCATCCTGGACATGGTTCTTCCATTTGTGGTGCATCACTGTTACAGCTGTATGTTTATGTGTGTATTCCCACTGCTCTATGGTGGCTCTTTTGGCATGATAAGGACTGATCAGAGAGCTGACCTTTATTCTGAGGCCTGGCACATCAACATGAAATTGCAATTGTTCAACAAAGCCGTGATGGCTCTCCCAGTGGAATCTTTTAATTTTCAACCCATTACCTCACCATTAGGATCTGTTTGCTTTTCAGCATTACAATGAGACTGCACTCATGGTGGTTGGTCAGAAAGGAAGTACCTGCTCTGCACAACAATACACCAAGCTTGATATGCCACCTTGAATGAATGAACAAACAAACAAACAAACAAACAAATAAAAAAAACCCTCCAAAATGGTGGGAAGTACAGTAACGGCTTTATTAAATTAGTGCAAAAGACACACATAACTCATTCATAATGTCATTGTTTACTTTGCTTTATAAGGACTTAAGGGGTCTTTCTCACAAATCCACAAACATTTTGTTTTTTTTCTTTCTTTTTTGATCCACTTCTCACAAGCGCAAAATACGAACCGACAAACCGACAGTCTATTTTGGCCTCTCTGCGGGAGACAAGGGAATGCTGAGACAAGTGTCATACCAATAGAGCCATGAAAACATAGGTTCAACAGACAACCAGTCTGTAAACCAATTTAGGACTCCAGATTCAACTGAACATTCTTGGGGGAAAAAAATGAACAAAACAAAACTCGAGTTAATACATGAAAAAGAGGAAATACATCAACAGCACTGAAAACAGTGTCTAAAATAGGCAAAAAGATACAGGTTTTTTTTTTTTTATTTGGGAGGGGTAATTGACTGCAGTCAAATTACATAAGTTAATCAATAAATTTGTACAATGGTAAAAAATAAAATATATGTATATATATATATATATATATAGTGTACCCCCCACCATTTCACACCGTTACTATAAAGATATATTCCACTCCATAACAACTAATGCAATAAAAACCAAAACAAAAAAATAAAGACTCCAGAGATTTGACTTTAAACTTTGAAGGCTTTTGGCTACCACCTTGCCCTAAGAAACCACAGTCACGGCAGACTAAACACGCCTTACGCCCTCGCCTTACATTAGTAAACAAAGTCGTACAGTACTCTTTAACCAGAGACAAATAAAATACATCAGAAAGTCTAATTGCTTTTCCCCCATCCGGTACATCCTTATCCAGTGAGAGTTCATTCAGGCAGTAGCATCCATGACAGTGTCCAGTGGTATGAGGGAAAGATGTGAGAGGAAAGGAATAAGAAAGAGAGAGAGAGAGAGAGAGAGAGAGAGAAGGGGGTTAACTTATTATGGTGCTGGACAAAATAAACTGAAGGCCTACAGTTAAAGGTGTTTTCGGAAATGTGGTGAAAGGTCCTTGTCAGTTGCCTCAGTCTTGGTTTGATGAGGGCATGGACTGGGAGATGCTCGTCAGTGTTGGAAAATGGCAACAGACAGATTGAGCTTTACAAGCCTGAGAGAGAGAGAGAGAGAGAGAGAGAGCAAAGAATAAACAGTGGGCATTTTAAGCAAGACTGAGTTCATCAAAGATCAAAAGGCAATCAAAGACATATCACTTTGAAGTTATGATTAAAATCCACTGAAGATCTTTCGTCTTCAAAAGTTTCAAAACTTCTGATGCTCATTCTTTAGAAAAGTTTAGAGAGCTGATGTAAACATGCCATTGTATTACTGATGTTTTGTCTGTATGTGTGTGGGGGGGAATTCTCTTTTGTGTCTGGTTCCTCTCAAGGTTTCTTGCTCATGCCACATCAAGGTGTTTTTTTTCTTGACACTGTCACCTTCTGGTTTGCTCATTAGGGATAAATTTTGAAATTCAGAGATGTAAAATTTATATATTTCTGTAAAGCTGATTTGTGACAATATCCATTGTTAAAAAGCACAATACAAATAAAATTGAACGGAATTGGATTGAATTGGGGCGGCACGGTGGTGTCATATCCAGGGTGTATTCGTGCCTCATGCCCAGTGTTTTTGGGATAGGATCTAGATCCACCATGATCCTGACCAGAATAAAGCAGTTCCTGAGAGTGAGTGAGGGTGTGAGTGTTCTGCTGGGATTTGTTTTGCTCTACCTCTATGTGGTTGTCTGTGTGGGTGAAAAGGTGCCATAATCCTGCAGACTGACTGTTATTTTTGTCTCACTGCATATGGTTTGCATAAAACTGAAGCAAACAAATACACTATGCTGTAAAAAGGTGTATTAAAAATAATCTCAAAGTCAAAGTCCGTCCCATGCTAGGACCTGGTCTTCCCAGGCAGTCTCCTGTCCTAGTAGTAACCAGGACCTTAAGGCGCATTGGACGGCACCGATCTCTGTTTCTATAGCCCTTGGTCCCTGGCCTATACAGCTAGGGTTACGGGGGTGGGGGTTCTAGTCCTCTGGTAACTGTGAACGTTTAAAGGCCTCTGCATGCTCTTGCGACAAGGCTTTCGCAGATAGCTTTTCGCAGACAGTTGTAATTTATCGTTGAGCGGGGAGTAATAGGCGTGCGCGATGTTATTCACCGGCACAACGCAAGGGGGCGCGAAGTCGCTAGGAGTAGTTGGTGGGTGTGGTTAGTGGAGTGTTTATCCTCCGGTTACTTATAATGATTAGAACTTTTTTTTTTTATAATGACTAGAACTGGAGTCGTATAGATGTACGTACTTCCTCGATCAACCGCTCTTCGTGCTGCTCCATCTTCGCTCGTGTTTTTAAAAATGCCGGTCGTGAAAATAAACCAAACCGGGAAAGTAGGGAAGCGGAAGTGCGTGTACAGCGGATGTAGAGTGGACCAATCAGAGCCCTCTTGTCTGCGGCGCTGTCTGCGAGGCTTCTGCGGTGGTCACAATTTTTGGGAGGTGCGCGCAGAGCGTCTGCGAAGGTGGGTGGGGGGGCTACGCAGACACTGTCTGCGACGCTATCTGCGAGGACTGGGTTGTCAGCATAAATTGGCCTTAACTCCCCACTCACATCTGTATTGCAGTATGCCTTGCCAGACAGCAGTAGGTACCATTTTTATGATGGTCTTTGGTATGACCCAACTGCATGTAGAACTTGCAATCTTCCAATCAAGAGGCAGACACGCTAACCACTATGCTAGCTCACAGTAAAAGTAATCTAAAGGGATAGCAAAAGTATATGGTAAGGTGAACGGTACAGTGGTGCTTGAAAGTTTGTGAACCCTTTAGAATTTTCTATATTTCTGCATAAATATGACCTAAAACATCATCAGATTTTCACACAAGTCCTAAAAGTAGATAAAGAAAACCCAGTTAAACAAATGAGACAAAAATATTTTACTTGGTCATTTATTTATTGAGGAAAATGATCTGATATTACATATCTGTGAGTGGCAAAAGTATGTGAACCTTTGCTTTCAGTATCTGGTGAGGATTTTAACTTGGCCATTCCAAAACATTAACTTTCTTCTTTAACCATTCTTTGGTAGAACGACTTGTGTGCTTAGGGTCATTGTCTTGCTGCATGACCCACCTTCTCTTGAGATTCAGTTCATGGACAGATGTCCTGACATTTTCCTTTAGAATTTGCTGGTATAATTCAGAATTCATTGTTCCATCAATGATGGCAAGCCGTCCTGGCCCAGATACAGCAAAACAGGCCCAAACCATGATACTACCACCACCATGTTTCACAGATGGGATTAAGTTCTTATGCTGGAATGCAGTGTTTTCCTTTCTCCAAACATAACACTTCTCATTTAAACCAAAAAGTTCTATTTTGGTCTCATCCATCCACAAAACATTTTTCCAATAGCCTTCTGGTTTGTTCACATGAACTTTAGCAAACTGCAGACGAGCAGCAATGTTCTTTTTGGACAGCAGTGGCTTTCTCCTTGCAACCCTACCATGCACACCATTGTTGTTCAGTGTTCCCCTGATATGGTGGACTCATGAACATTAACATTAGCTAATGTGAGAGAGGCCTTCAGTTGCTTAGAAGTTGCCCTGGGGTCCTTTGTGACCTCGCTGACTATTACACGCCTTGCTCTTGAAGCGATCTTTGTTGGTCAACCACTCCTGAGGAGGGTAACAATGGTCCTGAATTTCATTCATTCATACACAATCTGTCTGACTGTGGATTGGTGGAGTCCAAACTCTTTAGAGATGGTTTTGTAACCTTTTCCAGCCTGATGAGCATCAACAATGCTTTTTCTGAGGTCCTCAGAAATATCCTTTGTTCATGCCATGATACACTTCCACAAACGTGTTGTGAAGATCAGACTTTGATAGATCCCTGTTCTTTAAATAAAACAGAGTGCCCACTCACACCTGATTGTCATCCCATTGATGGAAAACATCTGACTCTAATTTCACCTTCAAATTAACTGCTAATCCTAGAGGTTCACATACTTTTGCCACTCACAGATATGCAATATTGGATCATTTTCCTCAATAAATAAATGACCAAGTATAATATTTTTGTCTCATTTGTTTAACTGGGTTCTCTTTATCTACTTTTAGGACTTGTGTGAAAATCTGATGATGTTTTAGGTCATATTTATGCAGAAATCTAGAAAATTCTAAAGGGTTCACAAACTTTCAAGCACCACTCTACCAGCAGCAAGTTAAATGTTCGTTGTGACCTTCAGTTACAATCTATCATACAGAAGAACTGAGCTTATTTATATTGTGACATCACTGCTATATATACTCTAAAGTATTATTCACAAGTCTCATCTCATAGGGACATCACACTCCATTACCTGTAATACTGACATAATGCTACAACAAATAAAACAGAACTTTGGTATTGGAAACTGGGCTGACAAATGAATCCACTCATGTACAAAAGTAATACTGAGGGTATACTTCCCGGATCTTTCACTAGCTCCATTATTATTATTTCTCTCTCCATTTTCCACTCTCTGTCTCTCGCTCTTGTTTTTCTCCTGGGCTGTATTCACAAAATTAGATTAAGGACCAGTTTTGAAAAATGCAAGCTGTAATTTTTCGAGACGTTCAGAAATGAATTGGCCTGTAGGCCTGCGAAATGCTAGACCGATCGAAACATGCCAGATGTGATGGTGGAATATTTAATAGGAAGAACTATTGATTTCCCCCCTTTTATGTGTGTTTTTTCCATCTAGCCACTATTTGTATTTTGGTCCTAAGTGAATCTGAAAGGGAAATAAAAATTGAACACTTTTCAGAAGCACAGAGAAAATCTCCTCTGTTTCAGAAATACCTTTTGCAAATGTAATGAGACCCCTGCACCCTTTATTCATGCACGGAGGCCTAGAGATACACCAGGTAATTCTTTCTCCTTAGGCAAAAAGCGTGAGAAACATAAAAATACATAACCAAATCAATTCCACTCACTTCTCTGAGATGCAGTGAAGTCAGGCAAAAAACAGATAATCCAACACAGATGTACAAAGCTATACCCATATAAACACACACACACACACACACACACACACACCCACACACACACACCCCTCCTCTACCATGAGCAGAACAGAGGAGGGAAGTGCAGACCTGGCATCTGCCACAGATCTGAAACACGGAGAAAATGAAGGATTGAGGGAGCAGGACGAAAGAGCGTTTGATCTAATTAGGATCATGCTGATTGGAAGAAAGTGGTTGTGGCAGCAGTCAGCTGGAGTTGGTGCAAACATGATAACGTGACCCCTGTGCTCCAGCACAGCAGCCCGCTCGCTTAATATACAATCTTTCTTCCTTTTCTCAGACTGGCACTCTATCGTTCTCAAAATAAAATGTAACAGCAGATGGCTGTCAAATTTGCCGTTGAGGGACCTTGGCTAAGTTTCTTCTTTCAGACTTTACACTGAGCCTTTTAGAAACTCTAAATATATGTGGCTGCACCACTTTAAAATCACACGACACCACCAATTCCTCTTCACTAATCCACAGCAAACGCACATTTTCTTTTACCAAATAACAGACTTTAATTCCCTCATGTTTCAACCTGATATTAATTAAGCCAAAAAGGGTCACAGTGAAGTGCAACATGTATACCACAGAGGAATTAAAAAAGGGAAATGCTTCTAAATGTCATTCAGATGGATTTTTTTTTTCTTTCCTTCAAGATACGGTTCCTCTGTAGTCAGAGTAGATTAAAAGCGTAAAAGCGGTTGTCTTGGCAGAAAAGGGGATTTAAAACTTCAGTGGATTGCCAGTGGCTCAGTTGTGTGATGGATGGAGCTTGGACTTATTTCCCTGTTTGTGGATTAATTACATTTCAGCCCTCCAAGAATCTTTTATCAGATTAGCAGTGGCTTTAAAAGTCTTGCTCAGTTCAGATCTATTGCTTTCCAGTCTCCACAGACTGCCCTTTCGATATACTCTGGTTATACTCTCATTATACTCGAACTACTGTTGTATCATATAGTTACTGGGGTACTTTTTTGTTGGCTCATAACAGATCATAATAAGTGGAAATAAGTTTCAGTAAATAAATGGAGGAGTTAAAGGCTTGGGTGAATTTGAACTTGAAGATGATAATTCTGTTTATATAGATTTCTGTAAAAGCAGAACTCCCCCGTTCGATGTGAGTTCCTGGACCATGACAGAGCCACTGAGTGTCTGATATCTTTTGTACACTTTTCTGGCCACAAGCTTCAGAAAACCATCGGCTGCTATCTTATTGGCTCTCTGTACTTCTACGTATACGCACCATTTGGGTTTTTCAGAGTAGGATGTAGCCACTAAGTTGAAATAAATACAGAGAATTCGGTGTTTAAAAGGTTAATGAAACTTTTTTGATGCAGTTAGTGGTGAGTAAACAAGATGTTTGCTTTCTATAATTGCCAATGGCCGAAGGTTGGTCATCTGTCAGTTGAATTGCCTGTTTCTCTGAAAACAGGTCGTGAACATGTTTATCAATGAGTTTATATTTGCACATTATATATCAACTGAAACTGGACAGCTAAAGACTGAAAAAAGACCAGATATTATTATTATTATTATTATTATTATTATTATTATTATTTTAAATCTTCAACTTTCCAGTTAGGGTGACTCTGTACCTACGATAGCCTCAGATTCCTGTTCTTGGCTTGTGAGTGGAATGGATGAGGTCTTCTGCCATTATAGCACATCCACCTCAAATTTTGATGATTTTGGTGCTCTGAGATGCTGTTCTACTCACAATGGTTGTAAAGACTGCTTATTCGAGTTACGATAGACTTCCTGTCAGCTCAAACAAGTCAGGTCATTCTTCTCTTATTTCTCTCATCAACAAGATGTTTCAACCTGCAGATCCTCTGCACACTGGATGGTTCTTGTTTTTCACACTATACTGTGAAAACTCTAGAGACTGTTGTGTGTGAAAATCCCAGGGGAACAGCTGTTTCTGAAATACTCAAACCAGCCCACCTGGCACCAACACTGAGATCACATTTTTCTCTCATACATAGCCAATACAAAATAGTCAAAATTCATAGAAAATAGTCAAGATACAGAAAAACCTATAAATGAGTGAATGAGCAGGTGTGGCCAAACTTTTGAGTGGTACTGTACATGGACACACACACACAAGCAAAGGTTTGGACACACATACTCGTTCATGTAGAACAATACTGAAGACATCATCTCATCTCATTATCTCTAGCCGCTTTATCCTGTTCTACAGGCAAGCTGGAGCCTATCCCAGCTGACTACGGGCGAAAGGTGGGGTACACCCTGGACAAGTCGCCAGGTCATCACAGGGCTGACACATAGACACAGACAACCATTCACACTCACATTCACACCTACGGTCAATTTAGAGTCACCAGTTAACCTAACCTGCATGTCTTTGGACTGTGGGGGAAACCGGAGCACCCGGAGGAAACCCACGCGGACATGGGGAGAACATGCAAACTCCGCACAGAAAGGCCCTCGCCGGCCATGGGGCTCGAACCCGGACCTTCTTGCTGTGAGGCGACAGCGCTAACCACTACACCACCGTGCCGCCACTGAAGACATCAAAACCATAAAATAAATAGAGGATATTACACAGTTGTGCAAAGATATGAAGTTTATCTTCGAGTAGTGAACATATTCACAAGTGAGCAAAGTGAACGAGTGAAAAAATTTTCACCACGAGAAGATAAGCTTCATATCTTTGTGCCACCATCTAACGTTCTTTATATTGAATGGACACATGCACACATACCGTACACAAAAAAATAATGAACCCCCCCCCAACAACCCACAAAGCAAAACAGCCAAGTTAATGAAAATAATTTTAATTTTGAACCAGTTCATCATTTTGACAGTGCATGTCTAGTTAACAGGAAAACACTGGGAGTGACATCATTGGAGTGAAATATCGGAAAATATATCACTCAGATCTGTGATGTATTTTGTATGAAAAATGCAAGTTTTTTAACACAAGAAGATAAACTTCCTATCTTCAAGCCAACATTTCATGTTCTTTTTATTATATAGACACATTCACAAACAAAAAGTACCCAAATTTATCAAAACAATTCATCGATTTCCTCACAAGTAACATATTGAGATTTATCTCATGTTTTTGGTTCACGTCCTGGATGTGGCATGTATGACCGGAACATTTGAGGACATTTTGAGGACCAGAACACATTTGCTAGGACATTTTAGCTGGTCTTCAGTTTTTCAAAGGGCTGCTTACCAGTTAAGACTTAGTTTTAGGGTTCAGGTTAGATTTAGGTTTAGGTCAGGGTGTAAGGGTTGGGGTTGGGCATTTAGTTGTGATGGTTAAGATTAGGGTAAGGGGCTTGGGAATGCATTATGTCAATGAGTGTTCCCACAAAGCTAGAAGTACTAATGGGTGGCATGGTGGTGAAAGTGGTTAGCATTGTTCCCTCACAGTAAGAAGGTTCTGGGTTTGAGCCCAGCGGCCAACAGAGGCCTTTCTATGTGGAGTTTGCATGTTCTCCCCGTGTCTGCATGGGTTTCCTCTGGGTGCTCCGGTTTCCCCCACAGTTCAAAGACATGCAGTTAGGTTAACATGGGATGGCCTTGGGCTGAAGTGCCCAAAAATGGCGGCGCGCACGTACGCAGTGGCTTTGCTCTCCTATGATGAACTAAATTTCATTGTACATTTACTCAGTGACAATAAAGGCATTCTATTCTATTCTATTCTAATATGTGTGTGCGTGCACACGTGTGTGAGAGAGAATAAATAAAGGCTGCTGAGAGGATGACTGTTTACAGCTGCTATAACACAAGTGATAATAGGAACTAACTTGTTTTTGCGTTAAACAATATTACATGTAATTATACATTTATATTATTTAAAATGCCATTTTTAGAAATAAATTAAAGATTGTAATTGTTTGCAAATTGCCTTTCATTGCTTGACTCTTGGAGCCACATACCTGTCTTGCCCTTACTTGAAATCCTTCCCTGCCATGGTGTGGTGATGATACCCGGTGACTGTTTCCTCAGTGCATATTCCAAGCATACCTACAGGGGGCAGTGTTGCTATCTTTGTAGTGTGTTAGTGTGTCGTGAATTCAAGAGCACAGACCTCCATTCAGCATTTGTGGCCATGTGCACCATAGGAAATCTAGGCTCGCAGTGGGGAGAAGCAGCACAGCTTCATTTATTTGCATGTGAGAAAACCGTGTTTGCATTCATTGACTATTCATCCAGCCTTCCTATCTGATCAGCTCATAACTGGTACTGAGCGATGCTGGGAGGATTGTGAAGACTAGCTGCCTGCCTTTTCTTACCGTCAACTGTGATCAAAAGCCTTCTGATTTCTAAGGACAAATGAATAAAACAGATACATGTTTTTTTTTTTTAATAAAATCGAGTCAATATATTCAAAGAGTGACAAACCTGCATCGTGGAGACCAACAATGATAGCATGTGGTGGTGAAGCCAGAACTAAATCAGTCATGTTGCACGGTCCTCACGATGTGCTGCTGCGTGTAATTAGAGGGCGGCAGGAGTGGGTAAACTGCAGGATTTGGTGCAGGATTTAGCAGCATTGAAAGAGCACCTTAATGCCAAGCTGCTTATGCACCTTCATATGGAACATGCTTGTGTTGCTCCCCATGCTGACATACATTATTTATGGCTCCACAAAAAGCAAGGGTACTGGAGTGCTTTTTCTGTCAGAAGTAGAGGGAAACAGAAAGCATGGATCTTCTCTACTGTGGTGATATTCAGCCACTCACTCACTCGCTCGCTCTCTTGAAACCGAAATGGCTACTTATAGAGATGGATGAAAGGGAATCTCTGTTCAGGATCAGTAGAGCTGTCTGCAGTTCACTTCCTGAGAACTGGAAGCACCCAAACACACTCTGCTGACTCGATGACTGCTTTCATACTTGGTTGGTCCTAATATTCAGCCTAAATCTCAAGATCAATTCTCGGTTTGTTTGGAAGATGACATCATCCCAGGTTGGTTATCACACTGACAAATTTTCATCCCAACTACATCTGTCTTTTGCAGGAATTGCAAACAATCTTCCATCCCATCTATCCATCATCTCTAGCCGCTTTGTCCTGTTCTACAGGGTCGCAGGCAAGCTAGAGTCTATCCCAGCTGACTACGGGCGAAAGGCGGGGTACACCCTGGACAAGTCGCCAGGTTATCGCAGGGCTGACACACAGAGACAAACAACTATTCACACTCACATTCATACCTACGGTCAATTTAGAGCCTCCAATTAGCCTAACTTGCATGTCTTTGGACTGTGGGGGAAACCAGAGCACCCGGAGGAAACCCACGCAGACACGAGGAGAACATGTAAACTCCTCACAGAAAGGCCCTCGATGGCCACTGGTCTCGAACCCAGGACCTTCTTGCTGTGAGGCGACAGTGCTAACCACTACACCACCATGCCACCCTGCAAACAATCTTATTATCATTTATTTAATAATTTAATATTATGCCACAACACTGCTGAATTTCTATTCTACTGTAATTGGTCAGATGTTGGTGATTAATGTATATAACAGCAACTCTGATAGTCATGCAGGCTACAAGGTTATCACAGGTTGGCAAGGTAATGTGCTTCTTTCTGATAAGTTATCTTTTCGATAGTAACAACTAACACAGAGATTTGTATCGTAGATGCTCCACGTAAACAGATCACAAATGAATTTTTCTGTAAGAAGCTATTTATTTGACATTTACACCACACCGATCAGCCATAACATTAAAACCACTGACAGGGATATATTATGCAGCAAGTGAACAGTCAGTTCTTGAAGTTGATGTGTTGAAAGCAGGAAAAATGAGCAAGCGTAAGCCTCTGCTCCCGCACCAGCAGATTCAGGAGGAGCTTCTTCCCTGAGGTTGTAACCATGCTGAATTCCACACCATCACTCTGCTAGCATCACTGCTCTCATCCTGCACTGTCCAGTACTTTAACATGCCATTTGCACTAATAATTTCTTGTACAAATTTGATCAATGAAATTGTTGCACAAACTATGCCACTTATGCGATATTACTGTACATATAAACAACTGTACATGTTCATACTGCTGCTGCTGCACACACTGCCACTTTATTGTACATATAAACATCTGTACATATGGGTTAACTACTGCTAACTATACATACAACCTTACATACTCTCTAATCCTGTCCATTTCCCCCTCTGTAAATATGCATTTAAATATTTACAAACATATCTGTATATCCTCACGGTCCATCACTGTATATAGTATGCTGCCGTACTTACTTCTGGCACTTATCTGTAAATTAAACTGTATTTTGCACTTCTGTATTTTGCAGAAGTTAGGATCTAACTTCTGGTTAGATCCTAACTGCATTTCACTGGCTTTGTACCTGTACGCTGCATTATGACAATAAAGATGAATCTATTCTAATGTAATCTAGTTTAATCTGAGTGACTTTGACAAGGGCCAAATTGTGATGGCCAGATGACTGGGTCTGAGCATCTCCAAAACAGCACATATCGTAGGGTGTTCCTGGTATGTAGTGGTTAGTACCGACCAAAAGTGGTCCAAGGAAGGACAACCGGTGAATCAGCGACAAGGTCATGGGCGGCCAAAGCTCACTGATGTGTGTTTGGGGCAAAGACTAACCCGTCTGGTTAGATCCCACAGAAGAGCTACTGGAGCACAAATTGTTGAAAAGTTAATGTTGGCTATGACAGAAAGGTGTCAGAACACATGGTGCATTCCATTTTGCTGCATACAAGGCTGCATAGGTGCCGGGTGGTCAGAGTGCCCATGCTGACCCCTGTCCACTGACAAAAACTCCTACAATAGGCATGTGAGCATCAGAAGTAGAACAATGAGCAGTTGAAGAAGGTGGCCTGGTCTGATGGATCATGTTTTCTTTTACATCGTATGGATAGCCAGGTCCATGTGTGTAGGTTACCTGGGGAAAAGATGGCACCAGGATGCACTATGGAAAGAAGACAAGCCAGTGGAGGCAGTGTAATGCTCTGGGCAATGTTCTGCTGGGAAACCTTGGGTCCTGATACCCATGTGGATGTTACTTTGAAACGTACCACCTACCTAAACATTGTTGCAGACCAAGTACGCCACTTCATGGCTGCAGTATTCCCTAATGGCAATGGCCTCTTTCAACAGGATAATGTGCTCTGGCGCACTGCAAATATTGTTCAGGAATGCTTTGAGGAACATGACAAAGAATTCAAGGTGCTGACTTGGCCTCCAAATTCCCCAGGTTTCAATCCGATTGAGCATCTCTGGGATGTGCTGGACAAACAAGTCTGATCCATGGACACCCCACCTTGCATCTTGCAGGACTTAAAGGATTTGCTGCTAGTGTCTTGGTACCAGATACCATAGCACACCTTCAGAGGTCTTGTGGAGTCCATACCTTGATGAGCCAGAACTGTTTTGGCAGCACAAGAGGGACCTATACAATATTAGGCAGGTGATTTTAATGTTACAGCTGATTGGTATATGCAAGTAGTCTCCATTGTCAGTGTTTTTAAACAGTCAGAAGTAAAGCTGTAACATTTGTAATTTGTAAAATCAAGGATTATATCTACAGACAGACGCTAAAAACACATACGCTTGATTGATTATGAGGGAACACATACACGCAGGCAAGGCAGAAAGAAAGCTTGTAAATATGAACAGCACACATATACACACAAGGGGTGGCACGGTGGTGTAGTGGTTAGCGCTGTCGCCTCACAGCAAGAAGGTCCTGGGTTCGAGCCCCAGGGCCGGCGAGGGCCTTTCTGTGCGGAGTTTGCATGTTCTCCCCGTGTCCGCGTGGGTTTCCTCCGGGTGCTCCGGTTTCCCCCACAGTCCAAAGACATGCAGGTTAGGTTAACTGGTGACTCTAAATTGACCGTAGGTGTGAATGTGAGTGTGAATGGTTGTCTGTGTCTATGTGTCAGCCCTGTGATGACCTGGCGACTTGTCCAGGGTGTACCCCGCCTTTCGCCCGTAGTCAGCTGGGATAGGCTCCAGCTTGCCTGCGACCCTGTAGAAAGATAAAGCGGCTAGAGATAATGAGATGAGATGAGACATGTACACACATCCTATTACAGAGACAGTATTACTGAGGCATTTTGTACAACACTGTGATGGGAACAGTAAAAGGAGAAAAACGATATGGGAAAGATTCCTCAGGCAAGATCATCAGTGTCGTATGGAGAGTATTAGGCATTAGTGTAGTGGTGTGGGTTTGCAGGCTGTTGGACATTATGAATAGGACTGTCCTTCAAAGCATAAAGAAAAAAAAATTACACCACAAGCAAAGAATCTCTTTGAACGCCTGGCAATTAACATTCAGGCATGAACAGTGCAATGACTGCTGATACTGATGAAAACAAGGTAGTTTTAGAAGGAAATTGTAAGAATGGTTATGAATATCATGTAAAAAAAAACAATCAGAGGGAAGATGAAACGCTAACACACCAGCTATATGTTTGTGGTAGAAAGGAGACTTAAGATTGTGTCGATAAGATGTGAGAGATGGTGACTTATTAGAGGACAGATAATGAAATAGTGATCTAGCAAGAACTGAAAACAGAGAGTGACAGAGACAAAGATGGAGTGTGATAGAGCGACAGAGCGAGAGAGAGAGAGGGAATGATGCCTGGAGGTCATGTTGGGCTCAGGCCTCTCAATGCCTCCATTGTGCCATGAATTACAGATGGAGCCCTTTTCTACCCGAACCCTTGGGCATGGAAGTCAGCCATAGAGCATACACACACACACACACACACACACACACACACACACACACACACACACACACACACACACACACACAAGTAGTTCTCCATCATATAGAATATGTGATATAGCTACAGAAGTGACTCATGTAAATGCACGCACACACACACACACACACACACACACACACACACACACACACACACACACACACACACACACACTCACTCACTCACTTACGGATAAGCACACAGACGAATGGTAGACCAAACATCCCAGCAGAACACAAATCTTAAAAACTCAGAAATCTATTTCTCTACTAAATTGCCTGAGAAACAGGTCCATTATGGCCCGTCTCATGAGTGGAGTAAATTATTAATGCTATTGCAAATGGTATAAATGAGATATACTACTATGCTATGAGATATAAGCAAAGGAATGGCTAGGCTGGGCCATTCTGGGCAAAACACACACACACACACACACACACACACACACACACACACACACACACACACACACACACACACAGTTATTGATGGAATGTAGCATGGAAATGGAGGAATTTTAAATTCTGTCATAAAAATGTTGCAGCTTTTATGAGTGCTTATTATACACAGAGCCACTCCACCTATTTGCTGACAAGATTGAATTGAGAGAAATTTACTGTCAAACTTATAAAAATGTAATGAAATGTAAAGACGAGAGCCAACTCAGATAACAGTACGTCCTGCCAGCTTTCACAAATGGGCTTTAAGCTGCAGAAGAACAGCCCTGCACTTAAATATACCAAATATATAGATGTAATTATTCTATGCACATTCACTGTAGGGGCAGCACAGTGGTGTAGTGGTTAGTGCTGTCACCTCACAGCAAGAAGGTCCTGGGTTCGAGCCCCGTGGCCGGCGAGGGCCTTTCTGTGCGGAGTTTGCATGTTCTCCCCGTGTCCGCGTGGGTTTCCTCCGGGTGCTCCGGTTTCCCCCACAGTCCAAAGACATGCAGGTTAGGTTAACTGGTGACTCTAAATTGAGCGTAGGTGTGAATGTGAGTGTGAATGGTTGTCTGTGTCTCTGTGTCAGCCCTGTGATGACCTGGCGACTTGTCCAGGGTGTACCCCGCCTTTCGCCCATAGTCAGCTGGGATAGGCTCCAGCTTGCCTGCGACCCTGTAGAAGGATAAAGCGGCTAGAGATAATGAGATGAGACATTCACTGTATATAAGCAATTACATGCTCTGATTGGCTACTCTGCAACAAGGCTATCAGCTCGTATACCGTGAGTAGAGAAAATCAAAATGGCGGACTATGTTGCTGAACCAACCGAGGATGAAATAAAAACTCTACTTGAAAACAAACCCACGAACATACAAAAAAAGGAACAAAATATGGAATAAAAGTATTTGATGGTAAGAACGTATCTTTTTAATTTTTTAAGAATTATTATTACAACATTTTTCACAAATTGCTACTGTAATTTCGCCGGTTTGTTTACATTCTAGGTGGAAATGAGTTTGTTGGATGTTTTGTATAAAGTTCTTATTTATTGAATTTGCAAAAATTAAAATTAAAAGTCCTCTGTTTCTCAAAATCCAGTGAATGTGGATATACACACACACACACACACACACACACACACACACACACACACACACACACACACACACACACACACAACAGTTATTCCACTCAGTCTCGTCGTACATGGCTTATAGTCAACTCGACTCTATGCGCCTTGTCGGCTTTCAGCTCATGTACGACTCCATTTCATGGAATAACTGTTAAATGTACAGATACAAAAAAAACAGACCACTTTTGTATATATGCAAATCCATAAATCAGCCATAAATTATTTGTAATCATACCATTACCATATAATTTATCTTTGGCCAAGAGACATCTTCCTAGATGCACAATCTATAATTCAAAGGGAGCATGCTTTAAAACATTTATGCAAATGTATTCAGAATCTAACCCAATGGGCCTCAACAAAAAGTAGTTTCTCTGGCCCTGAAGACCTGGGCTTGCTGCCAGTAAACAAGCTAAAGGTCCGAGAGGGGCCATGATCAGCCAAAAGGCCCAAACCAGGCAGACTGTATTTTCATACTGCTTACAAATGTGCAGCCAAAATAGTGAGGAAAAAAACTGGGACTTTTGGAGAAGTGATGTCAGTATGGGTCATGGTGCTTGATGAAAGGTTAGCTTTTGAGAATAACTAAATGCCTTGAATAACTGAAGATACACATAAACTATAAAAGCAACTGCTGAGGATGTGTGAACTTGTTACCTTATTAACGGTGAATTACTTACGGAATAAAATACAGCTAAAATAATTAACAATGGGGTAGAGTGCTACGGCATGAAATTACTGTTTCAACCCAGAAGTTGATCATTTTCTAAAACCATCATATTCACATCATTTATTCCTCTTACACCACAGCAACTTGCAAACAATTACAATCTTTAAGTTATAACCAAAAAAATGTAATTTTTAACAATATAAATGTATAATTACATGTGATGTTTAATGCAAAAAAAAAGTTAATGCCTGTTATCACTTACGGTATGTTATAGCAGCTATAAACATCCATCCTTTCAGCAGCCTTTATTCTCTCTCCCTCTCTCTGAAAGCTCTGACACCGATACTCCATTCCTAAGCTTTCAATAGTCTCCACAAAGTTTCACTGTATTAGCAATTTTATAATTTGTTTTTTATGAAATAAATACATTTATCATCAGTCTTAGATGACATACAATTTGCTGTGGATGAGCTATTACTATAGAAATGACACTGTATTAGAACAGGTGCTTTAATATGAACTTGAGACTTGAATTACAGCTGGAACTACTCTCAGGACTGCTGTTACAGAAAATTAACCAACAATCAGATTTGAGAATTCAAGAGCACTCTGGTACAGTATAAAGAGGAACATTTGTACATGATACAGGATTTACAGTACCAGTCAAAAGTTTGAACACACCTACTCATTCATAGGTTTTTCTATATTTTGAGGATTTTCTACACTGTAGAACAATACTGACGACTATGAAATAAAACTATGAAATAACATATGGAACATCTATGTAATTATAAATAAAAAATGTTAAAAAAATATGTTTCACATTTTAGATTCTGCAAAGTAGCCCCATTTATCTCGATGACACTTTGTACACTATTTAGTAGAAGACCTGGGTTAGATATGTATGCACATAATTTAGGAGAGGATAACTCAACTGTTATAGGCTAATTTGAACCCAAGGAACAACTTGGGATGTGTGCCAAAATCGCTATCCGGGGCGAACAGGCCGAAAATTACCAATCCAAGATGGCTGCCGGTAGCCATACTGAAAATATCAATTTTTGAACCACTCACCACAGAAGTATGTGCAATACCTCATTTTATGGGTTATTGGGTATGGGGAATCCATTAGTGACATCATTTTCATGATTGAAGGAAAAGGGAACAAGCTATGGTTGAGTGCAAGTTAAAAAAAAAAAAAAACACCAAAAATTGGCCAAAATTGCAATTTCACAGAAAACATGAAAAAAACAGAATAACCCTACCTCAAACATGAAATCATGGATTTGGGAGACCTATTCACATAATTTAGGAGAGTATAAGAAAGCAAGCATTTGATTAATATAAAGAAATTTTATTTTCAATCATACTATTATGATCAATGGAATGTTAAAGGAGAACTGAAGGCAAATTTTTTATGATCAAAATTCTATTTATCTCATTTTATTAAATATAGGAATGCATTTTTGATCGCTATTTTGTCACTGCTATAGCAAGTTATGAGTGTTTGAAATCTCATCTCATCTCATCTCATCTCATTATCTCTAGCCGCTTTATCCTTCTACAGGGTTGCAGGCAAGCTGGAGCCTATCCCAGCTGACTACGGGCGAAAGGCGGGGTACACCCTGGACAAGTCGCCAGGTCATCACAGGGCTGACACATAGACACAGACAACCATTCACACTCACATTCACACCTACGGTCAATTTAGAGTCACCAGTTAACCTAACCTGCATGTCTTTGGACTGTGGGGGAAACCGGAGCACCCGGAGGAAACCCACGCGGACACGGGGAGAACATGCAAACTCCACACAGAAAGGCCCCCGCCGGCCCCGGGGCTCGAACCCAGGACCTTCTTGCTGTGAGGCGACAGCGCTAACCACTACACCACCGTGCCGCCCAGTGTTTGAAATATGCTCTGTAATATATCAGTCCATATGTTAAAGCAATAGCCGTAAAACAGATTCGCTGAGACCTGTGCGAGACATCGTAGCACGGAAGTAAAACGTACAGCGGAAATCAAAGTGACCAACATCTGCCAACGTTGTCAAAAAGATGTGCGCGCCCTCTTTCGAATGCTGATGTAATCAAGCCGGAAGTTTTGTTTGTTTTGATAGCAATCAGGAAAGTTTGAAAAAAGTAGGCAGTAATCGTCATTTAAACTCGTTTTTGTGCAATAGTTCGTTTGGAAAACAGTTTTAAAAATGGCGGCGCTGACACCTGGCTGACATTTCATGTTTCGAAGTCTCGCACAAGTCTCGTGAAGATCGCGCGGATAAGCGACGCAACATGGCTAAAAACCGAATAGGCTGATAAGTATAATATTTAATTGCAATTAGTTGCCAATACGAGTCACGGTATACGGTTACTAAAACAAAAAATGTAACTGAATAACACGTTAATTAAGAAATAAAGCAAGTTTAAAAATGACTTCAGTTCCCCTTTAAAGTGAAAAATACAAAACAAAACTTGTTACTTTAGTAGGCAGCAGTATCTTGAGAGCCTAAATGTTTAACAGACAACAATACAACTTTTAACATCACATTATTACTCACATAAACCAGGGCCAGGGAGATGAAGACTAACACAATAATAATACCGTAATGCTGGCGGCCATCTTGGATTGGTAATTTTCAGGCTGTTCGCCCCGGATAGCGATTTTGGCACACATCCCACGTTATTCCTTGGGGTTAAATTAGCCTATAACAGTTGAGTTATCCTCTCCTAAATTATGTGCATACATGTCTAAGCCAGGTCCTAGACTAATTGGCATTCTCTTAACCAGATTCATGAGGTCGTCACCTGGCATGCTTTTCAATTAACAGGTGCCTCACCAAAAGTTAATTAGTGCAATTTCTTGCCTTCGTAATGTGTTTGAGATCAAACAGTAAACAGTAAATAATAACAATACAGTAAATATCCCTATTCCACAACTGTAGTAAACCATATTATGTCAAGAACCACTCAAGTAAGTAAAGAGAAACGACATCCATCATTACTTTAAGACATGAAGTGTCTTTTAATTCTTAAAACCAAGGAAAATCATTGAATTAGAAGATGTGTTCAAACTTTTGACTGGTACTGGATATCAAAAGGTCAAAATTGAGGTTGACATACGTATTTAAATACGATGTTACTATTATTATACTAGTGTGTAGTCGCTTTTTTTTTTAACCCGCATATCGGTTATCCCTTTGCTCCTAAAATGCTTAGAGCTCTGTATTGTAAATTCATCTATAAATTTCCATCCATCTTACTTGATAGCGTGGTACTCACAGAGCATGGAGAACAGGAGCAGATCGAGCAGCAGCAGCAGATTTGTTCGAAGAGAGCCGACTCCATTGCAGTCCATTCTGTTCTTCTTACAGGTGCACACCTGCACTTTGAGCTCTGTGTTGTTTGTTAGTGGTGGGAAGCCGGAGTCAGTCAGGACCAGGGGCAGGTTGTAGTTGGCTCGCTTCAGACTGTGAAGCAGCATGATCTGTGAATGTGTGTCTGTGGGAGAAGACAATGGTTTATGAAAACACATATGCGCACGCAGACATGCCTATATCCTGAAACGCTTCCCTGTCTTATTTCCTTCCTGTCAATCACACACAATGTCTGAGGCCAGGATTTACTCTCTACCTGCCTGCAGCATTGCTTTTCCTCTTTTCGGTTCTCTCCTCTTCTGTTCAGTCGTGTTCTCTACTGTTTTTGTTTTGCTCTGTTCAATTCTGTACTCGGGGCGGCACGGTGGTGTAGTGGTTAGCACTGTCACCTCACAGCAAGAAGGTCCGGGTTCGAGCCCCGTGACCGGTGAGGGCCTTTCTGTGCGGAGTTTGCATGTTCTCCCCGTGTCCGCGTGGGTTTCCTCCGGGTGCTCCGGTTTCCCCCACAGTCCAAAGACATGCAGGTTAGGTTAACTGGTGACTCTAAATTGACCGTAGGTGTGAATGTGAGTGTGAATGGTTGTCTGTGTCTATGTGTCAGCCCTGTGATGACCTGGCGACTTGTCCAGGGTGTACCCCGCCTTTCGCCCGTAGTCAGCTGGGATAGGCTCCAGCTTGCCTGCAACCCTGTAGAACAGGATAAAGCAGCTAGAGATAATGAGATGAGATGAATTCTGTACTCATGTATTCTATTCTATTCACTTGTTTGGTTTCTTTTGCCAAGAGTTTTAGCTGGCATTTTTTTAAAATAACCAACACATTTTTGTTTCTTTCCTAGCCTCAAGACAAGAATTCAAGATTAAATGCAACAGGTAAATGGTAGAGATTAATGGCACTGTCACCAGAATTATTTGGAGTGTTCTCTTACGATACATTGCTACTGCCTTTAACACATTCCTTTTTTTCCCTTCTTTTTTCCTTTTGGCAAATAATTGCCTTCAATGTCAATTCTCAAGCATGCACAAGACCAAAATATTTGTTTATTACAAAAGGCCTTTTCAATTCTGGCTCTCTTTATTCATTTTGACGTGATTTTTTGAATCACAGCTCTAACTGGAGGTTCAGTGTTAGTGCGTGGATCTGAATAGTGACTCACTGTTAATCTTGGACATCCTCCATGTCTTTTCCAGACCTAGATGTTTCCCAAGCTCTATCTTGAAGGGGTCTGTGTTGGGGTGGATATCTTTGTCGCGTGCTCCTATCGTTGCCACGTTCACCTCCTTGGCATCTTCGCACACCCGTACTACTGAGGGTACCACGTAGGGCGCATTATCATTTTCGTCCTCCAGAGTGATAATCAGAGTGCCTGTGCCTGTAGCAGGAGGGTTACCTGGGACAAAAAAAGATTATAGAAATGAGCAGTTTGCTTTATAGTAGGATGGCTGAAGATGTCAAATAAATTTCATCATGAAAATTCAGCATCCATAGTATGACAATAGAATATTACAAAACAACTCCTGAAATATCCCCAGAATGCATTGTGAATAGCTTGACAGGGAAAACGTACCTTATTTTTTATAACATAAATCTATGAGGCAATTAAAAAACTCAAAGTTTTCATTATAAAGCTGACTGTGTAGTTTAAAATGTGTCTGTAAAATACCAGAGTTAAAAGGACCAAAATAATGAAGCAATTAATAAATAATTAATCTTAAATGTGGGACATGCTCATTAATGCAGATGAATAATGAAATGTTCTCTCGCTTTATATCTTTCTCTTTCTGTGTCTCTTATGCTCTTCATTTCCTGCCTGCTGTTCAACATATTTGCCTGAAGAAAGTCTGACCACCTAGGAATTGTTTTTCTTTTGTTCTTTTTTTATGCAACCCCGATTCCAAAAAAGTTGGGACAGAGTACAAATTGTAAATAAAAATGGAATGCAATAATTTACAAATCTCAAAAACTGATATTGTATTCACAATAGAACATAGACAACATATCAATTGTCTCAAGTGAGACATTTGAAATTTCATGCCAAATATTGGCTCATTCGAAATTTCATGACAGCAACAGTTGGGACGGGGCAATAAGAGGCTGGAAAAGTTAAAGGTACAAAAAAGGAACAGCTGGAGGACCAAATTGCAACTCATTAGGTCAATTGGCAATAGGTCATTAACATGACTGGGTATATAAAGAGCATTTTGGAGTGGCAGCGGCTCTCAGAAGTAAAGATGGGAAGAGGATCATCAATCCCCCTAATTCTGCGCTGACAAATAGTGGAGCAATATCAGAAAGGAGTTCGACAGTGTAAAATTGCAAAGAGTTTGAACATATCATCATCTACAGTGCATAATATCATCAAAAGATTCAGAGAATCTGGAAGAATCTCTGTGTGTAAGGGTCAAGGCCGGAAAACCATAGGCACTGGGTGCCCGTGATCTTCGGGCCCTTAGACGGCACTGCATCACATACAGGCATGATTCTGTATTGGAAATCACAAAGTGGGCTCAGGAATATTTCCAGAGAACATTATCTGTGAACACAATTCACCGTGCCATCCGCCGTTGCCAGCTAAAACTCTATAGTTCAAAGAAGAAGCCGTATCTAAACATGATCCAGAAGCACAGACGTCTTCTCTGGGCCAAGGCTCATTTAAAATGGACTGTGGCAAAGTGGAAAACTGTTCTGTGGTCAGACGAATCAAAATTTGAAGTTCTTTATGGAAATCAGGGACGCCGTGTCATTCGGACTAAAGAGGAGAAGGACGACCCAAGTTGTTATCAGCGCTCAGTTCAGAAGCCTGCATCTCTGATGGTATGGGGTTGCATTAGTGCGTGTGGCATGGGCGGCTTACACATCTGGAAAGACACTATCAATGCTGAAAGGTATATCCAGGTTCTAGGGCAACATATGCTCCCATCCAGACGACGTCTCTTTCAGGGAAGACCTTGCATTTTCCAACATGACAATGCCAAACCACATACTGCATCAATTACAGCATCATGGCTGCGTAGAAGAAGGGTCTGGGTACTGAACTGGCCAGCCTGCAGTCCAGATCTTTCATCCATAGAAAACATTTGGCGCATCATAAAACGGAAGATACAACAAAAAAGACCTAAGACAGTTGAGCAACTAGAATCCTACATTAGACAAGAATGGGTTAACATTCCTATCCCTAAACTTGAGCAACTTGTCTCCTCAGTCCCCAGACGTTTACAGACTGTTGTAAAGAGAAAAGGGGATGTCTCACAGTGGTAAACATGGCCTTGTCCCAACTTTTTTGAGATGTGTTGTCATGAAATTTAAAATCACCTAATTTTTCTCTTTAAATGATACATTTTCTCAGTTTAAACATTTGATATGTCATCTATGTTCTATTCTGAATAAAATATGGAATTTTGAAACTTCCACGCCATTGCATTCCGTTTTTATTTACAATTTGTACTTTGTCCCAACTTTTTTGGAATCGGGGTTGTACAAGCTAAATTAACTCATCAATCAGTGCACAAGAGAACAGTGCTTAATATTTACAGCTGAGCTCAGTGTACTGGTTTCCCATGCTATCGAAAACAAATAATGTTAAATATGTAGTTTGGTCCGAGACAGAGGTTGAAAGGGCAAGGCTAAAACAATCATGTATAAAAGGATACGGAGTAAACACCGACAAAACCTGACCGCTTCTCTACCATTTTTTGGTTGCAAATTTTTATTTTCATAACTGCTGTTGTACAAATTGCTAATATTTCAAATTCTCATATAGAGTACAGCCATACAAGAAAACAAAATTATTTTCAAATTTTTACTGGATTTAAAAAAAAAAAGTACAACGGACCCGCTGAAAGAATCAAATGTCTCTTTTTTCATGAGCAAATCTGAAAAACTCATTTCATCACCCCTTCCCTAACATTCATCTTGATTAAGCGTAATATTAAACAGCAGAAACAAGCCTTGTGTCGTTTCAAGCACAGGGAATCATGAATCATGTGGGTCATGCCTGAAAGTGCTTGTGCGGTTCACGTGAGGTATTGTCAGCATCTGTACCAGCTGTTGAAGCTACTAATGATGAAATGAACTGCAATACAAATGATGCTCTGTCAAACTCCATGTCAGTTCACAACCAGTCAGACCTATCCCCATTCCCAATCACCAAACTTCTAATTACAAGCACGCTTAAATAAAATAATGTGCTTAAATTGCACTGAAATAACCCAGACTCCCTCTTGTTCTTGGCGAAATAGTGCTCCAGATTTGATTCTGCAAGGTTACTAATCCTTTAAGGCCTGTTTCTCAGGTTTTGACCTGCTTAATTAATTCCCCATCATGTCCGACCTAGTGTTTGTCTGTTCGCTGATCGCCTGACCTTCTGCCTGTTTATGTTTTACGATTTCTGCCTGCTCCTTCTGCTCTGTCTTCTCTGATTACTTTAAAACCCAAACCTGCACCTGCGTTCTCTTGTTTGCGCTTCCTGACATCTCTACTCTACTGAATACTGCCACCAATCAAAAGGGGAAACATCTGCTTTAGCATGATACCCTGCGTCTGGGTTGCTATTGACAAGGCATTGCTGCTGAAAAGTCTCATTTTGTCATGAGAAGGGAGGACAGTTTGTCAAAATGCTGAAGGCACAAATGTCACTTTAGAAACAGAAATCAGTTTAATTTTAATGGCACTGTTACAGCATCACTGCTAAAACGGTCCAGGCAGAAGTGACAGAGCTTTTGTTGGCATGTTGCATTAATTTTCTGCTTATATGACATTTTAAAGGCTGACACACTCTCATTAGAGCTTCAAGAAATCCCCAAAATCAAAAGCCTTTTTTGTGGTGTTAGCACTAATCAGACACGCTAACTCTTTCTTATGCAACTGTTCCAAAGTGCAAAATCTTCCTGTACAAGCCAGTGCTGTAGATGAGTCCAAAATGATTGTATATACAGTATATAATAAAACCCAATATCCAAAATGCATAATTACATTACATTACATTACAGGCATTAAGCAGACTCTCTTATCCAGAGATACATACAATAATGACACACACACACACACACAGCACTTGGGGAACAGCCAAGGGCACTTCAGCCATGGATTCTCCTGCCGGTCCAGGGAATCAAACTGGCAGCCCTTTGGGCCCAAGGCTGCTTTCTCTAAACTTTAGGCCATAGCTGCCCCTTTTTAAATTATTTAAAAAAAATCATATTTAAAACAAGGCACCCTCACAATAAATAAATAAATAAATAAATAAACTTGGGCGGCACGGTGGTGTAGTGGTTAGTGCTGTCGCCTCACAGCAAGAAGGTCCGGGTTCAAGCCCCGTGGCCGGCGAGGGCCTTTCTGTGTGGAGTTTGCATGTTCTCCCTGTGTCCGCGTGGGTTTCCTCCGGGTGCTCCGGTTTCCCCCACAGTCCAAAGACATGCAGGTTAGGTTAACTGGTGACTCTAAATTGACCGTAGGTGTGAATGTGAGTGTGAATGGTTGTCTGTGTCTATGTGTCAGCCCTGTGATGACCTGGCGACTTGTCCAGGGTGTACCCTGCCTTTCGCCCGTAGTCAGCTGGGATAGGCTCCAGCTTGCCTGCGACCCTGTAGAACAGGATAAAGCGGCTACAGATAATGAGATGAGATAAATAATCTTCAGACACATGCTGTGAATATACAAAAAAAAAATATATATATATATATATATATATATTTGGGGCTTTAGTTTACGTTACAATTTTTTTTTTTAACGAATAAAGTTCTAAGTAGAGGTTCATGGGAAGAAGTGATTCTGTCCATTCCTGAAGAATTTGCACACCCCTGCTTACTCCTGCAGCTAATTTTTTAAATTGTATCTGCCAGAAATATTTTCTAATCGACTTAATTGTTTCTATATCCCAAAATATGAAATTAAGTAAACCATAGGACACCCCAAGGAGCATAAAGACAGTACTTAGGATGAATAATTCAATGAAAGAATAAATAAAGCACAATTTACACCAAGCGCATTGTGCAACATTGTACAAGCAGTGCACATGTCCACCCCACACACATGCTGATCAGTCTGGCAACATGGCTATGACTTTTTTTTTTGAGTTCTGAGTATCGAGTATTACATGACAAATTTCTAAACAGCAGTGTCTATAATAATGAATAGTATTGAAAAGGTTATGACATCCTCTGTCATAACCATCTGTTTTACGATATCATTCTATAAAGGATGATGTAATGTGTAGCACATGAATCCATTAACAATACATTGTTCATCTAATTAATCCAATTGCTGGGTTTCAGTCACGTGACTTTTCTTAGCGGTTTTACCGTACGCGAAATAGCTGGTGGTCTAAACGGCTGCTGTAGTGCAAACAACTAGCGATAACTTATCAGAGTATGCTCGTAATCGAGAAGCCATTGCTCACTTTAGATATATTCAGAAGATTGCTGTGTGCAATGGAATCGACCCCTACAGTCTGGGAAAGAAGGATTTGTCATACGATCTCGAAAACTACCCTTCAGTCGAGTTCCCCGACATCTCAAACTATCTGGTGTTGCAGACGTCCTTCTACACCGCAAAACAGATGAAAGTGTGGAAGAGTACAGAGGCTTATAACTTTTTTGTATGTAGCTGGGTAAAGGACCTCGCTATCAAGTCGCTGCCGAATGAATCCTGTATTGTTTTTGCCCGTGTATGTATGTTTTTTTTTAAGCTTTTCGTTCACGTCTTTACAACGAAGCGCTGCAAGTTGAAGTGTAAACAAACAACAGTTTGCTTGATTCTCACTTGTGTTGGCTCTTATCTCTCAGCTAAATCATTCACAAAGATCATCAGAAACCCCTTTAAAGACCTGGATCTTATTTAAACAAGACGGAGAAGTGATCACGGCGCATTGTAACTGTATGGCTGGGTAAGAGTTTGTCGCGACCTTCATGCATACGGACTTTGTGAGGAGTAAACAAAGAAACAGCTGGGGACTTTAGCGCTTCGTGACTAAAAAAAGTACTGTAAAATAATGACACATAGCAAGAAAACTACTTGGAAAACACGAAGGACATAGCTGAGAGGGAGATACAAACCTTTCACCAAGTGATCACTGCAAACTCGAGCACGCTTTGACTCGGCTCCCTTCGATTTCACTGAGAGGTTCAAAAGCCACCTTTCATGACGTTTTCTTGCGAAATCCTGTGTTCGTTCACCCTTTATTATTAGTTCACAGGGAACCCTGAAGAAACTTTTATCAGTTTCACGGTTTGATTGATTCCAATAACCTAAAACAACGCAAGCGTAAGGCATTTTTCATCTGAGCAATGCACCTTCTCCATACAAACGCTTTGTCAACTGAGCTTTGGTAGACCACCAGATAAAGCTTTGAATAACTAATAAGGCGGATGTGACGTCACGTGAAACCCAGCAATAGTAGCAGTTATGCATCCCGTTTTGAATGTATACCAGAAACAGTTTTGAAAAAAAAAAAACTCATCTCATTATCTCTAGCCGCTTTATCCTTCTACAGGGTCGCAGGCAAGCTGGAGCCTATCCCAGCTGACTACGGGCGAAAGGCGGGGTACACCCTGGACAAGTCGCCAGGTCATCACAGGGCTGACACATAGACACAGACAACCATTCACACTCACATTCACACCTACGGTCAATTTAGAGTCACCAGTTAACCTAACCTGCATGTCTTTGGACTGTGGGGGAAACCGGAGCACCCGGAGGAAACCCACGCGGACACGGGGAGAACATGCAAACTCCACACAGAAAGGCCCTTGCCGGCCACGGGGCTCGAACCCGGACCTTCTTGCTGTGAGGCGACAGCGCTAACCACCAGGCTTTTAGGCAGGATTTTTTTTTAGGGAGTCTAACTTTTTTGCAGGTGTCACTGTATGTGGCGAGGTGTAGCGGCGCGTTGAGCGCCGCTGGCACGAGTGTTTTAGGGGGTTCCGGGGGTACTCCCCCGGAAAATTTTGAAATTTCTAATGCTCTCAAATGCTATTTCCTTCATTTTGACAGCAAATTTTGAGCAATACAGCCAAGTGTTTTTGCCTTTGTTACAACATTCTTGTATCAATAGTAAGGCTGGACTGGGGGGAGGCATGTGTGCATGGAAAAATTCAAGCCAGATTCATTTTAGGTAAAACAACTTTCTTTAATGTCTTAATGTAAACAAAATGGTTTCACTGCAACAGTCCACTGGCAACAATATGTTTACAACCGCCTGGGGGCCTTGAGGTACAACTTTCTGGCGGCAGCGAAGTCGAATTCCGGCATGGGAATTCGGGCATAGCTGAGCCTGATGAGCCGATCCAGCTGCTCAATGCAGAGGAGAGTGCGTGCTTTTGTCTTGATTCTGTTCTGACAGGAAAACACGCGCTCCGCCTCCGCCTTATTGTTTAGCCTACTAGAAATACTACCCGCCGGCTCGACTACCACACTCTCCACTACGTAGCCTGTAATGTTGGGAAAATCTGCATGAAAATGTGTTATTTACTGTTAAAAGGATTTATTCGGGATAAATAACATGTCAGGTAAGGCCGGTTTTCTATAGACTACATTCCACATTTAGCTGCGGCAATATAGTCTACGGCTATATTGTCTGGATATTTATGCCAGTGTCTCCTAGGCATACATCTTTTCCCCCTCTGCTCTGGGAACGCATATTACAAGTGCTTTGTACACCAAATTTATTTAATAACCCATTTATTTATAACGAGGGCTCTCACAACTTTGAAATTAGTGCAGCCATAGAAACGCGTGTTTCTGTAGCTCTGCGGCGGGTGCCTATATTTTGTACTCTGGGCTCGTGCTGTTGCTATGGTAACCCTGGGCGTCTTCGGGAAAGACAGCTGTCAAAGCGAGACTTCTGAAATTTCCAAAATGGCGGTGTCAACAAAGCTTGTAGATCCTCGGAAAGCTCAGACTCGGCGATTTTTTAACATATTCAGCTAAGTTACCGGACATAACACGGGCGGAAATATTAGGGCGTCTTTAGGGCGTCGTACTAAAAAGTAGGGCGTCCAATTTCTTGTTTTTTTCAGTACAGGGCGTCGAAAAGACGCCCAGACGCCCCTCTATCTAAAAGCCTGCTAACCACTACACCACCGTGCCGCCCTGCCTAAGACTTTTTGTACATATTAAAAACTCAATGCAGACCCAAAATAGTGTGTCCCTTCATCTGCTTCACAGGTTAATAAAATTTGGTGCACTAAAATAGGAGTGCGTTATGATGTTCAGATGCAAAAGTGGTTCATTAGAAAAGCAGCAGGACCAACAGCTGCTGATTGTCACACATCACACATCACATTATCTCTAGCCGCTTTATCCTTCTACAGGGTCGCAGGCAAGCTGGAGCCTATCCCAGCTGACTACGGGCGAAAGGCGGGGTACACCCTGGACAAGTCGCCAGGTCATCACAGGGCTGACACATAGACACAGACAACCATTCACACTCACATTCACACCTACGGTCAATTTAGAGTCACCAGTTAACCTAACCTGCATGTCTTTGGACTGTGGGGGAAACCGGAGCACCCGGAGGAAACCCACGCGGACACGGGGAGAACATGCAAACTCCACACAGAAAGGCCCTCGCCGGCCCCGGGGCTCGAACCCAGGACCTTCTTGCTGTGAGGCGACAGCGCTAACCACTACACCACCGTGCCGCCCTGCCTAAGACTTTTTGTACATATTAAAAACTCAATGCAGACCCAAAATAGTGTGTCCCTTCATCTGCTTCACAGGTTAATAAAATTTGGTGCACTAAAATAGGAGTGCGTTATGATGTTCAGATGCAAAAGTGGTTCATTAGAAAAGCAGCAGGACCAACAGCTGCTGATTGTGTCTCAACAAAAACAAGCAACAGATGGAAAGTAAAGCCAAAGCTGAGATGCAAACACACACATCCACACGCATGATGCTTTGTGATTAGTGCTGCCATCATGCAGACCCAAGCATGGATATGGATTTGCATGAATTGTGTTCGACCCTCAAGACTTTTTATAGTAATCGAATATGTATTTAAAATACACTTATCCTCTGGTCCACAGAAGGAATTGCGGTGGTGCATATTAAATATGAACATGATAGCAGTGAAGCAAACAGTGAAGCAAAACAAATAGCAAAACAATGTTTCTACTGGGATTTGGACATTGGGGTTTGTATCTTGGCTCCAAAACATACAGGTAGGTAATTATTATTGGATATAATTGTAGTATAGGCTATCAGGTCTATGCAAGGTGTACATTATTCTTCTGATGTGGATGCTTCAGAATGCAAATAACAGTGTGATATGTAAAAATCACTAATAGTGTAGGCCCATGATACAGAACACTCCACAAACACTCTAAAAATATGACTACTATTTGTTTTGGTTTAGTAGATTTAGATTTAGACATTTATATTTATATTTGTACACACAACAGACATGAGTGTGGCGTAAACCCAAAATAAGTGTGACATCCTGGAAGTTGAAAAATTGAATAAGTTGAATTATTGGTAGCAGCAACAAGAACAACAACAACAAAAACAACAGCAACAACAACAACAAGAAATGAACACTGTAGAGTGTATACCATGGCCAAGCCACGTTATCAACATCAAAATCATATCACTTGAACCTGGGATAATGCTCAAGCTGTACACCAAATTTAATCAAAATTCATTCACTATTTTTTGAGTTATGTTAGGAACAGACAAATAAATCCTGAATCTATACATATCTGGATTTGCATCAGAAACTAATCAATTGCTATTTGGCCCATGAACCACCTTTCTTCAAATTTTAATCAAAATCTGTTCATTACTTTTTGAGTTATGTGGGGAACAGACAAACAAGCAAGCAAGCAAACAAACAGAGGCAAAAACATCACCTCCTCCAGCAAAGTTGGCAGAGGCAATAAACAACCATATAATAATAATAATAATAATAATAATAATAATGGCACGGTGGTGTAGTGGTTAGCGCTGTCGCCTCACAGCAAGAAGGTTCTGGGTTTGAGCCCAGTGACCGGCGAGGGCCTTTCTGTGCAGAGTTTACATGTTCTCCCTGCGTCTGTGTGGGTTTCCTCCAGGTGCTCCGGTTTCCCCCACAGTCCAAAGACATGCGGGTTAGGTTAACTGGTGACTCTAAATTGACCGTAGGTGTGAATGTGAGTGTGAATGGTTGTCTGTGTCTATGTGTCAGCCCTGTGATGACCTGGTGACTTGTCCAGGGTGTACCCCGCCTTTCGCCCGTAGTCAGCTGGGATAGGCTCCAGCTTGCCCGTGACCCTGCACGGGATAAGCGGCTACAGATGATGGATTATTATTATTATTATTATTATTAAGTATACCTCCATGGTACTGAATAAAGGTGTAATGGAAAAACTGATTTGCATTAAAAGTGGCCCAACAGTTAAATAATATTGGCTGGCGTTGAGTGATATATCAGATATATTCCATTCAGCTAGCATGATACTGAATGAGTCAAAGAAGAGTTTAATATCATGCTAGCTGAATGGAGTATATCTGATATACCACAAAAAAGCCAGCCAATATTATTATTATTATTATTATTATACATCCCTTTCAGGTGTTCAACGCGTCTTTCTTTTTCAAAATTCTCTCAAAATCTTCTGTATTTAACAAAGCAAACCTGGCGGCCATGTTTATTTACAAACTGTCACAGTCGCTCACTAGTGCGGAAGTTTTACGTCTCAGACGTGTCTCTTTTCCAGTATTTCAATGTCTGTTGGTATGTTTTTCTCTTGTAAATATGTGTGAAGAATATCTAATGAAGTTTTAGTCGCCTTTCGGGTGTTCAACGGGTCTTTCTCTTTCCCAGCAAACAAAGAAATGCTCCTGCGCATGCGCAGCAGAAAACTCACTCATTGGATATTCGCATCAGCTCCGACGTGTGATGTCATGTTGTCTTGACAACCATGCAATCTCGTAAACCATATTCAACACTCATTCTCCATTGGGTAGAGTGATGTAATACACGTAGGATAAACAATATGTGAACAATATTGCATGCTATCAAACCAAATGAATGAAACCCGCTAGAAGGGAACAGAGTACATGTTTTTATTCCATTGAAAACGTGTCCTGTATGTATAATAATCACCGATATTGTGTCACTGATTACATGTCTAGATCCGGTTTAAATAAAAAAAGTACAAAAGCTTAAACCTGTCTTAGATTGATGCACCAGATACCAAAAGTTTGCATGGGAGTGCTGAAGATAAGCTAGGGAGCATGAGAAATCACCAATCTTTGTGTGTTTGACGCATTGACCAGGCGCTACATAACACAACAAAAAGCAGTGTGATTTCTAATTTGTAATTTACTGTTATATTTTTTCATACACAGATCTTGTGAATAACAGCTGTATTGTTTACACAAAATAAACACAGTATTGAAAAAATGTTAAATTCTCACTTACATGAGTCAAAACAGTCTGTGTTGAATTAAACTCACATGAGTCACGTTGTATCAGAGCTGAATTGAATTATACCAGGAGTGAATCATATCAGATCAGATCAGATCAGATAGCGAATCCGAGTGTACTGGATCATCCATGTTTACCTGTATCATTTTTACATCATGTCATAGACCATGTATCCTAATACATCTCATCCTTTTGCATTCTCCTCTGTGCTTTCTGATGCCTACAGACTGTGAGATTTCAGCAATGGTATAAATTTATTGCAAGCCACACTATGCGACATGGATCTAATAAATTTGAGTACGATGTGTATAGACTGTATGATGACAAAAGCTACTGAATCATAAGCTATGATGCGAGTCAATATTTAAGAATAAAATGTCATCAGCGTATGTTGTCCATGCAAGAAGGGCGTTTGTCAGACTGAAGAGAATTTGGAGCTCTAACAACATCTGTAGAGAAATAAAGTTAAGGCTGTACAAGACACTTGTGTTGCCCGTCTTGCTGTATGGATGCGAAACATGGAAGATGAATAAAGGAGACAATAGGGTAGTTAACTCTTAACAATAAATGCTTAAGAAGAATCCTCCGCATCTGTTGGCAAGATCACATAAGTACGGATAAGTTATTAGAGAGCGCAAACATGAAACCATTGAGCGAAGAGATGAAACTTCGCAGATGGAAGATGATTGGCCATATTCTCAAACAAGACTGTGATAATGCTTGTAATGTGGCAATGACCTGGGCATCGGAAGGGAAAAGGAAACTAGATAGAACTTGACACCAACGGTGTCGATGGGGATGCCTCCGCCCAGTAGACTACACGCCTTATTAAGTTGTGATTTGGGGATGGACATTTGACCTCACAGTAATCTTGACCTGGTGAAATTACGTGTATCAGCCTTGGAGATATTGTGTTCACAAGGTTTTCGGACAGACATTTGACCTCACAGTGACCTTGACCTTAGACCTTTTGATCTCAAAATCTAATCAGTTTGTCTTTGTCCCCAAATGCACAAATGGTGAAAGTTTGGTGAAATTCCTTTCATTAGCCTTTGAGATATCGTGTTCACAAGGATTTGGGATGGACGCACGGACGGACGCACAGACGGACAACCCAAAAACATAATGCCTCCTGCATCTTACAGTGGCGGAGGTATAAAAAGGAAGACCAAAAACAACATGGAGATGGACCATAGAGCAGGAAAGGGAAGAGATGGGCTGGAGTACATGGGAAAAGGTGCAGGTTGTCGCAGCCGACAGGAAGAGGTGGAGGGGCTTTGTGGAAGCCCTATGTGCCACAAGGCACGAGGAGGATCGGTAACAGGTAACAGGTGTGTTGTCCATCCATGATGCTATAGTGGTAAACAGTTATATTTGGGGTTAGTGCCAGTGTCGAGTTGATCAGTGCAAAATTTCTTGCTGCATTCCTACTGGTTGGTTTGTAGATGCTGGTTGTAGGAGCAGTCACATCATGAGATGGTCATTATAAATTTCTGACATTGTCAAATTTTGTTCCAGGCTATCGTTGGTAACAATGGCCATCTTTGAACTTCTCTCGCAGCGCAAAGTAGGATCACTATTTTGGAGCCACGACCAAAGAGATTTCCATGTTTCTTTCATGCTGGTCATCTTTCGTCTGAGACAGCCCAAAATTGCACAGTGTATACGCACCATTAGTCTGGTTTTTTTCTGCTCTAGATGGTAATAACCTGGCTATAAAACCTCAAACCCAATCATGCACCTAAGTGCTGAGTAAGTGAGAGGAAGAGCAAAGTGAGCTTCGCTTTGCAAATGAAACCAAGTCAGGACAAATCAGGACAAAACAGAAAGATAAAATTGAGTGCAATGAAGAAAAGACTGTTTTGCTCTTCTATATGGCATACTTATATTCAGAACAATAAAAACAGACATCAAACCTTCTTTTGCTTGTTTTTCTTCTTCTGCATGTTCAGCAGTTTCACAAGATAGAGAGGTGAAAGACAAAGCAAATCTCAACCGTTTCTTCACACACCAATAGCCATTTAGTTTTCGTTTGAGGGAAATGGTGTTGTTCATTCTTGCATGGGCTCCATAAGGCACCCTTGCCTACCTAATCACCAAAGTTTCATCAATACCCTTCTAAATCTCATTCCGGGTGTTGCATGGAAGTTGAGATAGACATCACAGCGCATATATTTTAGCTTTTTTTTTCCTGTTTCTTTGTGTCTTTTAGACTGTAAAGAGTTGCAGAAAGACAGAAAATGTGAAATCTGTTCCTAATGTGGTTATTCAGTTTAGTGGCAAAAGAAACTGTTTGAATGTCAACACATAGGGAACGTGACAAACCACATAACACCATTCTAAATAGGAATTACAAGCAACAGCTGGTGATACACTATTTTCACATACTGTGTCATGTGCTAATAAGCATTTTATCTACATGTTTCTAGTTAGTGCTATAAACATCGAACTCAGTCACTTTTCAGCTTTATCCTGGTCAGGACACACTGGATTCAGAGTCTATCCCAGAAACACTGGGTGTGAGGCAGGAATACATCCTGGACAGGATGCCAGACTATCTCAGGACACCAGGCACATACACACTAACTCTAACTCACATCTAGTGACTATGTATTATCATCAATCCACCTTGGAGGAAAGAAACTGGAAAAAAAAAACAAAACCCAAGGCCAGAAACTCTGCACAAAGATTAACCTGAACTCAGGATTGAATTGGGGAGCTGTACGGCAGCAAAGCTACCTGCTGCGTTACCATGCCACCTGCTAGCAATTATATTAACTCAAAAATATGAGTGAAAAGAACCTAGAGAAATGTACCATTTCTGCTGCAATGCAGCAAATAAATCATTCTTTTGTTCCTCAAATGCAAAACTCTCCATAATTTTAGAGTAAACCTTTTTTTTCCCCCTCAACTTCTCATACCTCCTCATAGGTGTGAACAGAACATGCCTCTAAGGATAATTTTGAAAACACACATTGATTCATCTCCAGGGTTAATGGAGTTAAATCAAAAAGAGCATTGAAAAAAAAATTGCACCATGTTATAATAATAGACATATCAGACGCTCGCTGGCTGTGCTGTGAAAATTGTGCACGCAGATGCTCATCTAAGTTTTCAAATCTGTCATTGCTTAACTCTTAAATATTTTCTATTGTGAATACTATCATTAAAAACCTTATAATCTCTGCTTTCCAAAGAAATGTATCTCGTTAAGATCTGTTCAGTACTTTGGGAGTACCTGCAGGCTGAAGTTGGTACAGCAGAGTAAAAACTCTCTGCTCACATGACGTCGGGAAACTGCCGGTGATTTCTGAGTCACGGGAAAGCGGTCAGGCTCTCTCTCTCTCTCTCTCTTCTGATCGGGTCCTGACTGGATTACTCATGAACATCAATCAGATAACTTTTATAGGGATGTTCTCTTGCTCTCACTGTTTCTGATGAAGTATTCAGAAAAAATTTATGTCTGCTAGTTTTGATGTTATGATTCATGGGAGACTTTGAAGTGAGTTTTCATAGCTTTACCTACTTATTTTTTTCAAATCAAACTGATTCATGTAAATAAATAACTATTTTAGAGTATAACTGTAGTTGTTTTGATGAAAAATATTGAGATCTTAGTGGTCGGAATGAGATTTAAAAAAACCAGAAGTCAGAAACAAGAGTGCCAATTTCAATTCAGTTAATTGGAATTGTTTATTGAACACATTTTTTTTTGAGGTTAGCCTTGAAGGCTGTGAATATTATCATTTATATTTAATATAAACATTAGTAGGCCCTACTTTTGAGAAATACAAAGGTCTACAGAGCACAAAGAGGGTATTAGAAATAATCTTTTATTACTTTTTTATTGAGTGTACCGATTTAACATTTGACCTAATTAGCATAATTAATAATAATTAAATACTAATTTGCATAATTTGTTTTTACTAATTTTTCAAATTTTGTGTTCAGTATACAACCATCCATGTGCCTGCCAATTTCCATGTAAATATCTTGAAAAATAGAAAAGTTATTAAGAAAAAACTTTTGATCTCATTCGTTAATGAGGCCCATTTGGGACCATGTGATCCTCAGACAGAATATTACAGCAGTTTTCTAAAAAAAAAAAAATCAGTTTTTTTAATCTTTGATTTACAATATCTCAAAAACAGATAAACATATTTTAATTCTGTAAAAAAGTATGTTGTTCTGCATTCAATTCTGAATTCAATGAGAGCAGTTTCAAGCAATTTGGATTGAATTTGAATTTTCACCTGATATGGCTAATAAAAGATTGAATTCAAACACATGCAAAATGGCTTTCCCTTTGCTGAGATGATTAGCAGCTTTATGAATAATAATAGCGGTCTCATTGCAAACAGCCTATAAAGTGGAGAGGCAGGGAAAAAATTTCTACAACTAGAAGGGCACTTGGTAGAGTGCATATTTCTGCCAAGACACATATTATCAACATCAAAATCAAATCACTTGAACCTAGGATAATACTAAAGCTATACACCAAATTTCATTAAAATCCATTCACTACTTTTTGAGTTATGCTGGGAACAGACAAAAAATAAATAATAAAAAAAAAAATCCTGGATCTGCATACATATATGGATCCTGGAGCCACATAAGGATTTGCATCAAATCTAATCAATTGTTCCTTTGCCCATGGCTCACGTTGCCTCAAAATTTCACCAAAATCCATTCACTACTTTTTGAGTTACGTTGGGAACACAAACAAACAAACAAACAAACAAACAAACAAACCCAGAGCCAAAAACATAACCTTCTCCAACAAAGTTGGTGACGGTAACTATTTATTAATGTACTGTATATGGGGTGTTTCATGAACAATCAGATACAGTCCAAAAACGTCTGACAACATTAAGGTTTAATAGATAGAAAAGTTAATATACAGTACACCTGAACTAAAGACAACTCCCAATACCAGCTCATATGATTCACCCAAGTAAAAAGCATTCTGAGAGAACTTTAATTTAAAGACATTCATTCTCATCTCATTATCTCTAGCCACTTTATCCTGTTCTACAGGGTCGCAGGCAAGCTGGAGCCTATCCAAGCTGACTACAGGCGAAAGGCGGGGTACACCCTGGACAAGTCGCCAGGTCATCACAGGGCTGACACATAGACACAGACAACCATTCACACTCACATTCACACCTACGGTCAATTTAGAGTCACCAGTTAACCTAACCTGCATGTCTTTGGACTGTGGGGGAAACCGGAGCACCCGGAGGAAACCCACGCGGACAACATGCAAACTCCGCACAGAAAGGCCCTTGCCGGCCATGGGGCTCGAACATGGACCTTCTTGCTGTGAGGCGACAGCACTAACCACTACACCACCGTGCCGCCCCTATAAAGACATTAAAAATTGAAAATATATGGAAGAGCCACCATATATTGTTTTTTATTTTTCCACATAGCATTTACATGAAATGGAATGAGGCTTTGAATTTGTATACATACTGTATACACTCACTGGCCACTTTAATAGGAACTTGTTCTTGATTCTAAGGTTCCTGTTCTTGGCTGCAGGAGTGGAACCCAATATAATCTTCTGCTGTTACATGCCGAGATGCTTTTCTGCTCACCACGGTTGTAAAGAGTTACAATATGAGTTACTATATCCTTCCTGGCAGCTCAAACCAGTCTGGTCATTTTCCTCTGAGCTCTCTTATCAACAACACATTTCCACCCACAGAATTGTCGCTCACTCAATGTTTTTTGTTTTTCACACCACTCTGTACAAACTCTAGAGACTGTTGTGTGTGAAAACCCCAGGAGATCAGGAATTTCTGAAATACTTAAACCAGTCCATCTGGCTCAAACCAACACCCATGCCACAGTGAAAGTCACACTTTGAGATCACAATTTTTCCCATTCTGATGTTTCAAGTGAACGTTAACTGAAGCTCTTGATTTGTATCTGCATGATTTTATGGATTGTGCTGCTGTAAAAGGTTTGGCTGATTAGAGAACTGCATCAAACAGCAGGTGGGTGGGTGTATGTATATCTTTGTGTATGTCTATCAAGGCTGCTTTATGATACTTTAAGAAAGCAACACGTTTTCCTTCCTGTAATTTACATTTATTAATGTGCCAATCCCAATCATCAGAAAAGGATCCCTAAAGAACCACCAACCAGACTCACCTGTTTCCCAGCCAACATTATATTTCACCACTAAAGCAATTAATCTTGATTAATCTGTGTCCACACTGAAACCTGAGGCAGTGATTCAATCAGGTCATTGATTCTTACAAACATGACCGGAAAGCTATACAATAGCCTGTTGCATCATTCACACTCGTTGAAATGCCTAGTTGCCTCTTCAGTTGTTTCTCTATAACTAAGAAATTGCTTTTCCCATATGTCCGCAAAAGAAGTCTATATGAAATGAGGCCATATGCTTTGATTGTATGGATCCTTTATAAGGGTATAAAATGCTAGATATATAGATAAATAACTGAAAGGTTCCACTGACAACCCAGTGGTATTTCGCTGCAGGGTAACCATTAAAATAATGAAAAATACACCATATCCTCTCAATTTTCTGACTGTGATGGCATTTACAGCCTAACCATCATGCTTCATTGCAACGGTACATGGCCATATGTCTCATACGGACACCCTGGCAGCTTTTCTTCAGTTCTGACTCTATGGCTGGCTGCTGGGAAAACTGACTGCTTCAAAACTAAATTATCTTCAAAACCTACTCTGAGAAACTCAACCAGGCAGGTTTACACTGTTATTTAGCTGATAGCACCTTGCCTGGATTTTCTTTAAAGGTATTTTCAGTGACATGCTCTAAAATTATTCCAGGAAATGGTTTGTGAAGTGAGCAACCTCCCTAAGAGTCATTTAAAAGTTTTATGATTGGAAACTGTTTACATTTTATGTTTTGCTCACATTTGCATCATGAATTTTTTAGGAATAATACACATTTTTTGCACATTCTAGATTATGATTCCCAGTTAGGTTTAATGACATCCACTACGTTTACATGCACAAAATATTCTGGTTTTTGCAATATTCTGAAAAAAAAAAGACAATATTCCTACTAAGCTGTTTACATGGCTAAAGAAAATGAATATTTCACTAATATTCACATTTACATGCAGCCATGCATACTCTGATTGTCTAGCTGGTTTGTGAACACAGTGTTAACAGCTGAGTGTAAACAGGTAAAACAGGTAAAACTGCCCTAAAAGCCCCAATTGAGATGCATATTCTGAATGCGAGGGGCGGCACGGTGGTGTAGTGGTTAGCGCTGTCACCTCACAGCAAGAAGGTCCGGGTTCGAGCCCCGTGGCCGGCGAGGGCCTTTCTGTGCGGAGTTTGCATGTTCTCCCCGTGTCCGCGTGGGTTTCCTCCGGGTGCTCCGGTTTCCCCCACAGTCCAAAGACATGCAGGTTAGGTTAACTGGTGGCTCTAAATTGACCGTAGGTGTGAATGTGAGTGTGAATGGTTGTCTGTGTCTATGTGTCAGCCCTGTGATGACCTGGCGACTTGTCCAGGCTGTACCCCGCCTTTCGCCCGTAGTCAGCTGGGATAGGCTCCAGCTTGCCTGCGACCCTGTAGAAGGATAAAGCGGCTTGAGATAATGAGATGAGATTCTGAATGCGATGAATACATGACCAAAGAATGCTCCTAAATCTCAAATAATATCGGCATATCCCACGTCTTAATCAAAAAATGCAAAATTTTGAATAAGGCCAAAATCAGAATATCCAAACACAATATGCTGTTTACATGACCTGTATCAAATTCCAAATATTGTCATATTCGGAATAACAGGGGAATATTAGCATGCATGTAAATGTACTGCGAGTACGTCAGTCTTTCATAATGAGGTATGGCAAAAGTAATTCATTTAATAGAAACTAAAGAGACAGAACAAGTGATAGAGGAGCTGCAGAATGAGATAACTGTACCAAAAAATATTAAACAGCTATCAAGTGTTGCCAGCTAGACAGTAAATGATATACACTAATTCTAAAAAATATTGTGTGCTAAAGCGGCTAAGGCATTTAACTAGTCAAGCATAAATATATATACACAGTATAAGTCAAAAGTTTGGACACACCTACTCATTCTTAGGTTTTTCTACATTTCAACTATTTTCTACATTGTGGAACAATTCTGAAGATATCAAAACTATCAAATAACATGGAATTATGTGGTACACACACAGACACACAAAAAAAGTGTTAAGTAAATAGCTCTATTCCACAACTGTAGTAATCCATATTATTTTTTTCACGGTCCAGTTTCCATCAAATTGTGTGCTCTGATTGGCTGGCGAGCGGGTCCGTATCCTACGATACAGACCTCGGTTACGGACCCCGGTTATGGACCTCTGGCGACTCGCTCGTTCACAACAACAACAAACATAGTAGTATTTTTTGTCAACATTTATCTTTTTTTATAAGATTTATTTATAAGTATCAAAAATCTTATAAATTTTTGCCAGCATTTCTCAGGAGAATAGCATTAATTTTACATCATGGATGGCAATAATGACAGTGTTCACAGCGAAAGCGAGTTTTACTACCCTAAGGAAGAAGAAATAAAAGAAAACATTTCAGGAGAAAGCTAAAAACCTCTAACTGTTGCTAACGCCGAGCAAAAACATGGCTGAATCCTGAATGACTCAATTTTGTATAAATAGGGGACTACATGGGCGGCAAAATGTAGTTTTTTTTCCTGCCATGGAAGTGCACTTGTATACCGAGGAGGAAGCCATTTGCATTACAGCCGTGAATGAGGATTCAAAATGGCGGCTTGCCTTGCCTCGGTTTTCCCTTTCGGGTGCTCTCGTTTTCTGTTAGAATTTGGTAAAGAAAAAAATAAATATATTATTTACCAGCTTAAGGTCGGCCCGTATGGTGAAATACCGTGACCTCGGCCTTGAATACTGACCTCGGCCCAGAGGGCCTCGCTCAGTACTTTCAAGACCTCGGTCACGGTATTTCACGATACGGACCTCCCAGCTGATAAATAACATATATGTATGTCAAGAACCACTCAACTACCGTATGTAAAAAGAAATGGCAAGACGAGATCCCAGATACAGAAGTTCTGGAACAGTCAGGAATGATCAACATATTTAGAACTAGCAGGTTACCCAGTGTTGCCTGGGTTCTTGGGGGGGGGGCTTGGATATAATTTTTTTTGTATGTGATATACAATATATTAAAAACAAACAATTCTTGTTTTATATTCCGTATGAGAGCAACACAAATATAAGTTATATACATTTCTCCTGGGAAAACATTTTCACTTTGTAGATTTTTACATTTCAGGTTCTGATAAAATATACTGTGTTTATATATATGTTAGAAAAAGGGTTTTAAGGATAATACAATAGTCCATGGGAAGGGTGGAGAGAAGATATCCACCAAGAAATGAAAGATACTTTGTTGCTATATATTTCTTACTTCATCCAAACATCCACCACCCAGGAGCCCACCAGGGACCCCCGGGGCCCAAATATGGAATTTCTGAGTTCTGCCAAATTGTGGCTATCTCCTGTACCTGCGTGCCAAGTTTAGTGAAGCTCTGTCGAGAGTTTGTGTTGATAAATGTAACGTGAAAGGCATTGAGGGAGGGGGTGGGTGGATGCTGTGCCCCCCAGGGACCTCCCCAGGGCCCGTACATGAATTTTGCTGATATCAGCAAAATTCCGGGCCATCCCTGGACCTACATGCCAAATTTGGTGAAAATCCGTCAAGACATGGCGACGTTAGCTCAAAACAAACAAACAAACTTTGCCGCTTATTATATAGATGCTTCGCATGACTCAACTTCGCTGGGCTGGTGATGTCACTCGGGTGTCTGAAGAACGTCTCCCGAAGTGCATCCTGTATGGAGAATTGGCAACTGGAGCTCAATCACATTGTGGCCAGAAAAAGAGACATAAAAGACACGCTCAAAGCCTCATTGAAAGACTTTGGCCTCAACAATGAAAACTGGGAGACCTTTGCTCGAAATTGCTCTGCATGGAGCACAACAGTATCCAAAGGTTCTGCTAGCTACGAAAAGCAGCACATCGCTGTGGCTAAGTCGGAATGTGCAACGTGTAAAGCCCGAGAAAAGAGTACCACCTCTGCCCATGAGTATCTTCTTTCACTGTCCTGCCTGCACTGCCCCCGTACTTTCCGTGCAAAGATTGGCCTTATCAGACACCTGAGAACACACGTATTGACAACAACAACGGATGCCTGATGTCATTGATAAAGATGGTCATCTTCCCTCAGGAAGGACAACCATTTTACTATATATACACAGGGTGTTTCAAAAAATTTGATAGCATCTCTCTAGCCGCTTTATCCTTCTACAGGGTCACAGGCAAGCTGGAGCCTATCCCAGCTGACTACGGGCGAAAGGCGGGGTACACCCTGGACAAGTCACCAGGTCATCACAGGGCTGACACATAGACACAGACAACCATTCACACCTACGGTCAATTTAGAGTCACCAGTTAACCTAACCTGCATGTCTTTGGACTGTGGGGGAAACCGGAGCACCCGGAAGAAACCCACGCGGACATGGGGAGAACATGCAAACTCCACACAGAAAGGCCCTCGCCGGCCACGGGGCTCAAACCCGGACCTTCTTGCTGTGAGGCGACAGCGCTAACCACTACACCACCATGCCGCCCATTTGATATCATTTCACAATTTAATCTCATCTCATTATCTCTAGCCGCTTTATCCTTCTACAGGGTTGCAGGCAAGCTGGAGCCTATCCCAGCTGACTATGGGTGAAAGGCGGGGTACACCCTGGACAAGTCGCCAGGTCATCACAGGGCTGACACATAGACACAGACAACCATTCACACTCACATTCACACCTACGGTCAATTTAGAGTCACCAGTTAACCTAACCTGCATGTCTTTGGACTGTGGGGGAAACCGGAGCACCCGGAGGAAACCCACGCGGACACAGGGAGAACATGCAAACTACACACAGAAAGGCCCTCGCCGGCCACGGAGCTCGAACCCGGACCTTCTTGCTGTGAGGCGACAGCGCTAACCACTACACCACCGTGCCACCCGTTTGATATCATTTCACAATTTAATAACTTTACCAATTCTTGTTCAATTGACTTCAAATTTTAACAGCATGTGTGGAAACAGGTCAAAATTTTATGTTTAATGTTTTTTTGTTTTTATCTTTTTAGGTATAGAAATGCCATTCACTGGAAAAGAAAAGGCGTTGTGTGTGTTAGAGTACGCTCGAACGCAGTCGAACAAGACCGTGCAGCATGCATTTATGAGAGAATTCTCTAAAAATGCACCAACTGCAGTGCAGATTTGGACACGGAACAAAAAGTTCAAAGAGGAAGGCTGTCTGTGTGTCCATGTGTCGTGTCTCAGGTGGCATGCATATTGAAAATTTGTGAAATCGTTCATGGAATCCATATACCTTTGAATTTCTCATTCAAATTTTGAGGAATAAATCTTATATTGCTTAACATTAAGCCTGTTCAGTTTCCTTTACCTAGACTATATAGTTTCTGGGATATTTACATCCCAAATAACATCACATTTTTTTGAAACAGCCTGTACAGTATATGCATGCAGTTGGGTTTAAAATGACAATGTAGGGACATTTCCCTTTTCTTCTTCTTCATCTACAGAAGACTTTATAATCCAAACTGATTTTTTTAACGCATTTATTTTAAATGCACCTTCATTTCATGGTGGCCAAACCAAGGCTAAAACTCATATTGCTGCTCTTGTCAATGCACTAATTATTGCTTTTGGAGCCTGGACACTAAAATAGGATGTAGTGGGACTGGGAAAATGGAGCTTTACAGCTTGGAGCAAAGTGCCTGGTCTGGCAAGCTGTGTTTAAAATAAAAAAATAAAAAAATTCACATGCTCCTCAATCAGCCCTCACTGTTGGTCTTCATGCATATCTCAAATAAACATGACTCCACCTTGCAACAGACATCAGCTTCAAAGCAAAGAAAGAAGAAAACTGATCTGCAATTAAACTGAGGTCCTGCTTTTTCTCTACAGAATTGGTTGGAACTTTCACAAGTACCCAATTAAACCTGCAAGTCCCTGCAGAACAAAACTGACTGATTAGCCTCCTGTGTCCCCTTTAATGAGAAACTAGCACAGCTGAAAAGCATCTCTCTCTCTTTCTCTCTCTCTCTCTCACACACACACACACACCACCAAGCTGAGCCTTTCATCAACCTGTCCCCTAGATCTGACTTTGAGCTGCCGGTAATAGTCTTCTTAAATGCATAGAGAGAAACCATGATTAAACTCCATTTCCTTCTGAAAGCTTTGGAAAAGAAAAGTGACAGGCTGTGTGTTATTAGGGACAGTGATGCTGTTATGACAGCCCTTCTAACATCAAGGTACAAAGTCAAATAAATAGACAAATAATGCATTTCAGAAAGCTGCTCACCAATAATTTAGCCCAATGACAGTTGACTGACATTTCACAAGCTCACAGTGATTTCCAGTGGTTTTTTTTTTTTGTTCATTTGATTTTCATTGGCCCAAGTTCAATAGGCATGACATTTTCCACTAGTATTGATAAAACGCAGCGTTCCTCTTGACATGCCTGACAGAATAAAATAGTCAACCAAAACCATGCCACATTTCTCTTCGTTGTAAAAGTACACCACCGTTTGTGACCGCTCCTGTAACATCCTGGCTTTGGAGTTCCAGAGGCACATTTTGGCCAGGGGTGGATCCAGGGTGAATTAATAACACAGATCAGGGAGCAAAAACACAAAACCTGAGTCGGGAGTATGGATTGGCCATAATACTGTACCATTATTACAATCAGAAGAATAATTCTAGCTCCCATATACCATTATTTCATGCACAGATTTAGCCCAAAAGTTCAGCATGCGGTTTCCAGCAGAAAAATTTGGCAACTGTAGTCACCTGTGCCTCTGCTACTGAAGGTAAACTAATTATGGGCCAAGCTAAACAGAGGGTACAGACATGTTCCATCATGTAGGCTCTAATCAACATGGGTGGAAATAAGCAGGTATTGATGGAAACTATGGAAACAGAAATGCATGTGAATTTATGGTTTAAAAAAATAGCTAAGGCCACCGGTCACACCGCCCGAACTTTGCTGGAGCATTCCTTGAATGGTAGGGAGGGGGGGCCGAATTTCGACAACGCTCGTCACCGCACACAAAATGGGAAAAAAATCGAAAACATGGGCGTTGGCTTAGCGGTGCACCGCTGAAGCCGGCGTTGCTTTAGCGTTGGTTTAGCGGTAGCGAGCGTTGGTTTAGCGGTGACGCGAGCGTTGGTATAGCGGCGTTCTGCGCATGCGGGCTTTGGCTCGGCGGGGGTATAAAGTTGGTTTAGCACCAATCATAGCAAGTCTCTCAGCATCCATGGTGATACAGTTTTACTGTAACTTTGAGCAAATTCGATATAGATGAGGTCTGAACTCAATGGCAGCTCGATTCCAAATGAGCTCCTGGTCCATTTCTCCCCGTATTTATAGACAAATTCTGGTCCCGCTCCAACACCTCTATACCAACGCCAAACCAAAGTTCATCGCCGCCATGGATAGCTGCTTCAACGCCCGACACCGTTCCAGCAACCCCGTGTCCACTCGTAAAACGCTTACAACCGCTCCACCGAAGTTTGTGCAACGTTTAATCGCCGCCCGGGCAACGCTGGCGAAGCAGCGGTGGTCCAGCGTTCAAGATTTCTGCGTTGGCCTAGTGGACCCAAGCGTCCACGAACTTGCGTCTAGCAGTGCCAAACTTTGACTGGGCGTTGGTGGAGCGGGGGTGAACTTTGCCGGGGCGGAAAATTGCCCCCTCCTCACCGCTCGCAATATTTTGTGCAGCTCAAAACTTTCGGAGCGGTAGGAGGGCCCCTCGAGAAACATCAGCGGTGGCCGAGCGTATACGGCGTTGCTTTAACGGGGGCCAACTTTTGTTAAATGGTGGTGAACGGTTACGAGCGGTGATGAATTTTTTTCACCGCTCCAGGAACGCTCCAGCAAAGTTCGGGCGGTGTGACCGGGGCCTAAGTGTTTTGAAGCCCCCCAGAGCATAGTGCTTTTAGCTGTGCTCTTATCGTGACATTTGTTAATTTCTACTTCCTGATCCTGTCTCTGCTCCTTTGTGTTATCGTTCCAGTTGTCTGGTTCCATAATAACTTTGTCGATTTGTGTCCTCTTGTTTCTGAGTCTCTTCACTAAGTGTTGTTTCATGCCAATGTACATTGGTGACCCTTCTTTTCCCATGGTTCTTTTATCATTTCTAGCTCCATAGCTTCAGTCTCACTTCTTGGTTTGACCTGTTCCCTGTTTCTCCAGTTTCTGATTATGGTGCTGCTGCCTGTCTGTTTCTTGATTTCTGCTGTAGACTGTCATGATGATTTTTGCCTTGCCTTTAATAAAACCCATGTTGACTATCTGCATTTGCGTCCTGCCAACTTTCTATACATTTTACACTAGGCTACTTGGCTTAATGAACCCCAAGCTGGCCTAGTGGTTAGCATGTCCACCTCTCAACCAGAAGATTGTGAGTTCTACTTGTAGTCGGGTTATAAAAAAAACATCATAAAAATGGCACCTGCTGCCATCTGGTGAGGCACGTCGCAATACAGATGTGAGTAGAGTCAAACTATAGTAGTTACCAGAGGACTGGCCCCTCACTGTAACCCTAGCTATGTAATAATACATCATGATCACTCTATGCAAAAATGTAGTATCCTAGTATTATTTTTGGGATGTAGAAGAACTGGTGTTCACTATAAAATGATGACACGATCAAAAGAGTGAAGCCACAGTCATCTCACACATTAAATGTGATTTCATGGTAACAGATAATGAGCAGCTAAAGCAAAACTACACAACAGAGAAGCATCATGTTTTTTTTTTTTTGTCTAATCTGTATATATTTCAAAGAATTCCTCTGTTGGATCGTCATATCAGTGTGTTCCATATCCATCGTTATTTGTTTTACTTTGTCTTGCATCTTATTTTATGCTCTGCCTACACAAGCACTGTTTGGGTCATTAATAGCATGTTCTATGGATAGAAAAAGCAAAGCACTTCAATGCAGTAAAGAGTAATTTCATTTCGTGCGTGAGGAGCCTCAGAGTCGAGCCTCTGTTCCTCCGAACTGAGAGGAGTCATTTGAATGAATAATTTAGTGGTTTCATATTCAAAATCATTTTGTTTTCCATTGTTTTCACAACGGCGGCACGGTGGTGTAGTGGTTAGCGCTGTCGCCTCACAGCAAGAAGGTCCTGGGTTCGAGCCCCGGGGCCGGCGAGGGCCTTTCTGTGCGGAGTTTGCATGTTCTCCCCGTGTCCGCGTGGGTTTCCTCCGGGTGCTCCGGTTTCCCCCACAGTCCAAAGACATGCAGGTTAGGTTAACTGGTGACTCTAAATTGACCGTAGGTGTGAGTGTGAATGGTTGTCTGTGTCTATGTGTCAGCCCTGTGATGACCTGGCGACTTGTCCGGGGTGTACCCCGCCTTTCGCCCGTAGTTAGCTGGGATAGGCTCCAGCTTGCCTGCGACCCTGTAGAAGGATAAAGCGGCTAGAGATAATGTGATGTGATGTGTGATGTGATGTTTTCACAACACCAGCTCTTCACTCAGGGTTTTCTCCACTTCTTCCAACAAGCCAATGTGACCTTTTTTGTCACACCTCTTCTGGCGACTGATCCTCAGATTGCTTCATTTTGTTTTTGTGCTTGTTATACTTTGCTCAATCAAGCAATTGTAGCTTTCCACATGACACAGAGTCATTGCAGTGTGTAGTGTCCCTAGTGTCATTTTGAGCTCATGTTCCTAGCCGTACTTCTATTAACCTGCTTAATGCACAGTTTGAAATTGTGAACTAAAAACAAGTAATGGAAATGTGAATTGTGGGGGGGGACCCTTCTCAAATATCAGAAAAGTTTGTATTTGATTAAAACACAACCGCTATTATGGTGGATACAATCAAAATCCTGGACAAAATATTGGGTCTTGGAGATCCAAATGACTACTGCAAGAGGAGAAAACCCAGCTTTAATCACATGACATCACTTAATGGAAACACAGACTATTTGCAATTATGGTTTGTTGACTTAAAAAAAAAAATCCAATTTTGTACAAAACTGCAATAGAAACCTGCCTACCGTCTCTATGAAGTTTCTGTACATGTTCTCCCATTCCTGAATGGGTTTCCTGCATCATGTTTCATCCCACCTCCCAAAAAACATACAGTACCAATAGGTTTGTCTAAGTTAACTTGCCTGTAGGTGTAAATAAAAGTGTGTGTATGGTGTCCTGTAACGAACTAGTGTCCCATTCAGCATGTGTTCCTGCCTCACTCCCAGGATAAAGCATTTATTAAAAATGAATGATGAATGAATCACAGAGTGACACAATATCCTAGAACCTCTGCTGGTTCTGTAAGCTTTGCCAAGCTATGTAAGCTGAGCTATTTCTGCAGCTCCTTTAATATTGCCATTGGTCTCTTGGCAACTTATCAAGGGAGCTTTCTTCTTGTCCTTTTGTCACTTTTCAGAGACATCCTGTTCTTGGTAATGTTACTGAAGTGCCCTATTTTCTCAACTTGTTGATGATTTTCATGCTGTTCCATGGTACATCTAATATTTTGGAAATTCTTTTGCACCCTCCTCCTGACTGATACATTTTGTCAGTGAGATCCCATAGCAGCAGTTGGATGAAACCAAGGAAACATTAAGAAAATCCTACAGAAGCCACTGATCTTTATTTGGGGTTGATCAGAATCACTTCAGGCGGCACAGTGGTGTAGTGGTTAGCGCTGTCGCCTCACAGCAAGAAGGTCCGGGTTCGAGCCCCGTGGCTGGCGAGGGTCTTTCTGTGTGGAGTTTGCATGTTCTCCCTGTGTCCGCGTGGGTTTCTTCCGGGTGCTCCGGTTTCCCCCACAGTCCAAAGACATGCAGGTTAGGTTAACTGGTGACTCTAAATTGACCGTAGGTGTGAGTGTGAATGGTTGTCTGTGTCTCTGTGTCAGCCCTGCGATGACCTGGTGACTTGTCCAGCGTGTACCCCGCCTTTCGCCCGTAGTCAGCTGGGATAGGCTCCAGCTTGCCTGCAACCCTGTAGAACAGGATAAAGTGGCTAGAGATAATGAGATGAGATGAAAATCATTTCAGCGATGACAGGTGTATGATCATCACTTTTAAACATGAGTTTGAATGTGATTGGGTAAGTCTGAGCACAGTCACATCCATCCATCCATTATCTGTAGCCGCTTATCCTGTTCTACACGGTCGCAGGCAAGCTGGAGCCTATCCCAGCTGACTATGGGCGAGAGGCGGGGTACACCCTGGACAAGTCACCAGGTCATCACAGGGCTAGCACAGTCACATGCCCCATTATGAATGGGTGTGAACACTTCTGCAACCAGGTTATTGTAAGTTTTTTTTCCCCTTTCCTACAAACTAAAATGATTTATTTGTTTTTCACTTGGATTTTGTTGTTTGCTATATCACATTAAAAGATGGAAAAATATATATTGGTTTCCTTTTCTCATATCATAAAAACCTGCAATTTGACATACATTGCTTGAAGATAAATCTAAACTCTGTGAGAGAGACTCATTGCCTTTGGTCAGTTATAAACAGGAGCGAAGATGCAGTATAGAACAGTAGCATGTGATCAAACAATACACCGTCCTCTCATTCACAGTGACAGATGCAAGCCAAAGTCTAACCATATGCTGCTGTTCCTGATAAACACTTCCTTACTCTGACATAGACATAAAAAAAAAAAACATACTGCTGTGCGCCCTGCTTTGATCACTGTAACATCACTGATCTATATGACAAGCACAGTCTACTGGGGATTCATTTATTATTATATTAAGAAGCCACTGACTAGCCAGGCAGGCTACAATGCGGCAGGAAAAGATAGAACAAGACGTGCAGATGCCATTTTTCAATGAGTGTGACAGAGGAGAATCCACTCTGATACATGTGTCAGAGTAATGTCAGTGACAGTGCAGCACATCTAATAATGTGAAAATGTGCAGTAGATTTGATACAACACTTTTCATTTCTGTTACTGCTGATATACAAACAAGACATCCTAAAGATGACGGAAAAGAAAATAGGCTTGAGTTTAAAAATCGAAGAAGCAGATAATGAGTAGTTTTCGAGCACATAATCGCGCAAGATGAATAAGAGCGCATGAGCATATGTACAGACACTCATGTACTCACTGACGCTCAAAGACGAATGGACTGAATGAACATCTGCTGGCTCGATGGGGAATAAAGGAGTGAGAGAAAAATGTGTCTGAGCTTCAGACCAGAATTATGCACTCACATGATGAAACCTTTGCCAATGTTGAAAGAACAAGGTGTCTCTGTGGATGAGAGATGAGCAATTGTTGGTGAAGTTACAGAAGTCAGATCAACAACTCTGACTTCTTGACACGAAACTGCAGGTTCACACACAACATCTGCGAAATGGAGTTATTTGTTTCTGCGCTTAGAAAAAGGTCATGTGTGTGTCATACAGACCTTTGGGAACTATAGGTCTACACACACACACACACACACACCACAGCTTCACCTATTCGTTCACCCTAATCCTTCCTTTCTTTTTGTTTTATCTATGTTGTCCTGCTTTGTTCTTTCCTATCTTTACCCAGCTTCTGTCAGCCATCAACACTGTACCCCTCTGTGGTCACCCGTGGAGCAGCAGCATTCATCATCCGAGTTCTCCAAATAAAGACATGGCACACTGGACTAGATCGATAACCTGTTAGTGACCAGCAGGACTCTCGTGTCATGCAATCATCTGACAGCTCATAGCAGACGAGGGCGTCTGTTATAGACTATATGTTATAAGGGATAAAAAATGACCACGGAAAAAAGATTCAGTCAGTACAAGCGCTAACACCCCCAAAACCACATACACACACACACACACACACCTCACACAGAGTAAAGGTGAATGCTGTGCTCAGATTCAGCCTGACGTCCCTGCATTGTTTCAATGGACACTGCAATGACCTTTGAGAATGAACACAAATATTGGCCTGGCAGTCCCATAAACGCAATATTTAACTGTCCCATTGTCAATGTCTGGATAGCAAACAGAACACAGTATTTCTCTGGAGAGTGGGCTTTTTTCCCCACAGCAACAACAACAATACCACCACCACCATCGCCATCATCACCACCACCAACAACAACAATGACAACATGCCCCTACATGTACACTCTTTTCCCTAATACTGGGCTTCAATTTGTCCCAATGTGTAGATTTAGAGTTGGACACTTAAGTATAATGTTGTACATAAATTAATTCAATATGACTTATTGAGGGAGCTGCACGGGGGTGTGGTGGTTAGCACTGTCGCCTCACAACAAGAAGGTCCTGGGTTCAAGCCCAGTGGCTGGCGAGGGCGTTTCTGTGTGGAGTTTGCATGTTCTCCCCGTGTCTGCGTGGGTTTCCTCCGGGTGCTCTGGTTTCCCCCACAGTCCAAAGAGATGCAGGTTAGGTTAACTGGTGACTCTAAATTGACCGTAGGTGTGAATACGAGTGTGAATGGTTGTTTGTCTCTGTGTCAGCCCTGTGATAACCTGGAGACTTGTCCAGGGTGTACCTTGCCTCTCGCCCATAGTCAGCTGGGATAGGCTCCAGCTTGCCTGCGACCCTGTAGAACAGGATAAGCGGCTACAGATAATGGATGGATGGATGGACGGACGGACTTATTGAGGGCAGCCTAAAGTTTGGGGAGAAGCAGCTTTGGGACCAAAAGGTCACCAGTTCAGTTCTCTGGACCAGCAGGAACGGCTAAAGTGCCTTTGAGCAAGGCACCTAACCCCCAAATGCTCCCCGCACTGCCCACTGCTTTGGGTATATCAGGGTCCTGTTGTATGTTGCTCTGGATAAAAGCGTCTGCTAAATGCCTGTAATGTAATAATTAAGCAGAGTCTCTCGTCTTCAGAGTTAGTTTACTCAGGTGCTTAAGCTGATTTTCTGTGTGGCCCATTAAAATAACCTGCATATAGTTCACGCTTCCAAGGTTACCAGATATTCCTTTGACTATAGGTGACCAACACAATGTTTTTCAGTCATGTTTCTAAACACAAGCACTTACCTTTAACCCTGAAAATCAAGGGATAGAAAATGCAGGATGAAAGTACATATAGTGTTTTTCTGAAATATAATTTAATGAAACAGAAAACCAAGAGACAATTTAAAATAACATCCATCCATTATCCATAACCGCTTATCCTGTGCAGGGTTGCGGGCAAGCTGGAGCCTATCCCAGCTGATGATGGGTGAGAGGTGGGGTACACCCTGGACAAGTCGCCAGATCATCACAGGGCTAACACATTGAGACAAACAACCATTCATACTCATGGTCAATTTAGAGCCACCAGATAACCTAACCTGCATGTCTTTGGACGGTGGGGGAAACCGGAGCACCCGGAGGAGACCCATGCAGACACGGGGAGAACATGCAAACTCCACACAGAAAGGCCCCCGTCGGCTACTGGGCTCAAACCTAGAACCTTCTTGCTGTGAGGCGACAGTGCTAACCACTACACCACCATGCCGACAATTTAAAATAACAATTCAAATAAATAAATAAATACTCATACACTGAATAAGAAAATGGCAAGGTTTGAAATAAACTAAAAGGAGTAAATAAAAGGGCGGCATGCTGGTGTAGTGGTTAGCACTGTCACCTCACAGCAAGAAGGTTCTGGGTTTGAGCCCAGCGGCCAAAAGGGGCCTTTCTGTGTGGAGTTTGGATGTTCTCCCCGTGTCTGCGTGGGTTTCCTCCGGGTGCTCCAGTTTCCCCCACAGTCCAAAGACATGCAGGTTAGGTTAATTGGTGGCTCTAAATTGACCATGAGTGTGAATGGTTGTGTGTCTCTAATGCCGCTTTTCCACTACCAACGCGGCTGAGTTGGGCTGAGCCGTGCAGTGCTGAGTTGGGCTGAGTCGAGCTGAGTGGGGTTGTTGGAGTTACATTTCGACTACAACCGCGCTGAAGCGTGCTGGCTGGAAGTGGGTGGACACATTGGGTGGAGTTAGCGAAAGTGGGTGGACGTCACGTGATGTCGTTAGGCGGCGCAAACAGTGACATCAGTGGCCTTTTAAGCGGTAGTCTCACGACCCGGACATGGAGTCATTAGTGTTGCTGGTCTTGGTGCTGTGGCTTGTTGTCATCAACAACGCCAACAGATACTGGCAAGAGCGTATAGATGAGGCGAGGCGCATAAGGCTTCATAATTCTCGTAATTCGTAATTCTTCTTCTTCTGGGTTTACGGTGTTTACAGATCCCAGCGTGCTCGCGGGGCATGTGCGGGCATGTGAGGACACTCCTCCTCACCAATCAGTGCACAGGGGAGTGTCTCCTCACGCCCCTAGCCCCACTCGGCTCGGTTTGGCTCGCTTCAGCCCCACTCCAAAACTGTGCGAGTTTTGCGTGCTGAGTAGGGCTGAAGCGAGCTGAGTCGTGCTGCTCTGAGGTAGTCGAAACGCGAGCCGTGTCGGGCTGAAGTGAGCTGAAAAAGGGTAGTGGAAAAGGGCCATAAGTGTCATCCCTGATGACCTGGCGACTTGTCCAGGGTGTACCCTGCCTCTTGCCCATAGTCAGCTGGGATAGGCTCCAGCTTGCCCATGACCCTGCACAGGATGAGTGGTTACACATAATGGATGGAATGGATGGAGTAAATAAAACCTGGCTTCTGGTAAATTGTAATCATCATGTTAATCACTGCAAATTTGGTTTAATTTACCAAAATGACTTCCAGTCTTATTATTTAGCAGCTTATAAAATAGCACTTGATCCAGCTCACCCAATTATGTTGCATTTTATATTTGTTTTTGATATATCATGCAATGTCATAGTACAATTAATGATGACAGATCAGTAATGTTAACCTTGTACATTATGAAGGCTGGTTTTGGTACATCTATTTCCCCTGGTGATGGCATCAACAAACCCTCTGTACTTTGCTAAGCAGCCAAAGGTTGGAGTTAATGATGCCATTATACAGTATATTTACTCCATTAAACTTATATTCACTTGTTTGGGCTCAACATCACTGCTCTTTGACTTCTCCAGTGCATTCAGTACCATCATATTCACCCTGCTGAAACACAAACTGATGCAGGTACCTATGGATGTCCATCCAGTGTTCTGTATTACTGACTACGTCACTGGATAGCGACAATATCTCAAACTTCAGAGATGTGTGTCTGACACTGTTATTTCTAACACAGGAGCACCACAGGGACGGTGCTATCCCCCTTCCTATTCAGCCTATACTCTTCAGACTTCAGCTACAACTCAGGGATCTACCACTTTCAAAAGTTCTCTGATGACTACACAAGAGTGAGGGCTGCATCTAGGTAGGGCAGGAAGACAAATCCAGGAGTGTAGTTGACAACTTCATGGAGACATACAACTTAACATAAGCAAGACAAAGGCCCTTGTCAATGGATTTTAAGAGAGTGAGACATATCCTGACCCTTGTTCCCATTGAAGGTGTGAATGTGGAGGCAGTTCAGGACTACATATATCTGAGAGTTCATCTGGACAGTAAACTCAACTGGTCAAAATCATGGAATTACTCTCCAACCTTACTTTCTCAGGTGGTTAAGGTCCTTTAATATCAGTAGAAACACTGCAGATGTTTTACCAGGCAGTAGTGGCCTATGGGTGGCATGATGGTGCAGTGGATAGCACTGTCGCCTCACAGCAAGAAGGTTCTGGGTTCAAGCCCAGTGACCGACGGGGGGTTTCTGTGTGTCTGTGTGGGTTTCCTTTCTTCCAAGTGCTCTGGTTTCCCCCACAACCCAAAGACATGCAGTTATGTTAATTGGCTACTCTAAATTGCCTGTTTGTGTGTGTTTGTGTGTGTGTGTGTGTGTGCGCGCAGAAACTGGCCACCCTACTGTTGCAATTCTGGCCAAGTCAGCCAAACATGGTTTGCCTCAAGCCTGGATTAAGTTTGGTAGTGATGATGATGAGTGGCCAGTGCCATTTATGCTGTGGTGTGCTAGAGTGACAGTGGATGCAGAGTGAATAAGATGATCAGCTGTGTTATTGGGGTGGGACTCAACTACTTGGAGAAGGTGTCAGAGAGAACGATGCTGCACAATCTATTAGACATCATGGACAATGGCTGTCACCCACTATACAGCACACTGGAAAGGTTACAGAAGCATCTCTGATGGGAAGCTGAGGACACCAAGGAGCCCCACAGAACGGCACAGGAAGTCATTCCTCCCAGTTGATAAACTCTACAACACCTCTCCTTTCTGTCAGCATGAGCTGGACGAATGATTCTGGGCAAGGTTTTTTTTTTTTTTAAGGTTTTTAACCCCTTGGCTGGCACCCATAATTAATTGTAATGTGCCGGGCATATAGGACAAAAATAGATAAAAATTGGGATATTTTGATAATCTTTCTCTAACTTGTACAGAACTTTATATTTTTAATATTCATATAGAAAAATCACAGAAAACACTGTTGTAGAGTAAAAATTACTTTAGTAATCAAAAACAACTTCAAAAACATCCAAAAAAACCCCCCAAACAAGACAATGGGTCTTGTCAATGAGAACCTGTCCATAAACATGAATTACTAGTACTTGAAAACACAATGTACACCAAGGATCCATGTATTCCAAGTAACTGGGTACCATTTTTATGATGGTCTTTGGTATGACCCAACCATGAATAGAACTCACAAGCTCCTGATCAAGAGGCAGACACACTAACCACTAAGCCAACTTACAGTAATGTGCCAATGTGAAGTAAAAGTAATGTGCCATATAAGGTACATAAAAGGAGGTGTTTATGACGAGTAGTGTACGTCATAAGACACAGTGGTAAAAGATTTCATGACGTAGTACGTGACTCGTCCAAGGGCACTGAAGGGGTTAATGGACAATTCTGAATTTTTTTGCACTGTCATGCAGTTTTGAGCATAGGTGTACTTGAAATTTAGTAAACTGTAACTGTCAGGTTTGCTGGTCACTTTACTTTAAAAAGGTGATAACTTCAACAAAATAGACTTCATGTCAAAACTATAATGAATTTCCTGGTGACACAGTTGCACTTTTTTGACCATACAAGACACAGTTTTAGAAGTGAGTTCTTTATAATAGAAAAGTGAGTTCTTTTCTCTCCGTGCTGCCACAGAAGGCGGTCGCATTTTCTGCTGTCCCTCTCCCTCCTTTTTTCCCTGCTTATGCTTCTGTGTCTTGTCTCGTCTGCTGTACTTTTTGAAGAGACTCTTCCTGTATTACTTTCTAAACTAAAAAAAGCATGGAATTGATAAACTGGTCTGCTAACGAAATTGACACAGTTTTCTCGACGAGAAGTTTGGGTTCGGGGGAACCTGTCTGTCCTGCCAGAACGTTTGCGGCTGGTTACACGATGGACGCGTGGGAGCGGTGGCGGGTCGTGTGCCTGGCGATTCTTTCTGTGGAGGACATTGAAGATATGATTACAGGACTTTTGCTGATTGGATTAGGCATTGCCCTGGTATATCAAGGAAATCAGACAACAGTGACAGCTGTTCAAAGCCCCACAAAGCTGCCCGATATGATTGGAGTGGTGGGCAAAGCTGTTGGCACTCAGACTGTGGACATTCAGAACTTTAACCACAAAATGGTTGTTATCTCGGAGCAGCTTTCAGCTTTGCAAGGAATACGTTTTTCGGAGATCAATTTGAATAGAATGGACGGAATGGACAGATATGGACGAGTGGTGTGGACGTGCAAAGACTGCGTCTGGAAAGACCAAACAATTCATATCTTATCGACATTCGGCGCCCTGAGACAGCACCGGCTTTGGTTCAGGCCGTTGCTGAGGAAACATTTCCCCCTGAAGGTCACTGCCGGGAGACACTCTCATTCCTCGCATTCCTTCTCTAACTCTCCGCGGTCGCCATTTTTACCCCCAGTGTGATAAGCGGGTGCGTGACCAGCGCCTTCATGGCTGCAGGAGCGGACGGCTGCTTGCTTGCGCTGGATTACCTCCTCCCCTCCCCCCTCCCCCCCTTACCCCTGATTCCCCCCCTCAAGTCCTGTGTTTAAAGTATACTTGTGTTGTTGTGTGCTTATGCAAAGGTTTTTTAAATGTTCCCACACTGTACTCCTGACAGGAGCATAGTGGGGGGGGGGGTTCTTTTTTTCCTTATCTCTCCTCATGTTGTGTTTCCTTTTTATCTTTATCCCTGTCTTCCTGTCCTGTCTACCCTATGTCAATTGTATGTTGTATATGTACGGACAGGTTGACGGCCAATTTCGCTGGTACATGTGACTAGTGACAATAAAGGGCATCATCATCATCATAATCATGCTATCTGTTATCATCCAAATGAAGATGGATTCCTTTTTGAGTCTGGTTCCTCTCAAGGTTTCTTCCTCATGTTGTTTCAGGGAGTTTTTCCTTGCCATCACCTCTGGCTTGTCTGTTAGAGATCATTTTAAAAATTCATATGTTTAAAATTTATATCCAGAATGTATATTTCTCTGAAGCTGCTTTGAGACAATGTCTACTGTTCAAATCCCTATACAAATAAAATTGAATTGAATTAGATTGGTCATTCATAACTTTTGAAGTAGGATCTTATCTCATCTCATTATCTCTAGCCGCTTTATCCTGTTCTACAGGGTTGCAGGCAAGCTGGAGCCTATCCCAGCTGACTACGGGCAAAAGGCAGGGTACACCCTGGACAAGTCACCAGGTCATCACAGGGCTGACACATAGACAACCATTCACACTCAATTTAGAGTCACCAGTTAACCTAACCTGCATGTCTTTAGGGGAAACCAGAGCAAACCCACACAGACAACATGCAAACTCCACACAGAAAGGCCCTCGCCGGCCACAGGGCTCGAACCCAGACCTTCTTGCTGTGAGGCAACAGCGCTAACCACTACACCACTGTGCTGCCCGGGAAGTAGGATAATAACACTGTATTTCTACATTAAATGTTTCATTCTTTGTTACCTTGCTATTTTATATTGATTTTTTCTAGATTTTTTTCTGTTTGTACTAACTTTCTGTTTACTTCTGTTTCTGTTAGATGAAGAAACTGTTTGGAAGAAAGTCCCCACTGGGATGAATAAAGATCTTATCATATCTTACATCAACAGTTAATTTGTAGCCACGAGATACTCATTTGAGGCTATGAAAACCTAATGCGTGTGTGGTGTGTAGACAATTTTATTACTTTTAATTTGCCTCTTTTGATTTACTGAATTAATAAAATAATATTGATGTTTTGGTTAACTAGATGTTCTCGTTTATAAAGAAATTGTGCCCATGGTTTGAAGGATGTGCTGAAAACTTTGGCACACACTTCCACAAAATTTCTAGGATGGAGCTTACTTTTTTGTTGTTTTAAAGATTTCTGTTTTCTCAACTCTTTCATCCTGTTCCATCTTTTTGGTATTTTTTGGGTCTATTATAGTTTATATTTCTGTTAATGTTTGTATCTCTGTTTCCTCTGTAAATGGATACATTTAGTCTGAAGGTATTCTTAGTTCCTCAGATCTTTAAAGTCTGCAGTTTGATCCTGAGCTCTGGTTACTACTGGTGAGGAGTTTATCATGTTTGTCCACAATTATTTCCTCCCAAAAACATCCCCAGTAGGTGACTTGGCCCAGATGTGAAACAATGTGTAGTTTCATTTTCCTGGAGTGACATACATTTGTGGTCAGAAGTTTACATACAGTAACATGAATGTCATCTTGGATATGAATGTCATGGCAATATTTGGGCTTTCAGTAATTTCTTTGAACTGTTCTTTTTCTATGGCAGAATGACTGTACAGCATACATCTTTAATTAAAAAAAACACAAGAATTTGGTGCACAGGTTTTAATTTTCTTTGGGTTTTCATTGCTGCAAATAAACCTCTTTATTTCGCCTTCGTTGATCTGGAGAAAGCCTTTGACCAAGTTCCAAGAAGAGTACTGTGGTGGGCACTGAGAAGTCTTGGTGTAGAGGAGTGGGCTGTGAAGGTGATCCAGGCCATGTATACAAATGCCAGGAGCCGTGTGCAGGTCAATGGACAATACAGCGAGGAATTCGGTGTTGGAGTAGGGGTGCATCAGGGATCAGTCCTCAGTCCCCTGCTGTTCATCCTTGTCTTAGAAGCTCTGTCCCGTGAATTCTTCACCGGGGTGCCCTGGGAGCTCCTTTACGCCGATGACCTGGTAATCATCGCAGACTCTGTGGAAGAATGTATCGCAAGACTGAAGGTTTGGAAGTTGGGCATGGAACGCAAAGGCCTATGGGTTAACATGAAAAAGACAAAGATCTTGATATCTGGCCAGGGTCTGAACAAACTGGAGGACACTGGCTCTTTCCCGTGTGCTGTATGCCATTCCGGCATTGGTATTAACTCGATCCAGTGCACCGAGTGTGGGTTCTGGGTCCACAAGAAATGCTGCGGCATAAGAGGTGGCTTGCTGGCCGTACAGAATTACATCTGTCCGAGGTGTCGAGGAGAAACCAGACCACTTGACGGTCGCCCTACGACACAAGTCACAGTGGACGAGGCGGTGCTGGACGTGGAAGCCAGCTTCTGCTACCTTGGGGACATGCTCTGTGCTGGCGGTGGGTGTCAGCGCGCTGCCATTACCAGATGCTGCGTTGCCTGGGGAAAATTTAAGAAGCTCCTGCCCATCCTAACCTCCAGGTACTTACCCTTTAAAACCCATGGCAAGGTGTTTAACTCCAACGTGCAATCAGCCATGCTCCATGGGAGTGAATCTTGGGCCCCTACTGCCTCGGATCTCCAGCGATTGCGCCGCAACAACAGATCCATGATTAGATGGACCTGCGGCGTCAAACCCCATGATGAGACACCTTCAGAAACCCTACATGCTAGACTTGGTGTGGAGGACACCACCTCAGTGCTGCGGTCGCGCCAACTCCGGTGGTACGGTCACGTTGAACGAGCCAGTGGCTGCATCAACACCATCACCAAGTTGCAGTTCCCAGGCAACAGAGGTCGTGGTAGACCGAGGAAATCTTGGATGGAGTGTGTCAAGAAGGGCATCAAAGTGTGTGGCCTCACCTGTGTGGATCTGCTGGACAGAGCTGCCTGGAAACGCGGTGTGAAGACTAGCCGACTGCTGCCTACCCCTGTGTCAGGGACCCCCGCAGCAGTATAATCAAATACTGGATACTACTTTCTGAAATCAACACAGGGTCAAAAATATACATACAGCACACCTAATATTTGGGTAAAATGTCTCTTCACAAGATTCACCTTGACCAAACATTTTTGTTTACCATGAACAAGCTTCTGGCAGAATTTTGGTTGGATATTTCATGACTCCTCATGGTAGAATTGGTAGAGTTCAATTAATTTTTTTTTCTTGGCATGGACTCGACTTATAAGCACGGTCCATATATTTGCAATAGGGTTGAAGTCAGGACTTATTTTAAGCTTAATGTTAGCCTGCTTTATCCTCCACAACCAGCTCTGATGCGTGTTTGGGTTCATTGTCCTGTTGTAACTCCCAAGTCGTGATGGTTTATGCTGAAGAATTCTGAGGTAGTCCTCCTTCTTCATTATTCCATCCACTTTGTGCAATGAACCAGTTCCACTGGCAGCAAAACAGCCTCAGAGCATGATGATCCTACCACCACCACCAGCTGGCACAGTGTTCCTCCATACATGATGGTCATTGTGGCCAAACAACTCAATCTTTGTCTCATCTGACCATACAGCTATATCCTCAATCTTTGTCCGTGTGGTCAGCTTCAAACTTTAGTTAAGCTTGAAGGTGCCAATTTTGGATCAGGGGGTTATTTCTTGGGTAGCAGCCTCTTAGTCCATGGTGATCTGAACTGTAGACAGTGATCCATCAGCTTCCAGTTCATGGCAGAGCTGTGCCATGGTGGTTCCCAGGTTGTTCCTGACCATCCAAACCAATTTCCTTTCAGCTGAGGGTGACAGTTTGGGTTTTCTTGAAGCAAAGTGGCTTGGCAAAGTGACTCCACCCCACAATAACTTGGATACAATTGTTTGAACTGATCTTGGAATTTGTAGTTGTTTAGAAATGGCTCCAAGAGACATTCCAGAGTTGTGTATATCTGTGATCCTCTTTCTCAGGTCTGCACTGAGCTCCTTGGCCCATCCAATTTTACTGTGTGTTGGTCAATCCTGTAAACAAACTGCTGTAAACAAACCCTTTTTATGAAGGCACAGAGAAGCTACCAGCTGTAGTCAATCATGATCATTAACAGGAAGTTAAGAGACCTCGGCCTTGACAAGATACTGTATTAGACATTTTGGAATTTTCAGCACCTCTGAATTAATAATCTAAGTCAGTGTATGTAAATTTTTGACCCGGTATGTATAATTTTGACCCTGTGTTGATTTCAGAAACCCCCCCAAAAATTAAAACTTGTGCACCAAATTCTAGCATTCTTTTTTTTTTACTTGAAGATGTATGCTGTACAATCATTCTGCCACAGAAAAAGAACAGTTCAAAGAAATTACTAAAAGCCCAAATACTCCCAAGATATTCATATCCTGAGATGACATTCATGTCACTGTATGTAAACTTCTGACCACAACTGTATGTTATCTAGTGGTTTCCAGCCTTTCACTCCAGGAAATAAATAAAATTGCACAGTTAGAACTTATATTAAAGGCATAAATTGCTAACTTTCAAATAATACCTGGTGAATAATGAGCATAATGCCTAACATAAAAGTCTATTTCTGAAAACTGACAAGGCTCTCTTATCATTTACAGCCCTTGCACATACTTCTTCATTTTGCTGTCACTGATTTTTTAGGCTGCTCTCAGTCTTCTCACATGAGGACGTTTAAGAGCATGTCTCATGAGAGTCCTGTTTAGTTCCACTTATGCCCCCATTTGACATAAGAGAAATGTAAAGAGAGGGGGGTTAATTATATTGCAAACACTTGAGCACATAAAAAAAGATCACTTCTCATGTCATGTCTCATGTCTATGCATTCATGTTGGAGAGGAAAGAGTGACAGAGGGAGAGAGGAGGTGAGGAAGAGGAAGAAGGTGATTCTCTCCTGCTTCACTGTCTCAGATCTGTACCAATCCATGCCACTGGCAGAACCCTGCTGTGAAAGCAATATCACACATCTGTTAATGCAGCACTTCCAAAGAGTCATCTTTGCTCGTCATTCACTCGCAGAGAGACTGGGAGAAGTGGCAAGATGCCAAGGTGAAGGAAATGAGCAAGGCCCGAATGACTGACACATACAAGGACCCAGCTCAACCCTCTTCCCAAACACTAGATCTCCTTGCTCTCATCTGGAACAACCCACTGCAGTAATTAGGGACACCTCATCGACTTCGGGTTAATTTAATCTCTGCAAATGCCAAGCAAGAGGAATAACTACACTACCCAGAGATCAGTAAGACTCAAGCCTTGCGTTCTGGACCTGAGATCGTGTAATTTTCTATGCCGAGAGGATAATGCACGACCCTGGCTGAGCTCTAAGCTCCACTGATGACTTGTACAAACAACTCTCCAAAGGGTTCCAGTGTGATATTTGCAATGGTTTTGGCTGCAATTTAAAAGACAATGCAGTCACCGCTTAGTATTCAAGACATTCTTCTCTGCCATTTATAAATCTTCAGGGCCAATTATGGCACGGGTGCCAATTCATTCCACTAGTAAGTCAGAGTTAAACACATATTGTGCCAGTTTAAAAAAAAAAAACAACAAAAACAAAACAAAACACCAAACATGCCTTCAAAGATATTCACCAAGCTCTCTAACTCCAATTTATCCTGTATCAAATAATAAGCACACTGTAATGATATTTATGAATATCTTCCAAATCTGTTAGAACAAACACATACTATCATTAGGAGGCTAATAGAAGGATGTTATTTCAATGACGAGAGTTCAGAAAGCACAAACGGCTGAGTAATTGTGTAGCACGAGATGACACTCTTACCGTTGTCTGTGGCCATGAAGACTGCGCTGTAGCGGTTGTTGTGGACATGGGGAGACTCACGGTCCAGCGTGCCTGTGGTGTTTACCGTACCTTTCACCGGGTTTACGCTGAGCCAACCTGCTGGGTCTCTCAGCACTGCAAACCTAAAAAGAATTCAAGAAAGTGCATACAAATTACACACAATCGCGCAGCACTTTGTAAAGAAATTGATTTTCACAGCTCATACAGAACAAGATACAGAACAGGTGTCATGTGTTGTATTTTTCTGTGTCTTGTTTTATTCTTTTAAAAGCAGGAGAACTCTTCAGACATGGGTCCCACAGTGCATGGTTTCTTTTTTTTTTATAATAAAAGCCTGCATCATCATCATCATCATCATCATCATTTAATAGGCGCACATTGGGAGTGCTTCGAGTGTTGTATACTGACCTTGAAAAAATAACAAGCTATCAATCTCAGGCATGTTTTCTACCATAGTGCTATTGTACATGTAAGTGTGTGTGCATCCATCCATTCCTCTTGTCTCTTTCGTAACTACACGTCTTTCCTATTACTTGCATTGTAGTCAGTGAATAATTTATATTAGTAAATGAATAACAGGCTTTCAGCTGAATGAATTAATAATGAGCTGGGATTTTAAGGGTATATAAAGGTGTTCCTGAATGCTCTCTCTGTAAGGAATCCAACACAATGTCAAGGTGCTACTATAAAAAAATATTTAGTGACTGGTTGATGAGATGCTGTTACCATCATCAAATTAATTATTGTCTAACAAAGGCACATCTTGAAGTGTGTATTCCTATTATACCTCAGCAATTTGCCAACTCTGACTATTTTTTTAAAATATGGGTCATTCTAGAATTCGGGGTACATTTTGCATCTCCAAGATAAACCTTTTGTTATTTTCCACAAAAGAACTCTTTAATGAATCAGATTTGAACAATAATGCAAATTATGACAAACTTTCAGCAATAGCAATGCTTGATGTACATTTTAGACTCGATTTATCCATAAAACATTAACTAAATGACTCCCATCCCCACATTATTGGCTGTCTTCGACTCCTTATTCATACATTCAACTTGAATAAGCATGAAGTGATTCAGTCTAACAATCTGTTTTTTGGGGGCTTATTCTATTAACTGTTTTATAAAATCAATTGCATACAAAGTCTATTTTCTGTAATATGTGAAATTTCCGTAATAAAAAAAAAATATCTGTCCCAATGTTCTTGTCAACTCTGTTAACTCTGTTATAAAACCGCATAAAATCCACAAAGACTTTTAATAATACACATGACACCTGCACCGAGAGATGTCACTTCCTCTGGGGGGAAACGCCAGAAAGGCAGTGAGGTGTGTTATGTTTCTTCTCTCATTAATTTGAACAAAACGTTGAGGATACACCAACCATTCATCAAATCTGTTATTGTGATATTGGAGCGAATCTCTCACTGATTAAAAAAAAAAAAAACAATAATATGATTAAAATCCATAAAATTCTGTTTTTATACACACCATGTGGTAACTAGTTTGAGGTTTGCGTGTGGAGTTAAGACACAACATGGTGGAAAATGTCAACTCTGTTTTCATCAAGTCTGCTCATGGATTGCGCAGTTTAACGATAACAGAGCTGACGAGGACTAAAAGAGTCAACACTTGAAATGAACCCGCAATTAGAGAATGCGCTATATATTTCTTATCCATTGATCAAACCATCGATCAAAATGGATTCCTTGCTCATCCCTTTCCCAGAATCCTTTGCCAATCCAGTGGCTTTGCAGACAGCAGTCCACAATATGCAACGGTGACAAGAAAAAAGATATTTGAATATTTAAACTTTAATATTTGAGTATTTGAATGCATTTAACTTATCAGTGAGAACTCAATAAGTTCTCAACTTACGCGGAATGAAAAACATCAACTAAGTAATAAAATTAGGGATGACGAAATACCTGATTTCCTCTACAATCAACACTGTTTGATATGAACACTACTGAGAAGGTTAGGAGTATCTGATTTCGCCATAGTACATCATTTGTGTTTGTCAGTGTGATCTTGTGTTTCTGTTTCCGTATAAGAATGGATGAACTGATTCTGAACCTCATTTGTCTTCAAATGAAAAATGATGAACGTTTGACTGGTCATCGTCATGCATCTGCACAGCACAAGCATTTTAGTGAGTAATGACACATCGGGTTTGTAAAGACACTGTGTCTCAAAGGTTCATTTTTTATAGACATGCACCCTTGAGGACACACTGAAGTGCAAACTTGGAGAATGACTTCAGGAGCACTGTGCGTGTGTGTGTGTGTGTGTGTGTGTGTGAATTGTTAGGAACAAAATATCCTGACTGTGCATGGAGACTAGAAACAGGACGAGCAAGATAAAGGGCTTTTTAAAGGTTATATTATCTATATTTTTTCTTATATTTTCATGCTATATGGAACATCTCACTAAACTCAATGACATTTCCCCTAGCTTTTATAACAACACACCTTATGCTATGAAAATTTATCACACTTTCACACCAATATGTGCATTTAGGGAATATTTTAGAGTTTAACTTATATGTCTATATGTCATAAATTTTATACCACTACTGTGAACTTCTATGAGACAGAGCTTCTCTCTCTCTCTCTCTCTCTCTGTGTGTAGTGCAAAAAATTGAAAACTGAATTTGAGGAGCAAATTACTTAATACTAGTGAAATTATCTTTCTGCATGGACAGATATTTTTACTTGATAAGACATCTTAGAAATAATTGGTTGCAATCTAGAACTAGGCTTAATAATCTCAGAATTGGTGTCTTGTACTCTTCTAACAGGAAATGCTAGATCGTTTCAACTATTTTCAAGATATTTTCACTTGCTAAGATCTCGTTTTGGGGTGGCACGGTGGTGTAGTGGGGGGCGGCACGGTGGTGTAGTGGTTAGCGCTGTTGCCTCACAGCAAGAAGGTCTGGGCTAGAGCCCTGTGGCCGACGAGGGCCTTTCTGTGCGGAGTTTGCATGTTGTCATTTTGTGTGTAAACTCTCAAGACTGTTGTGCATGAAAGTTCCAAGAGATCAGCAGTTTCTGAAAGCAGGCCATCTGGCACCAACCACCATGCCATGGTTGAAATGACTGAGACCATATTTTTTTTCCAATTCTGATGTTTGATGTGAACATTACCCAAAGCAGTGATGTGCTCCTTTTCTACTGACACAATGAAAGTACATGTGGCAATAACACAACTACACAAGCTGAAACTACACAGAAAGGTATGTCGAGTGAAGAGAAACATGGATAGCTTGAGTAACAGCATTCACATTTACCTATGTCAACAGCTTTTTACATTGAATGCCTGAAGCTAAACTTCATAAAAACTCAGATATATTTATGGATTGTGGCATTTTGAAACTTGAAATAACTTTTTTATATTTAATGTGAAAAATGAGCACTGTCGCCTCACAGCAAGAAGGTCCGGGTTCGAGCCCAGCGGCCGACGAGGGCCTTTCTGTGTGGAGTTTGCATGTTCTCCCCGTGTCCGCGTGGGTTTCCTCCGGGTGCTCCGGTTTCCCCCACAGTCCAAAGACATGCAGGTTAGGTTAACTGGTGACTCTAAATTGAGCGTAGGTGTGAATGTGAGTGTGAATGGTTGTCTGTGTCTATGTGTCAGCCCTGTGATGACCTGGCGACTTGTCCAGGGTGTACCCCGCCTTTCGCCCGTAGTCAACTGGGATAGGCTCCAGCTTGCCTGCGACCCTGTAGAACAGGATAAAGCGGCTAGAGATAATGAGATGAAGATCCCATTTTTTGCAGTGTGTGTGTGTGTGTGTGAGAGAGAGAGAGAGAGAGAGAGAGAGAGAGAGAGATTAAAGTGATACACCTCTCAATGATAGATTAATTTATATAATTTAAATAAATTAAAGCTCTAGTGGTAACAAAGTAAGCCAGCTACATTCAGAAAAATGGTTCACAGCTCTTGCACACATTTCTTACACACACATACACATACAAGAAATAAACATTGAAAAACAAAAACCATTTGTATATTACCAGAGATTAGAAGACAACTTGGCCTAATGATTACAGAAGCAGCTTTGGGACCAAAAGGTTGCTGGTGTGATTCCCTGGACCAGCAGGAATAGCTGAAGTGCCCTTGAGCAAGGTAACTAACCATCAACTGCTCCCTGGCCTGCTCTAGGTGCGTTGTACGTTGCTCTGGATAACAGCGTCTGCTAAATACCATTAATGTAATGTAACTTGTTCTTTTCTTCAGAAAAATCATATACACTCCCCAAAGTCAGCTGGGATTGGCTCCAGCTTCCCCCACGACCCTGATGGATAAGTGGTAAAGATAATGGATGGATGGAAGAGTTTGTTGGCCCACTCATGTAATCCAGGACGCTTACTCAGATTCCTATCCTACATGTAGGATATTACTCCTCTCACGGGCGATTAACCTTGCCATTTCCTCTCTCTCTTCCTGCAACAAAAACACATCTCCCGCAATGCGTCTCTACCTATCATCATTTTATCCCAACATTTCCAGAGGAAATATGGTCATATACATGAGGACAAGCTTGTCTTTGAGAAACAAGCTAGCGTGAGATTACCATCATGCTGCTCTGGGCACAAATAACTCTCTCTCTTGCTGCTGAGCTGTTTGCAAATTCATTTGTTATTCACTGATGAAATCTTTTCCGTTCCAGCATGAGCAGTAGCAAAGCTATAAAGTTCACGCCATGTAGCCCGCTACAGTGGATTTCTTTTTTATATAAGTAGGTGGCAACAAAAAAGCATAATGATTTATACAGATGATACCACAATCCAGCTGAGTGTGACTTTAATTTGAATTCAGAGAGAAGTTGATGTAAACACTCCTTGTGGGAACACATGCACGCACGTATCCTCATTGTCTCTTTATACTGTACCCAGCCGCAATTAGAAGGAAAGCTTGCAGCATGCAGAGTTTAGCGCATCAAAGTGTGGTGTAATGGAAGGATTCTGGCTCACACACTGACTCACATACTAGCTCACATACTGTCTCACAGTAGCCATGTGGAAACACACACCAAAGCAAGCCACCTCCCTCTGTACACACACACTGCTCTGGTCCATTAGCCTCCTGTCAAGGTCATTAGTGCCTCGTTAAATCCACATTATGCAAATTGATATCTTATCTATATGGGATACATGATAATTAGGACCAATCACCAAATAAGCCAAGACATTTGTTCATATTTGGTGATGTAATATGTGTGGATTCATACTTAATAATAATAATAATAATAATAATAATAATAATAATGTTATTATTATTATTATTATTATAATACATGTGCGCGCACACACACACACACACACACACACACACACACACACACACACACACGCAAGACCTTGTAGCAAAAGTCATCTACACTTTTGCTGGCTTAGTGAAAGATGCAGCAGAAAGGTGATTTGCCAACGTTTCTGCTTGAGCGGTACAATTTCTGCCTGCACCGCAAGGCAAGTCCGGATCTGACCCTGAGAACCCCAGAGCTATACACAATTCTTTTTCCATCTGACATTAGCGATGATAGATCTCCCCTGTGGGGGAAAAAATCCATAGTGAACAAATAAAAAAGAGCTCAGTTACATAGGAGTCTGTTCACGCTTGTTTCTATGTGTGACTGTGTTTCCACTCCTACAAATACGGGTCTATTATTATTTCTGGAGTAACGCCTTTGCTTTATTGGATTTCTGAATTGTGAAATTGTGTTCTGTAAGATGTGACAATCATTGCAATGCTACGCTGACCATCTCGAGTGCATAACAATGCTACTTATTTCAGCTACTTCTGTCGTTATACAGTTGTTTATATTTATCTGCTGTGCAGTAACATTGCCTTGGATGTTGAACTGAGGCACTGAACTGAACCAAACCAAAAACACAGGATGTACGCTTGTCAGCATGTTCACACACTGTTAGGGTTTTGCTGGGATTCGAACCTGGTTCGTTGGTGTGATAATCCAGCAAACCCCCACTAGGCCACCAGGGGGATGACTCAAATGCAGAGGCGTGAGGCGGAAGTAGAAAAAGAATCAAAAGGTTTATTTAAACTATATACACTATATACAGGGCAAAACAAAAGACAACAAAAAAACCAAAGAGTATAATCCAAAAGAAAAGCAAAGTGCAAAAATACAAAAGCTAGGAAGATCAAAAAACACAGTACAAAGGAAACTGGAGATAAACATAACAGCACAAAGACTCCGTGACAAGAGGACTGAACTCAGGGGTATAAATAGACAAACTAATTAAGGACACAGGTGAAGATAATTAGGCAATTAACACAAACACAAAACACAGGAACAGTGGCGGCCTCTAGAGGCCAAAATAAACACGACATGAAAAGGAAATAACAGCGGCCTCTAGAGGCCAAAACAGTCCTAGTCCTAACAGGACCCCCCCCTCTAGGAGCGTCTCCTGACGTTCCCAGGGCGATCCGGATGGGCCGAATGGAAGTCCCGACATAGTTCTTTATCAAGGGCATCCCGAGCAGGAACCCAGCAGCGCTCCTCAGGACCATAGCCCTCCCAGTCCACCAGATATTGCAACCCGCCGCGGACCCGGCGGGAGTCAAGCAGGCGATTCACAGTGAACACAGTCTGCCCCTGGAAGATGCGGGGGGGTGGGGGGTTCCTAGGGGCAGGGGCATACGTAGACGTCAGTACGGGCCGTAACAGGGAAACATGGAAAGTGGGGTTGATCCTCAGAGTCCGGGGCAACTGGAGCCGGTAGGAGACAGGGTTCACCCTGCGCACCACCTTGAAGGGGCCAATGTAGCGAGGAGCAAGCTTGCGGTTCTCCACCCGCAGTGGAAGGTCCTTAGTGGACAGCCAAACACGCTGCCCAGGGCGGAAAGCGTGTGCAGGTCTTCTATGGCGGTTGGCCTGAGTCTGGTTGGTTCTGGAGGTCTGTATGAGGGTCTTCCTGACCTTGCTCCAGGTCTTGCGACACCGTCTCACATATTGGTTGACCGAGGGCACCCCCGCGTCCTCCTCCTGGTCCGGGAACAGAGGTGGCTGGAACCCGAATTGGCACTGGAATGGCGACAGCTTGGTGGCCGATGACTGCAGGGTGTTGTGGGCGTACTCCGCCCATGGCAGCCAGGTGCTCCACGATGTCGGGTTATCCATAGCCAGGCCTCGCAGGGTGGTTTCCAGGTCCTGGTTGAGCCTCTCCGTCTGACCATTGGACTGTGGGTGAAACCCAGAGGAGAGGCTGGCAGTGGCTCCGATGACCTTGCAGAACCCGTGCCACACTCGGGAGGAGAACTGGGGCCCTCGGTCTGAGACGATGTCCTGTGGAAGACCAAAGACTCGGAAGACATGATTAAACAAAAGTTTCGCAGTTTCAAGAGCAGAGGGGAGTTTGCACAGTGGTATGAAGCGGCAGGCCTTGGAGAATCTGTCAACTAAGACCAAAATGACCGTGTTACCTTGTGACTCAGGGAGACCCGTGATAAAGTCGACTGCCACGTGGGACCAGGGACGCCGGGGAATGGTCAGAGGATGCAGGAGACCCTGGGGACGCTGTCGTGGGTTCTTGGTTCTGGTGCAAACCTCACAGGACAGGACAAATGACCTTACTTCCTTCTCCATGTTAGGCCACCAGAAGCGTCTTTTCAGGAAGTCCAGGGTCCTCCGAGCTCCCGGGTGGGCGGTGAGAGGGGAAGAGTGACCCCACTGGAGAACCTTGGCCCGGGCTTGATGTGGGACGTACAAGAGGCCTGGTGGCCCCGTCCCAGGACCGGGGTCCTGGCGTTGGGCTCGTCGGACAGCCTCCTCAATACCCCAGCGGACAGGGGCCACAATCCGGGACACAGGGATAATAGGCCCGACTTCATTCTCCCTGTTAGTGGCAGAGAACAGTCTGGACAGTGCGTCAGGTTTGGTGTTCTTGGAGCCGGGGCGGTATGAGAGGGTGAAGTCAAACCGACTGAAAAACAGGGCCCACCTAGCCTGTCGAGGGTTCAGTCTCTTGGCTTGCTGGAGGTACTCCAGGTTCTTGTGGTCAGTCCAAACCAGGAATGGATGTTGTGCTCCCTCCAGCCAGTGCCTCCACTCCTCAAGGGCCAGTTTGACCGCTAGCAGTTCTCGATCCCCCACATCGTACCGGGACTCAGCAGGACTCAGGCGGTGGGAGAAGTAAGCGCAGGGGTGCAGCTTTCCTTCCGAACGTTGAGAGAGCACCGCGCCGACACCACTGTCCGAGGCGTCCACCTCCACGATGAATGGTTGGGAGGTGTCCGGGAGAACCAGAATGGGTGCCGTGCAGAAGCGGTCCTTGAGGTCTTTGAACGCCTTTTCTGCCTGAGGAGACCAGCCATAAGATCCACCTGTCCCTTTGGTGAGGTCAGACATGGGTGCTGCCACAGAACTGAAGTTCCTGATGAACTTGCGGTAGAAGTTAGCGAATCCTAAGAACCGCTGAACCTCCTTAACGGACTTGGGAGTAGGCCAATCCCGGACGGCCAGGGTCTTGGCAGGGTCCATTTGGAGTTGGCCTGTCCGTACAATAAATCCCAGAAAGGAGACCTCGGGAACATGAAATTCGCATTTCTGGGCCTTGGCGAACAGATTGTTCTGTAGCAGCCTCTGGAGAACCTGGCGGACATGGTGGCGGTGCTCCTGCACGGTCTTGGAAAAGATAAGGATGTCGTCGAGGTAGACAAAAACGTATAGGTTAATCATGTCCCTTAAGACGTCGTTGATTAGGGCCTGAAAAACAGCTGGTGCGTTGGTGAGTCCGAAGGGCATCACCTGGTATTCGTAGTGCCCAGACGGGGTGTTAAAGGCAGTCTTCCACTCGTCTCCCTGTCGGATACGGATGAGGTGGTATGCGTTCCGTAGGTCCAACTTGGTGAAGACGGTGGCGCCTTGGAGCAGGTCGAAAGCTGTGGACATCAGCGGAAGGGGATATCGGTTGCGCACAGTGATCTTATTCAGGCCCCTGTAATCAATACATGGTCGGAGCCCCCCATCCTTCTTGCCGACAAAGAAGAAGCCGGCTCCAGCAGGTGAAGTGGAGGGTCGAATAAACCCAGAGACCAGGGCATCTTTGAGGTATTCCTCCATGGCCTTGCGTTCTGGCTGAGAGAGTGAAAACAGTCTGCCACGAGGAGGGGTAGTCCCAGGGAGCAAGTCGATGGCACAGTCGTAGGCCCGGTGCGGAGGAAGAACGGCGGCCCTGCTCTTGCTGAATACCTCCTTGAGATCCCAGTACTCTGTGGGAACTTGAGATAACTCGGTGAGATCAGGGGGCTCGGCAGGAGACACAGGAGAGCTAGAGAGCAGACAAGAGGCATGGCATGCAGGGCCCCATTCCACAACCTGGCTTGTTACCCAGTCTATGCGAGGGTTGTGGCGAGTAAGCCAAGGAAGGCCTAGAATAACTGGGAACTCAGGTGAAGGAATCAGGTGCAGGGATATTTCTTCCTTGTGACCTTGAGACTGGAGGAAAACAGGAGAAGTAACTTGGGTGACTCTTCCATCACCTAACGCTTGGCCATCGAGGGCAGACACAGACAGTGGGACTTCAAGAGGTGCAGTCGGAATATTGATGCTTTGGGCGAAGTGAATATCCATAAAGTTCCCAGCCGCCCCTGAGTCTATCAAAGCTTGACAAGAGTGGACAGACTCACCCCAGGAGATGGAGACCGGGATGTAGATTCCTTGGCCAGGGAGTCCGGGAGAGAGGGTAGGCCCCGTCACAACCCTCCCTCGGCTGGACGGGGCGGTCCTTTTCCCAAGAGTTCGGGACATGATGCTCGGAAGTGACCAGGCTTGCCACAGTAGATGCAGCACTTGTCCCTCCTTCTGCGCTCCCTCTCAGATGCGGAGAGGCGAGTACGACCCACTTGCATGGGTTCTGGACAGTCACTGAAGGAGGTAGACGGTCTCCAGGTAGAGGTAGGGAGGCTGGGGGGGCTCAAGGCTTGGTGGCGTTCTCTCATCCTGTTGTCCAGACGAATAGCATGTGAGATGAGGGTTTCGAGGTCACTTGGGCATCCAATAGAGGCCAGACCGTCCTTGATGGGGTCAGACAGACCATGGTGGAAGGCTGACACCAGGGCAGTCTCGTTCCATCCACTTACTGCTGCGAGTGTTCGGAACGAGATGGCGTAATCTGCGACGCTTCCTCCTTGCCGGATGGACATGAGCTTTCGGGCTGCGTCGGTACTGATGTCTGCCTGATCGAAGACCCGAAGCATCTCTTCAGAAAACAGCTGGAAATCAAAGCACTCAGGTCCCTGTCTTTGCCAGATAGCAGTAGCCCAGGCTCGCGCCTTACCAGCTAATAAGGTGATCACAAAGGCAATCTTGCGGCGATCCGTAGTGTAGGTGGTAGGCTGAAGCTCAAAGGTGAGTTGACACTGGGTAAGGAACTCTCGGCACTCACTGTGCTTGCCGTCATACCTCTGTGGTGCAGGAAGGCTGGGTTCGCGAGGTGAAGAAGGCAGCATTGCAGGAGGCACTGGAGCAGGAGTGGGAGCTGGATCAGGAGCAGGAACTGGATCAGGAGCAGGAGATGCAGGCAGAGATGTCAGCTGTGCCAGGGTTTTCCCAATTTGCTGAAGCAGTTCCTCGTGGCGAGCGAGGGCCTCACGTTGGCTGGTGAGCGTACGTCCATGAGCGTCCATGGTCGCTCCGAAGCGTGTCAAAGCTGCCATAATTCCCTGAAGGTTGGCCGGGTAGACAGTTGAAGCAGCCTCTGCTGAGTCGGTCATGACGGAGTCTTTCTGTTAGGGTTTTGCTGGGATTCGAACCTGGTTCGTTGGTGTGATAATCCAGCAAACCCCCACTAGGCCACCAGGGGGATGACTCAAATGCAGAGGCGTGAGGCGGAAGTAGAAAAAGAATCAAAAGGTTTATTTAAACTATATACACTATATACAGGGCAAAACAAAAGACAACAAAAAAACCAAAGAGTATAATCCAAAAGAAAAGCAAAGTGCAAAAATACAAAAGCTAGGAAGATCAAAAAACACAGTACAAAGGAAACTGGAGATAAACATAACAGCACAAAGACTCCGTGACAAGAGGACTGAACTCAGGGGTATAAATAGACAAACTAATTAAGGACACAGGTGAAGATAATTAGGCAATTAACACAAACACAAAACACAGGAACAGTGGCGGCCTCTAGAGGCCAAAATAAACACGACATGAAAAGGAAATAACAGCGGCCTCTAGAGGCCAAAACAGTCCTAGTCCTAACACACACTCAAATACAATCAAGTAGTGCACCTCGGAACATCTTGATCCTTCGCCCCAATTCATCCCAATCAGAGACAAAGGACAAGGATCTTCCCTCGTACATATACCTTTATTAAGCCCTTTCTTTGAGCTTATGCCTTTTTGTGTTGCTGTGGTTCTGACATAGAAGCTGTAACACATGCTTTCCTCTACAAGGAGAAGCAGCTGTAGCATGGCATCTCACTCCTTTCCAAATGACTTCTAATCCTCACAGCTCCAGAGAGCTAAAGGGACTAATGAAATTCCTGAGCGTGTAACTGTGGAGGCCACGTGGCTTCTGCAGCACACTGCAACATCCCAAATCCAGATGCGTACTTGTACACAAGAGTGCAGATTCTCATGACCCCCTCAAAATTCAGTTGAATGAGCTGTCAGGATGATCAAGAGCATGATCAGCTGGGAAAGACGCTAACCACTCTCTCCATCAGAACACATCATGTGGGAGATGCGCTCGAGGGCAGATGTTAGGATATTTGCCTCGGCCATTGAAATTCTGCATGCATCACTTGGGCTGTCAAAGCTGTAATCTACTTCAAGTGAAGATACAAAGATGAAAAGGTGGTGGCAATATCCTCTCAGACTAAAAATAACTAAAGAACACTGGCTTTCTTCTTTCCACTGGCATTCTTCTTTGTCAACTTCCTTATCACTCATGTTGTCCTTGTGCCTTGGTAGGTATGAAATATAAATGTTGAGGACAGGTTCAAAAGTTGATGTACTGAGAGTGACACACTGAAATGGGAATGGAAATAAATAAAGCAGAGCTGTGTCCTTTGGGCACCACTAACCACTTAAAGTTCTTCAACCTAGTCTATATCAATTGCAGTTTCATGTATATGTCAATTATCATGGACTTTTTTTGTTGTTGTTGTCGGCATCCGTCTGGTCTCGGGAGACGATGGTATAGCACTAGGAGTTGGAAGAGCACCTTCTAGAGTGGCTATGCAGACCCACTCTAGAGTGACAGTCTCTTCCACACTGTCTGCAGACAAAGGTGCTCTTATTGAGACTGCCCTTGGATTCCTTCTGGTTCTCTTCTCATCAACTGGCAACTGTCACTTCCCATGTTGTGTCAACTCTCCAGGGCACTAAAGCTTGGGCAAGGACTGTGGAGAACTTGAGCTGCCCAAATGTCAAGCTCCCCCTCTTGGCATTGCTGGTAGGATCCAATGGAAAGGGTGAACCAATACAGTTTGGTACCAGCACAGCTGCAGGAGTTAACGGAAGGTGACACAATGTGCCATCCAGCCGTCTTAGGGACTCCACTCCGGATTTCTGTCGGAATCATGGACTATTGAGGCATAAATGGAGAAACATTTTGATTCTAAACTTACTTATAATGGAAGTCTATGGGATGTTGTTGAAGTCTATCAGTAAAGTACAGTATATATTGGTAGAAGGTTTTCATGGTTTTTCCAGTCAAAGGTGTTTGTACATTAAGCTCTAAATCTTCAAATGCATTTGTGGTTATGTGTTACCAACATAGTCCTGATTGCCCACTGATACCACAAAATCCAATTTCTTCAGTGCTCATAATTAGACAAAACTACATAGGAAAAGCTTTCATTGGAATTATGTTTTATCCCAAGATCTTCATTGTTAGCTAGATTGCATCAGTTGTACTTTTGGGTTGGTCTGAGTATTTCAGAAACTGGTGTTCTCTTGGAAGTATCTCTACAAAAGACCAGACAATGTTTTTCCAATCTTCAACTGCCCACTGTAACCTCAGATTCCTCTGCATGGCTTACAGGAGTGGAACCTGATGTGATCTTCTGCTCTTGTAGGTCATTCACTTGAAGGTTTGATGTGTTTTGAGTATTGAGATGCTTTTCTACTCACCATGGCTGTAAAGTGTTTTCATTTGAGTTGCCATAGCCATTCTATCAGCTTGAACCATTCTGTCTAGCCATTTTCTTCTCACTAACAAGGTGGTTCCATCCACAGAACCACTGTTGTGCATGAAAATAACAGGAGATCATCTCATCTCATCTCATCTCATCTCATTATCTCTAGCCGCTTTATCCTGTTCTACAGGGTCGCAGGCAAGCTGGAGCCTATCCCAGCTGACTACGGGCGAAAGGCGGGGTACACCCTGGACAAGTCGCCAGGCCATCACAGGGCTGACACATAGACACAGACAACCATTCACACTCACATTCACACCTACGGTCAATTTAGAGTCACCAGTTAACCTAACCTGCATGTCTTTGGACTGTGGGGGAAACCGGAGCACCCGGAGGAAACCCACGCGGACACGGGGAGAACATGCAAACTCCGCACAGAAAGGCCCTCGTCGGCCACGGGGCTCGAACCCGGACCTTCTTGCTGTGAGGCGACAGCGCTAACCACTACACCACCGTGCCACCCCCAACAGGAGATCAGTAGTTTCCAAAATATTCAAACCAAGCTCTCTGGCACCAACCACGATCAAAATCCTTGAGATCTATTTTTTTTTCAGAACTCTACCATTTCATGTGAGTGTTAACTGAAGTTCTTAAGCTGCACTTGCATGATATTATGCTTTGGGCTAATGCCACATGATTGGCTGAATGGATAATTTCATGAATCATGAGGGGCAGTGGGCAGCATGGTGGTGTAGTGGTTAGCACTGTCGCCTCACAGCAAGAAAATTTTGGGCTCAAGCCCAGTGGCTGACTGGGGCCTTTCTGTGCGGAGTTTGCATGTTCTCCCCGTGTCTGTGTGGGTTTCCTCTGGGTGCTCCGGTTTCCCCCACAGTCCAAAGACATGCAGGTTAGGCTAATTGGTGGCTCTAAATTGACCGTAGGTGTGAATGGTTGTTTGTGTTCATATGTCAGCCCAGCGATGATCTGGAGAACTTGTCCAGGGTGTACCCCGCCTCTCATCCATAGTCAGCTGGGATAGGCTCCAGCTTGCCTGCGACCCTGCACAGGATAAACAGTTACAGATAATGGATGGATGAGGGGTACTGGATCTTCTACTGAAGTGGTTGGTAAATGTATACTCATGTATTTGAAACACTTATTTAACAATTACCCTTAGACTTCCATACTGAGTAAGTAAAAAATCAACAGGTTTTCTGTTATTTTCTCAGTACAGGAAATCCTTACCCATCGTAATCACACATGCAATACAGATGGTCTTGACAGAGACGAGCGTGAACAATGTTGAAGTATTCCTTTAATGCCAGATAAACATCCAGTGTTACACCTGCACCTTTTGTATAAGCAATAAAAAGCTGTGCATTGAAAACATCTGCAGCAGTCAGTGATTTTACAAGCAGTAAAATGTAAACATGCCAAGACAGCCCATCCATCAGCATCTGATGTGACTTCTGAGAGATTTGTGGAAAGAAGAATCATCTGTCTATTAACTCATCGTTATAGTTCGCACTGTCATGTGTTGTCCATCTGTCTCCCATTGAGCCCCAGCTTTCTGACAGACTTCATACAAGCATCTGTCACCGTTCACACAATCACACAGGATTTGATTCTGAAAGCTCACAGGGAAAGTGGATAGGTTTGTAAGTTCAGGCAGCTGTTTTAAGAAAATGCATTCATTCAGAAAGATGTATGCCCAGACATATAATCTAGAGGTCTGTAGGTCAGAGTATATTATCATCCAAATCACTTTTAATGTCCAGTTCTACCTTTAAACATACCTGAGGCTGATGTGTGCATAGAATAATGCGCTTATGAAAAAAAAAAAATCTGGCTTTGATGTGGCTGCAAGTACTTTTTTAGCTTTGCAACGCCATAAATACAGTATTTAGTTTATAATAATGTGTCATACAGTGCAAATCAGCTTAACAACTCAACAAAGAATGTGAGTCAAGTGCATTATTAATTAGATAAACAATTACGAGCTTTTTTTTTTTTACTTGTTACTAACAAGGACAAAACAGAAGACACCATCATGTCTTGAAGCTTTCACACCTGTTAGTCATTTTGCTGAGTATGAATTAGAGCAGAATTAATACTATTGGTTTGATTGCTAATGAGTTTGGTTTAGTTTCACATTGTGCATAATTAAACAGACCAAACAACAACAAAAACGACAGCAACAAACCATCGTCTGTGGGGTGTGTAGGTCTGAAAACCTACTCGTAAAATTTTCAATCACTAGTCAGAAATAAGGCACCAAAAAAGACAAACAAAATGTCAAATGCATATAGAAACAAATAAATGAATTAATTAAAAATATGACTAGGGTGACCAGATTTCCCGAGTCTAAAACCGGGACACTTTGCACGTGACCGTGATACTCGTGCACGCACACGCGTTTTGATGTAAACATGCGCCGGCTCAGACACATGCTTTTATCATTTTGTAGAGGCTCTCTTTTATCAACATTTCAGAGAATAATCAAGTATTTTCTTGTTATCTACATGTACTTCTATCACAATTCAGTTAAAGTAAGAAAATCAGACAACAGATGTGATGATAGGGAATAGGCCAATAGCCTAAATTTCAACTGATTTATTTCACCTTTGTGAAAACGCCAAGAAAATGCATTGCTTGCATATTAACATCAACATTTTATGCGATGAACTTTTTTTTTTAAACAATAGGCTATGCATTGTAACAGGAATGAGCGTATGAGCCTAATCACTGTCACCTCCGAACCTTTACCCAAAATGCCTCTGTTTAATCTTAACCAGTGTAGGCTATTAACTATTTTGAAAACGTGAACCCTGAATTTACAACAGCATCAAACAAGTCAAGACAATCTGTGATACAGATTAAAGACAGATGAAACAGATGAAAGACAACAAAAAATGTTTCAGAAACACAGCCACCCAACCCACCCACCCTAAAGAAGATGCCATTTTATTGCATATATTTACATGATGAGTGAATTTGCTCCAGTAGCACTTTATTGCCCGAGAGCCTGCTGTGAAACTGCGAGCAAGTATCGTCGAAATTGGCCCGGGTAATGAGCAAGGCTTTGAGAGGAGGCACGGTCATGCGATTCCTCTCGTCAGTCCAGGTGTTGCTCATGAGTGAAAATATTCGCTCAACTGGAGCATTGGTGCCAGGTAGGCACATGGCAAACTGGCAAAGCTGGCTGACATTGCTGTAAGGAATCTCCCTACTCTTGAAGTGTGCGAACATCTCCGCCCAGCGCTCATCCGTTGGCTTGCCATCAGCGCTCCACTGAGCCACCTTCTCAGTGGTATATAGCCGCACAGATGACGTCTCATCAAACAGCTGGGTCTTGTCAATGTGACATTGATGCAATCTTGACGACACGTACTGGAGGGACAATTCAACCTCATCCCATTGAGGGACAGTGTTGAGGAGAGTCCAGGAGAGGACCTCTGTCTCCTTAAACGGAGCTCCCCATTCCTTCAAGTATGAAATGCAACACTCGTAAAAGGCGCAGACAGTGTTGCGAAATTCCGCTGCCTTTCGTGGATCATCAAGGGCGCTCAGAAGATTCTTCACCTATAAAAGAGAATAATTTCCTAATTTTCCAAATTCTTAACAAATAAATAAGTTTCAAATCACTTTATTGGCTAATGTTTCATGTTTATTTCCACACACTATGTATAACCTAAGCCTAATGTTAGGGCAAAGTAGGAAGAATTATGCTTTATGGAGATGCCGACAAACTTTATGGAGATGCTGATTTCATTCATCCAGCAGGACTTGGCACCTGCCCACACTGCCAAAAGTAGCCTAATACCTGGTTAAATTACAATATTCTAATTTCGTGAGATGCTGAATTTGGGATTTTCTTTAGCTGTAAGCCATATCAAAATGAGCACAAATAGGCTAATGGCTAGAAATATTTCACTTACTGTCTAAAAACTTATCTTTTTTTTCCTTAGCCTTTACTCCCTGATCATTTTCCTCTTTTATTTTAACTGCTCAGCCTTCAATTTGATTTCATTATTGTATTGTGCACAAAGATGGTATAGTGTAGGCCTATTTTTAAATTATATTTCCCTGCAGGGGGGCAGATATCTTTGGGCTTTCACGCTTACCTTGAGACCTGTCAACACAGCCAACTTTCTCTCCTGCAGTTTGCCTTGCAGGTTGCGCAGGTGGTGGGCCGAGTGTGCGGTTGTGTTTTTCTGCCTCTCCAGCGCCTTGACGGTATCGTTGAACAACGACAGCTGATTGTGCAGAAACCACATCCAGGCCTCATTAAGCGGGTTCTGTAAGAATTCAGTGATCACCACAGGTGGTCTGTCTTGAGAGGTGAAGTAGGACTGCAGCACAGGATAAAGCTTCAGCACTCTTTCGACAGCCGGACCTAGGGACAGCCACTGCGTCTTACTTGTCCCAAGGATCGTTGCGTACTCGAGCTCGACGAAGTCGCAGAACTCTTTTAATTGCTCAGTTCGGACAGTAAAGATGTGGAAATGTCCGAAAATTTTCACAATAAAGCTCTCAATGTCACAAGGAAGGGTATCTGCAGCAGTTTGGAGAGCATTGTGAGTGATGTGTGCAGCAGAGCCCACTCCCACTAATTCATTGGTGGAGGCCTCGTTTAATTTGAAAAAAAATGTTGTTCACGCCAGCCCTAGCTCTCCCACCAAAGTTGGTGTTGTCAGCACAGAACCCAACAACTTTGTCAAGCAGGTTAAAAGCTCGGAGACTGCGACTGACCTCCCCAACAAGAATGTCAGATGTCTCACCTGGAACTGATGTGAATTCTAGGATTTTCACCTGCACCCCCTCTGTATCCTTGAAGTAGCGGATCACGATGGGAATAAGCTTCACCGCTTTGTGATTGGATGCATCGATAGCCACCGAGACGTGATGAACCACTCCCAGGTCTGCCTTTAACAGATCCATGGCATGGGGTGAGATGACACTCGTCACGATCGCGTCGGCCTTGGTTCGTGCACAAGTGAAGAGTTCGTCTTAAAACTTCCTTATCAGGCCCACGGTGCAGTCCATGGACCTGAAACTTTGGTTGTGGTTCACCAAATGATAGGCAAAAGTACCCTCCTCAGCAGCCCGTTTGAGTTCAGCACTGCCAGCGCTAACTTTATTGAAGTACAGTCACTTTATTGAAGTCAGTGGCCACACTGCTAGCCCCTGCCTCTACCCACCACTTGTGCTTCGCTGTTTTGAGGTGGTCTTTAACATCAGCACTACCACCATGAGCGATGGAGAAGGAGCACTTACAGTGTGTGCAGTAAGCTTCATGTTCAGCACCCTGGACTTCTCAGAGAAAGGGGTAAGCAACCTGCAAATCTTTTGAAAATGAACATTTTATCTTCGGCATTGTCGCGTAGTAGTTGACAGCCGCTAGCGAAAAAAAAAACACGTTATAACGCGGCCTCTATATTGCAACATTGTACAAATAGATACATTGTAAGGTTGACTGCACGCACACACACATTGATGCTGAATTGCTAGAAGCTTTATTGACATCTCGTTGGCTATATACTATGATCGCTGTAACCAGGACAGTTTGTTCGTGTTTGGTGTAAACTGGGACATTTCAGCGTCCCGACGGACCTTTGTCGGGACTGGGTACACGCAACTCAAAATCGGGACTGTCCCGGTCAAACCGGGACGTCTGGTCACGTTAAATATGACCCAAGCATGAAGAACATGGAGATAGTGCTCTATAAATGATTAGATAATTATAAAAAATAACTAGCTTAAAACATTTTGTGTATCACACTCAGCGTTTATATTCTCATTTTGTTTATCTGTCTAAATCTCTAGAACACTTTTATGCAGCATTTTTGCTCAGTTTGCACCTCGAGGGTCAGTCTAGCAGAAAAATAAATATTTCCTGCAACCCTGAATATAGAGTACATCATGGTTGGTTCACTTCCTGCAGTCGATTCAGAAACGAATCGATTTCTCACTGTGATCAAACCATGCAAGAGTTCACTAGGAACTGGGGCCAAGACCACCTCGCTGTACACTGAGAATTCTCACCGGCCTGAATAAACTGCAACAAAGAGGAAAACAAATCAGTGTTTGAGTCAAACAGAATAAACGCTGCAGATTTTTAGCATTACAGGAAAATTGCGTAAAGTTAAAATTGTGAAAATTGCACTGAGAAGGTGTTCCCCAAGTGTTTCATTAAGGAATGCCAGGGAACTACTTTCACCACCTGGTCATCAGCAAGACCCCATGGCCTTTTTGACAGGGGCAATTAAGCTGTACATGGTCCAGTGCCAGGGCCTTTAAGAAAAATTAGTGCCATATCTTTTTAGATACTCCCTGGAGCAAAGATGTGACAAGCTTGAGCAAAGTTTGCCAAATCACTGAGGAATATGGAGCATGTGGTCAGTCGAGTGTTTGATCAGTTGCAGTAAACTGAGCTGAGTCAAAGCGTTAAGCTCATTAAACTCGCCAAGTGGGGAATCAGCATTAATGTAAATACATAAACAGTCAGGTATTCAGATATACAAACATATCAACACCAGTCACACCAAAACATTTTTTCAGCACTCTACTTCGTGCGTAAGCTCACCAGTTGAAACTTTAACAATACAATGGCAGTAATAGAAATCACAGCATGCAGATCATTTCCATAAATTATCATGCCTCAGCAATGCATCAAATTAAATCAAATTTATTATCATAATAAGACACAAAAAAGTTGTTCTTTGCGTCAGTTGAAAACCATAACCCTGTAATTAACACAGAGAAAAGCAATTTATCTTTGCTTCACTAGGGCCATGCCATTCTGGCTCTCTTCCTCTTGGCACCTTTTGAATTGTTTTAATTATCAAAACCCATCATGGCTGCCAGCGTCTCCTCCCCCTTCTCATCACACACTGGCATTCCAGACCATAAAGGCCATTATTCCATAATAAGAACTAATTTATATCTGAAGTCAAAAATAGCTACATGACACCATAGGGCAAGAACTTATTTTATTTTATAAAATGCACTATAATTCAGACATATATATTAAAATGCTGGGATTTCACTCATGATAAAAAAAAAAAGCTTGTCTGAAACAGGAAGCAATGAGCTTGCAAGAAGAATGTGAGATTCCAGTTGGAACCTGATGAGTTTGGTCAGATTCATACGTGTGTCTTTTGTGGTTTCTCCTAGCCTAGTTGTTTACCTTGCTTCCACCTTTAACAGATTTTGGTTTGCATTTTTCACTTTAGTTGTCACGTCATACATTTATTACTAGGTCCATTTAAGCTTTTGGCTCTCTGGTGTACATTATGACACATGCACCGAAGAAGTAGAAGTACCTTGATTCAGAAGATTAAAATGTAGTATGACTTTAAAAAAAAAATGCTCCAGAAATTTTTCTGGAATAAAAATTAAACTGGCTCTTTACACAACATGACCTCTGCAGGAACATAGCAAGACAAGATGAAATAGGAAACATTCCATGTTGTTCTGCTGAACCATATGGTATATTGGTTAGCACTGTCATCTCCCAACAAGATGGTTCTAGGTTTGAACCTGCTGGTGGTCACGTGGGGCCAGAGGGAACCATCTAGGCCTTCAGAAAAGGCCCAAACATATCAGCGTTTCAATTGTTATATTTAATTTATTTCATAATTTCATTAGAATTATTCTCTTCTAATTTTAATTTGGCCTCATTTTCTACAGTTGTGCTCATAAGTTTACATACCCTGGCAGAATCTATGATTCTTTGACCATTTTTCAGAGAATTAGAATGATAACACAAAAACATCTTTTCCACTCATGCTTAGTGGTTGGGTGAAACCATTTATTGTCAAACGACTGTGTTTTCTCTTTTTAAATTATAATGGCAACAGAAACTACCCAAATGACCCTGATCAAAAGTTCACATACCCTAGTGATTTTGGCCTGATAACATGCACAGAAGTTGACACAAATGGGTTTGAATGGCTACTAAAGGTAACATCCTCACCTGTGATCTGTTTGCTTGTAATCAGTGTGTGTGCATAAAAGCTGAGTGAGTTTCTGGGATCCAGACAGACTCTTGCATCTTTCATCCAGCCACTGACGTTTCTGGATTCTGAGTCATGGGGAAAGCAAAAGAATTGTCAACGGATGTACGGGAAAAGGTAGTTGAACTGTATAAAACAGGAAAGGGGTACAAAAAGATATCCACGGAATTGATAATGCCAGTTAGCAGTGTTCAAACTGTGATTAACAAATGGAAAATCAGGGGCTCTGTTAAAACCAAACCACGGTCAGGTAGACCAACAAAAATTTATGCCAAACAGCACAGAGACAAGCCTCAAAACTTCTGGAACAAGGTAATTTGGAGTGATGAGACCAAAATTGAACTTTTTGGCCACAACCATAAACGTTACATTTGGAGAGGTGTCAACAAGGCCTATGATGAAAGGAACACCATTCCTACTGTAAAGCACGGAGGTGGATCACTGATGCTTTGGGGATGTGTGAGCTACAAAGGCACAGGAAAGTTGGTCAAAGTTGAAGGAAAGATGAATGCAGCACGTTATCAGCAAATACTGGAGGCAAATTTGCACTCATCAGCCCGGAAGCTGCGCATGGGACGTACTTAGACGTTCCAACATGACAACGATCCAAAACACAAGGCCAAGTTGACCTGTCATTGGCTACAGCAGAACAAAGTGAAGGTTCTGGAGTGGCCATCTCAGTCTCCTGACCTCAATATCATTGAGCCACTCTGGGGAGATCTCAAGCGCGCAGTTCATGCAAGACAGCCCAGGAATTTACAGGAACTGGAGGCTTTTTGCCAAGAACAATGGGCAGCTTTACCATCTGAGAAAATAAAGAGCCTCATCCACAACTACCACAAAAGACTTCAGGCTGTCACTGATGTTAGAGGGGGCAATACACGGTATTAAGAACTGGGGTATGTAAACTTTTGATCAGGGTCATTTGGATGTTTTTTGTTGTCATTATGATTTAAAAATAGAAAACACAGTTGTTTATCAATAAATGGCTTCACCCAACCACTAACCATGAGTGGGGAAAAAAGTTTTTGTGTTATCATTCATATTCTCTGAAAAAAGGCCAAGAAAGCAAAAATTCTGCCAGGGTATGTAAACTTATGAGCACAACTGTAACAAATTTGCTTCAGAAATGATAGGGTTACTGTCCTGAAAATATTAAAATCAAGTTATCCAATGAGACTTTTTTGTTTGTTGTCTCTAGGCTGAGAAGAGTTGAGTTGGCTCACTCATTGGTTAGGACTTCATTGCCGGGACAGAAGGCCATGGCAGTGTATGTTTATGTAGGAAGTGACAAATGAATTAACCAATCAGATTTTGATTTATAGTGGGAGGGACCAAAAATTTATCACCCTAGGCCTGCTCAAAGGCCAACAAGAGCTTATCCACGAGTCAGCACCATCAGTGCAGTCACCTTTCAGCTGGTGTCGCATTCATCAGTAGTGTTAGCGAATGCTAATAAAACGGTCAAGCTAGTGCTATCGAAAGCAAGTAGCATGGACTAATGACCGAAATATGCTATTAACAGTTCATGCTATTAACAGACTGAGACCGTGATTTCTGTCTCCAGACTCTTCTTCCACGCACGCTCGCCACAGTATTATTCACTCATACTTAAGTATTCATTTCCCTGTGTAATTTACTTAGTTACTTTTAAAATCAACATCAACAACTCCACACAACGGAGCTACCAGGCAGCCTGCCACTAATCCCTTGCAAAATCCTTTGCCCTGTTGCTTTTTTTTAGTGTGTCTGGCTAAGTTTTGGCTGAGCTGAAGTCCCAACTCTAATGGTTCGCCACTGCCTGGGACCATTCTGTAAAGAAGTTGCATGTTCTTGTTCTACCTAAGCGAGTTTCCTCTGGGTGCTCTGGTTTCCTCCCACAGTCCAAAGACACAAGGATAAGGTCAACTGGCTACTCTAAATTGCCCTTAGGTATGAATGTCAGTGTGAATAGCTGTCTGTCTCTCTGTGTTAGCCTTGAGATAGACTGATTGGTGACCTGTCCAGGATGTATACTTCTTCTCACCCAATGTTGCAGCTGTGAGATGCTTTTCTGCTCATTAAAGTTATAAAGAGTGTTCATTTGAGTCTCTGGCCATTTTCCTCTGACCTTTCTCTCATCAACAAGGTGTGTCTGCCCAAAGATCTGCTGCTCAGCATTTTTTTTTTTACACCATTTTGTGTGTAAACTCTCAAGACTGTTGTGCATGAAAGTTCCAAGAGATCAGCAGTTTCTGAAAGCAGGCCATCTGGCACCAACCACCATGCCATGGTTGAAATGACTGAGACCATATTTTTTTTCCAATTCTGATGTTTGATGTGAACATTACCCAAAGCAGTGATGTGCTCCTTTTCTACTGACACAATGAAAGTACATGTGGCAATAACACAACTACACAAGCTGAAACTACACAGAAAGGTATGTCGAGTGAAGAGAAACATGGATAGCTTGAGTAACAGCATTCACATTTACCTATGTCAACAGCTTTTTACATTGAATGCCTGAAGCTAAACTTCATAAAACCTCAGATATATTTATGGATTGTGGCATTTTGAAACTTGAAATAACTTTTTTATATTTAATGTGAAAAATGAGCACTGTCGCCTCACAGCAAGAAGGTCCGGGTTCGAGCCCAGCGGCCGACGAGGGCCTTTCTGCGTGGAGTTTGCATGTTCTCCCCGTGTCCGCGTGGGTTTCCTCCAGGTGCTCCGGTTTCTCCCACAGTCCAAAGACATGCAGGTTAGGTTAACTGGTGACTCTAAATTGACCGTAGGTGTGAATGTGAGTGTGAATGGTTGTCTGTGTCTATGTGTCAGCCCTGTGATGACCTGGCGACTTGTCCAGGGTGTACCCCGCCTTTCGCCTGTAGTCAGCTGGGATAGGCTCCAGCTTGCATCCCAGGGGATCCATTATCTGTATCCTGTACAGGATAAGCGGCTACAGATAATGGATGGATGGATGTGAAAAATGGTAATGCAGGTAATACAGGAATGAAGTTCAAAGGTTGACCTCTGTAACCATGTTTTTTTTAGATATAGTTTCAATGACTCATGATGAAAGCCTGATCATCACTAATAATTCAGTTGCCAAATGTGAGAAGACAAAACTAGTGTCTACCTCCACACTGTTAATAACATGAACAGAGGACTACAGAGACATACTGTCTTTGCTTTAATGTGCTAGTCTTATGAAAATGACATCATAAAATCCCAGTTTTTCTGTGTATGATATGCTCAAATAGGTTGTAAATTTCACCGATAAATAAAAAATTGGTTCGAAAAATAATTTTTTGCGTCTGAATTCTGTTCCAAAAATCACTAAAAGCTTGTCTACCATTAGATCGCAGTGATTTACAGGTCAGTGGTGCTGCATGTGTGATGTCATATGCGCAGCTACTTTTTTTTTTGTAAAGCTCTTGACACAACTTTACGACAACAAGGATGAAGAAGTGACTCAGAGTAAGCATGTTTTGTTTGGCTTTTAAATCAGCAATTAGATATCACCTTATAGTATTATATTTGGCCACACAGAAACTACCTTAGAACGGTATTGATCTGACTAAGGACAACTAATTAATTCAAGCAACAGACTAAATGCAAGCTTGACCCTTACTGTGCGGCGGTGAGCTCTTTGGGACGGCGCTTCTGACTTTTGTTTCCAGATTGTAGGAATTGCTCCGTGTACCAGACGGCGCTCAAATCCTTCTATGTGAATCTGCCTCACAACTGTATCTTTTTCAAAATGTATGGAGCAGACACCAAACTGTCCTGTCGGCTTGAAGTTACCTCTCTTTGTCTGTACAAATCGAACCCATTCATTCCGTAATTGCCCTGCCGACTTTGGGCTCATGGATCGAAATTACGCTTTTTGCTTTTTTAAAATTTGCTACACTTGAACAGCCTTGAACGACACACTTCTTAGGAGGAATGCTTTGGTTTTAATCTTGTTTTAGAATAAAAAAATAGTTAAAAACATGCTACATTTTGCAAAGCAGACGAAACCAGAAATGCTGCAAACTTTCAAGCTTTGTGTGTATGACATCACTTCCTTTGAATTAACAAACACTTATCAGGAGCACATTGGCATAATGGCGGACTCAAAGAGCCAAATTTTACCGGCTAAATAGAACATGTTCCCGGTCTCGTATTAAAATACAATTTAGACAGTAAACTATTTAACATGTCTAGTTTTATAAGGTATTATTTCCAGGGGTGATATCTTTTTTTGGTAAGACTAGCACTTTAATGGTTCTAACTAATGCTCTGAGCCCTATTTGGTCTTTTTATATTTTCTTTCTCTTTTCTTCACCCACAGCTAGGGAAAGTTGTGGGTTTTTTTTCTTCTTTTTTCTTGTCTTTTTTCAGCTCCTAGAACCACTAAGGGTTGCTTTGGTCATGACATTGATGTCTCTAAGAAGTGGGTCACCAGCCAGAGTGAAGCAAAATTACTGAACTAATACAGTGGTGTATTATTAAAGAGGTCAGTGTGTCCTGAAGATATGAATGCTTATAAATATGTATGCATGCATATACCATCAGGATACCATGCCATGTCTGCAAAATCCATTAAAAACCACATGCTGCGATATTGCACCATGTTGCAATATCCACAATTACAACCCCGATTCCAAAAAAGTTGGGACAAAGTACAAATTGTAAATAAAAACAGAATGCAATAATTTACAAATCTCAAAAACTGATATTGTATTCACAATAGAACATAGACAACATATCAAATGTCGAAAGTGAGACATTTTGAAATTTCATGCCAAATTTTGGCTCATTTGAAATTTCATGACAGCAACACATCTCAAAAAAGTTGGGACAGGGGCAATAAGAGGCTGGAAAAGTTAAAGGTACAAAAAAGGAACAGCTGGAGGACCAAATTGCAACTCATTAGATCAATTGGCAATAGGTCATTAACATGACTGGGTATAAAAAGAGCATCTTGGAGTGGCAGCGGCTCTCAGAAGTAAAGATGGGAAGAGGATCACCAATCCCCCTAATTCTGCGCCGACAAATAGTGGAGCAATATCAGAAAGGAGTTCGACAGTGTAAAATTGCAAAGAGTTTGAACATATCATCATCTACAGTGCATAATATCATCAAAAGATTCAGAGAATCTGGAAGAATCTCTGTGCGTAAGGGTCAAGGCCGGAAAACCATACTGGGTGCCCGTGATCTTCAGGCCCTTAGACGGCATTGCATCACATACAGGCATGCTTCTGTATTGGAAATCACAAAATGGGCTCAGGAATATTTCCAGAGAACATTATCTGTGAACACAATTCACCGTGCCATCCGCCGTTGCCAGCTAAAACTCTATAGTTCAAAGAAGAAGCCATATCTAAACATGATCCAGAAGCGCAGACGTCTTCTCTGGGCCAAGGCTCATTTAAAATGGACTGTGGCAAAGTGGAAAACTGTTCTGTGGTCAGATGAATCAAAATTTGAAGTTCTTTATGGAAATCAGGGACGCCGTGTCATTCGGACTAAAGAGGAGAAGGACGACCCAAGTTGTTATCAGCGCTCAGTTCAGAAGCCTGCATCTCTCATGGTATGGGGTTGCATTAGTGCATGTGGCATGGGCAGCTTACACATCTGGAAAGACACCATCAATGCTGAAAGGTATATCCAGGTTCTAGAGCAACATATACTCCCATCCAGACGACATCTCTTTCAGGGAAGACCTTGCATTTTCCAACATGACAATGCCAAACCACATCCTGCATCAATTACAGCATCATGGCTGCGTAGAAGAAGGGTCTGGGTACTGAACTGGCCAGCCTGCAGTCCAGATCTTTCACCCATAGAAAACATTTGGCGCATCATAAAACGGAAAATATGACAAAAAAGACCTAAGACAGTTGAGCAACTAGAATCCTACATTAGACAAGAATGGGTTAACATTCCTATCCCTAAACTTGAGCAACTTGTCTCCTCAGTCCCCAGACGTTTACAGACTGTTGTAAAGAGAAAAGGGGATGTCTCACAGTGGTAAACATGGCCTTGTCCCAACTTTTTTGAAATGTGTTGTTGTCATGAAATTTAAAAATCACCTAATTTTTCTCTTTAAATGATACATTTTCTCAGTTTCAACATTTGATATGTCATCTATGTTCTATTCTGAATAAAATATGGAATTTAGAAACTTCCACATCATTGCATTCCGTTTTTATTTACAATTTGTACTTTGTCCCAACTTTTTTGGAATCGGGGTTTGTGGCAGCGGGGGCGTGGTCTAGCATCGGTCTGTGACAGGAGGGCGGAGTCGGGGAAGTTAAGTGGCAGAATCACTACACCTGTGGTTAACTGATGTGTTTGTGTGTCTTCCCAGTGACCGCGCCCTTCTAAAGGAGAGAGAGTGAGAGCAGAGGGTCTCTCTCCACAACCAGACGGCTGATGTGTATGCATATGTCTGAGTGTGTGGTTGCAGCTGAAAAGTGCAAATAAAAGAGAGTTTTATTAAAACAGTTCTGTCCTTCTGTGCTCCACCCACCTACATGGACTGCTACAGTGGTGCTGAAACCCGGGATTCGGCACCACTGTAGCAGTCCATGTAGGTGGGTGGAGCACAGAAGGACGGCAGGACAGAACTGTTTTAACAAAACTCTCTTTTATTTGCACTTTTCAGCTGCAACCACACACTCAGACACATGCATACACATCAGCCGTCTGGTTGTGGAGAGAGACCCTCTGCTCTCACTCTCTCTCCTTAAGAAGGGCGTGGTCACTGGGAAGACACACAAACACATCAATTAACCACAGGTGTAGTGATTCTGCCACTTAACTTCCCCGACTCCGCCCTCCTGTCACAGACCGATGCTAGACCACGCCCCCGCTGCCACAGGGTTGTAGAAAACAAACAAAAAAATATCCTGATTAAAGCTACTTGTACATAGACAAATATTCACGACCATGTGATCATTTGAATTCTTGAATGCTTAAATTCCACAAATGAAATGTGATTGAGCTCCGATCAGGAGATAATGAACATGAGATGAGAAGGAGAAAGCAGAACACAGACAGCGCTAAGTGAGTTATCATAAAGGTCAATGGAAAGGAGGGAAAAGAGGGGGAATTTTAATCTCAAACATGATTTCAGCATGTTCTGCATTTGATTACTTTGATAACACCATTAACAGAGATGTACTTTAGTGTGTTTGGTGCACAGAGGAGTGCATAGCATTCAGAGAGAATGCAAAATCAGTGAAGCACTTAGGAGGCAACATCTTTATTCTCTAGGCTGTTTAAATATCATCTGTAGTCTGTTGAGTTTGTTATGGCTGACCTACATATTAAAGATGAATGGCATTCTGAAGTCAAAGGACCCAGGTTCCAATATTATAAATGAGCCATCCTTCATGGTATCATATTTTTGCAATGTAATTTACACCACACTTTGATCTCCAGACTAAAATTCTTTTCCTCAAACTCTTTTAGCTCTTTTTTTCTAGTTTCTATCTTTCTTTGAGAGCTTTTAACTTCCACATAGCCATAAAAGAGAATATGCTATGAATTAGGAATAATGGAGTCTACCTCAGACTTCATTTCTCCAAAAAAGCAAACGATTAGTTGAAAGACGGCTTTCAAGTGGGGCTGGTTTTGCCTTCACGCTATAATCCAGAGCAGATTGCAGAGTTCTGCAATGTCTTGCCATCTGAACTGCTTGAACCCGACTGTCTGAAGAGGCAGTAGGTTATACTGATACGGTATGAACTGCCATATGGTACTAATAAAAATCTTTAACAAGCCTTATTAACAGGAACTTCAAAATGTGAGTTATATGACTGTAGTTCTAGGAAGACTGAATAACCAGCAGGGGCAGTGAGACCCACCTGGTTGCCTTCTTCTGTATGTGCCTGTGCTTGACGTGCATGCTGAGATCTTCCAACAAAGTCACAAAGTGACACATGATGCAGTATTTGCAAAAAATACCTTTGCCATATAGCCATCTTTAACTGGAACCTTCTTACCGGCATGTAATATGGTAAGATAATTCACATGTAAATTGACTCTATTAAACAAAGTATATGTAAAGTAGGTGGCACGGTGGTGTAGTGGTTAGCGCTGTCGCCTCACAGCAAGAAGGTCCGGGTTCGAGCCCCGTGGTCGGCGAGGGCCTTTCTGTGCGGAGTTTGCATGTTCTCCCTGTGTCCGCGTGGGTTTCCTCCGGGTGCTCCGGTTTCCCCCACAGTCCAAAGACATGCAGGTTAGGTTAACTGGTGACTCTAAATTGACCATAGGTGTGAATGTGAGTGTGAATGGTTGTCTGCGTCTATGTGTCAGCCCTGTGATGACCTGGCGACTTGTCCAGGGTGTACCCCGCCTTTCGCCCATAGTCAGCTGGGATAGGCTCCAGCTTGCCTGCGAACCTGTAGAACAGGATAAAGTGGCTAGAGATAATGAGATGAGATGAGATATGTAAAGTAAACACACACCAATCAGCCATAACATTATGACCACTGACAGGTGAAGTGAATAACATTGATTATCTCATTACAACGGCAGCTGTCAAGGGGTGGGACATACAGTATTAGGCAGCAAGAGAACAGTGAGTTCTTGAAGTTGATGTGTTGGAAGAAGGAAAAATGGGTAAGGATCTGAGTGACGTTGACAAGGGCCAAATTGTGATGGCTAGATGACTGGGTCTGAGCATCTCTGAAATGGCACATCATGTGGTGTGTTCCCTGTATGCAGTGGTTAGTGCCTACCAAAAGTGGTCCAAGGAAGGACAACCGGTGAACCGGCGGCAGGGTCATGGCCAGCCAAGGCTCATTGATTTGCACGGGGCACGAAGGCTAGCTGCTGAAAAAGTTAATGCTGACACCTTTCTGTTTTAGCCAGCATTAACTTTTCAGCAGTTTGTACTACAGTAACTCTTCTGTGGAATTAGACCATATGGGCTAGCCTTTGTGCCCAATACGAATCAATGATTCTTCAACACCTAGGACCCTGTCGCCGGTTCACCAGTTGTCCTTCCTTGGACCACTTTTGGTGGTCCACTCTTTCTTGGGTTCACTTTTTGGTTGAAAGTACGCTGTGCCAAGTCAAGTCAAGTTTATTTTTAATAGCGCTTTTAACAATAGACATTGTTGCAAAGCAGCTTTACAGAAAATTAAAGACTTTAAACATGAGCTAATTTTATCCCTAATTTATCCCTGATGAGCAAGCCTGTGGTGACGGTGGCAAGGAAAAAGTCCCTCAGATGACACGAGGAAGAAACTTCGAGAGGAACCAGACTCCAAAGGGAACCCATCCTCATTTGGGTGATAACAGATAGCATGATTATAAATAACTTGCTTCTATAACAGTGTCCTATACAGTCACAAAGTATAACTGTGTAACCAGGAAAATCATTATAGTTTTAAAATGAAGTCTGTTTTGTTGACATTATAAACTGTTCATTGATGGAAACTTGAGTGCAAAACTGTTCATGACAACTGCAGTCCTAATGTTAGCAAGTTAACTGTAGTCCTCATACATAATGTATTACTGTAAGTGTCCAGAGCCATCTTCCAAGTGCGACTTTCGACTGTCCATATGGGTCCGTCCTCCACAGGAGCGATGTGATGAGACTCGAGCCAGATGTAGGGCATCAGGACGGATCAGGTAGGTCCGAGGAGCAGAAGAGGTCAGCATCTCGGTTTCAGGATCGACATGTAACTCAGAGGGACGGGAGGGGGGGTTGCACATTTTGGCTGCTGCTTCTCACCACAGCTTTTTATTTTTCTTTTTTCCCCCTTTGCTTTTCTTTTTGTGTTTGTATAGTTTGATGTTTGTTCTTCGTTTGAATGTTCTTTCTTTGATTGTTTTGTCTGCTGGTTGTGGTGTAGCTCCAGACCCAATTTTGCGTGACGGTTCACTTCAGGCCTTGGTCCACCGTGGGTGATGCCTGTGTTCCTCGCCATGGACTGCAGTGAGCTTGTTGCTCTTTTTAACTTCAGGTTCATCCAGCACTCTGTGCGTTGGTGCTTCTGTGCTTGGTGCAGTGGTCCAAGCCATGTTCCCCAGTGGCATCGCGGTGGCTATGCAGGCAGTTGGGGACATACTAGTGCTCTGTGCGGCGGTGCTTCCGTGCTCGGTTTATGGATCCATGGCACGGTGTTCCAGGCAGTGCTGCCCGGTGGCATTGAGGCAGCTGCGCAGATGGTGTGAGACATACCTTCGTGCGCCTTTGGTGGGACTGTGGACAGCTACACCACCAGAATTTATCCTGACCCTGTTTTGATGGACTTTTTCCCCCCTCTAATTGTAAAGTGACCTTGGGTGTGAGAAAGGTGCTGTATAAATTGAAATTATTATTATCATTATTATCATTTTCTGTGTAAAGTAGTTCCATATATAAAAGCTATTTATGGTTAACTCAGATAAAGTGGAAAATCACGTCAAAGAAAATCTATAAAAAATGAAAAAAAAAATCAAGTTTTATATCTATAGTTGTTGCATGAAACAAACAAGTTAACCTCAGAGTCTGGCCAACAACTGACAATCTGATATTCTGTTCTGTTACATTAACTTAAGTGTGCAAAATATTTATTTTGGACAATAAGCCACTCTTCTTGGTGGCTGCAACCAATGTTATGTCTAATTTTGAATTAATTTGAGGGGAAAAAGGTTAAACTAGCAAGCATTAGTGTTTAAAAAATATTTCCAGTGTGATGAATATGTCCAGTTATGAAACTGATTGTGTCCTAAATATAATCTGTGACAAAATTCTTTTCTGGTTGAATTGCTGCCTGATACAACACGGTGCGTCTAATAAGGCAGCTGCCACCCTGAATGGAACAGTAATCACAATTTCATCCTGAAATATCAATCAGAAAATCCTATTGAATTAGCATGTTTAATCCTTTCACACTCCTGTCTCATCTTAGGGGGAAAAAAATTATACGTCAGTGATCGTGGATTCATATAGTTTCCCTCATCAAAAAGTCAGCGCTGCCTGTTCATGTGGAACATATTCATTTTGTCATCATATCCAGTCGCGAATGCCTGGAGATTTATCTGCGCTGCTGTTAATTACTTCTCTTGTAAGGCCGTTCTCCTGGAGAATTATCAAAGGGCACAACAAAAAGTGACTCGGACGGATCAGTGTCGCCATCTGTAATAGATCCTTCTGTACTGATCATCCTCGCTGCTTAAAATCGGAGAAATCACCTTGCTTTTAAAAGTGTGATGAAAGCAACAAGAAAAAAAAGAATCACACATTCACACCTCACACAAATGGATATTAATCATGCCCTTGTCATCATTCAGTTTAACATCTTAAAGTATGTTGTATAAATTTTATTTAACTTTGGGTGCTTTTAGTAAATGAAAAGAGTGTAATGGATTAGTTTCATTTCATGAAGGAGTCTTCTTATATTAAAGATGACCCAATCATGAAGGCAGGTTAATGCAAATACCCATTAAGGAGGCAGGAATGTGTTTACTTTGCTGGTATATCACTTTACATTAATTCCCTGTTGTCAAATTACCCCCATTAACTGCACGCGCTAGATAGAATTTGTTAGCATGCTGTTCACAGGGACCTTTCATAATACCTTCATAAGCATTGTACATCTTATGTAAATGAATATTGGACAGTTTATGAAAGATAGAGGTTTTATGTGACTTTGTCTTGACATGAAACAAGAGCAGAGAATAAGCCACGATCAGTAATCTCATTCTCATCTCATTATCTCTAGCCGCTTTATCCTGTTCTACAGAGTCACAGGCAAGCTGGAGCCTATCCCAGCTGACTACGGGCGAAAGGCGGGGTACACCCTGGACAAGTCGCCAGGTCATCACAGGGCTGACACATAGACACAGACAACCATTCACACTCACATTCACACCTACGGTCAATTTAGAGTCACCAGTTAACCTAACCTATATGTCTTTGGACTGTGGGGGAAACCGGAGCACCCGGAGGAAACCCAAGCGGACACAGGGAGAACATGCAAACTCCGCACAGAAAGGCCCTCACCGGCCACGGGGCTCGAACCCGGACCTTCTTGCTGTGAGGCGACAGCACTAACCACTACACCACCATGCCGCCCACGATCAGTAATCATTATTCAGAATTTACTGGAATATTTTAAAGGAAAATTCCAGGAATTTTTCAACCTGAGCCATATTTTCCCATCTCTTTGGGTCCAAATATTTACAAGGGAGTAAAAATATTGAAACCGATCAAGTATATAGAATGCTATAACCGACAACCACAAAACAGTTATTCGATGTAACTATGCGTCCTATTCCACGACACATTCCATGACTGTACTCAGGGTGTTTTCATCTGCTTCCGGATGGGTAACCTGTTCAGTCTTCAGCGTCTAAAGGCTGTCACGTGGGTGTCCGAACTCCTTGTGTAAGAACTACTGTTCGCTGATGATTGTGTGCTCGTTGCTCACATAGAAGCCAACAAACATCCAGAGTATCACAGTCAGATTTGCAACTGCCACCAGGCACTTCAGCTTAACTATTAGTCTAATAAAGATAGAAGTCATGCTGCAGCTGAGGCCTGCCTCGAACAACACCCCACCTTCTGTGACCATTGAGGGGACAGCGTTGAAAGTGGTTGATAAGTTTTGCTACTTAGGTGGCATATTGTCACAGAATGCAATAATTGATGACAAGATCTCAGCTCGATTGGGTAAGGCAAGTGCTACCTTCGGCAAACTGACACAGCAGCTGTGGAGTGATCATGGCATCAGACTCTCAACTAACATTCATGTCGTGCTCTCCACCTTGCTCTATGGCAGTGAGTCCTGGACCCCTTAGAGTTGCCATGTTAAGAAACTATCAATTTCATCTTAGATGTCTCAGGAAGATAGCAAAGATCGACTGAGAGGATCAAATTCCTGACACAGAAGTACTTGAGCGTTGTAAAATACACAGCATAGTTCAGGGGGGTGGAACACACCATCTGCATGGAAGACATGCGGATCCCAAAACTACTTCTTTTTGGTGAACTGAAGGAGGGCCAGAGAAACAGGGGCAGACAAAGGAAAAGATATAAAGACATTTTAAAAGCAAGTTTGAAATCTTGCACCATAAATCCAGACAGATGGGAGGCTTCATCTTGAAATGGTGTAAACTCTGTGCTGAGGAACTGTCTGCCTTCGAGGAAAACCGCATCCAACAGGAGAAGGATAAACGTCGGCGATGAAAGAATCTCATCCAGTCACAACCTACTGGAGCCACGGTGGCACAATGGAAATGCAGCGACTGCAGGTGGATTTGTCTGTCTCGCATTGGTCTGGTCAGCCACCGAGAAACCCATAAGTAGCCAGTCACTCTTCCAATGATGAGATCTGCCTTCAGAGACAGCTCAATCCACCATTGGGAAAACATCTGCATCAAACTAAACCACCTGTTTTCACCATTGACAGGCTCATAACGTGATTACAAGCGTCTGACAACATAGAAAGGATCCCTACAGAGATACACATGTGCCTGTTTACCTCAATAACTATAAAAAAGACTGTAGAAAATGACTGTTTATACATTCATTGTTTTAACTTTTTCTTCTTCCGACCTCTGACGCAGCATCCTTTGAGTGCCTGCAGTCGATTATCACACAAAAGGGATCCTTTCCATTCACAACAAGCTAATGTTCAGGCATTACTTTGGAAATAGACTTCTTCACAATTCTGCATAACGTCTCCTTTTGTAAACATCAGAAAACAGCTCCCATGTGATAATGGCCTACAGGCACTGAATGGGAGCTGCATCAGAGACAGGAAGTAAAACAATCAGTGTAGAAACAGTTATTTTCTACAGTTTCTTTACAGTTATTGAGGTAAACAGACACAGGAGTATCTCTCTAGTGATCCTTTCCATGTTCTCAGACAGTTATAATCACATTATGAGCCTGTCAGTAGCCAAAACAAACTTTGCCACAAATGCTTCCCGGTAGGATTGTGTTGTATAGCTGTTTTGCGGTTGCCAGTTATAGCATTCTAACTCAGTACTGGACTGATCCTGATTGTTTTTGTCCCTAGTAAATATTTGTTCCTAAATAGGGCCCAGATTTAAAATAATAATAATAATAATAATAATAATAATAATAATAATAATAATAATAATCCTGTAATTTTCCTTTAAATTCTTATCTTGCTTGTTAGTAGTATTTTTTTTTTGGCTAATGATTTTTTTCATTCATAATACTTTGAGAACATTACAGAAGCTGTACACAGCACTACATGTGTGTATGGTATAAATTTGATGGCCATGCTACATTTAAAATCATTTATTTGACTGGCTTAGTTGATTAAAGTTGTATTTAGAATATATTTGAATGCAGAGAGACCACCAGCACTTCAGATGAAGAATATTCAGTCCCTTGCTCCTATTAGAAGTACATACAGTAGTTACATCTCTCAAATACTTAAATAATATCGGCTGGCTTTTTTTTGTGGTATATCAGATATATTCCATTCAGCTAGCATGATACTGAACGAGTTGAAGATGAGTTCAATATCATGCTAGCTGAATGGAATGCAGCTGATACACCATGAAAAAAAAGCCAGACAATATTATTATTATTATACATACACATTCGAGGGAACAATATCCTAATGATATAATGAAGTTTTGGGTGTTCAACGTGTCTTTCTCTTTCAAAATTCTCTCAAAATCTTCTGTATTTAACAAAGCAAACCTGGCGGCCATGTTTGTTTACAGATTGTCACAGTCGCTAGCTAGAGCGGAAGTTTTACATCAATTTCAATTCACTGCGACAGTTTACTGCGGGCGCCACCGGCGAATAAAGAAATGATTCTGTGCATGCGCAGCAGAAAACTTTCTCGTTGAATATTTGCATCAGCTCTGACGTGTGATGTCATGTTGTCTTGACAACCATGCAATATCTCATTCATTCTCATCTCATTATCTCTAGCCGCTTTATCCTGTTCTACAGGGTCGCAGGCAAGCTGGAGCCTATCCCAGCTGACTACGGGCGAAAGGCGGGGTACACCCTGGACAAGTCGCCAGGTCATCACAGGGCTGACATATAGACACAGACAACCATTCACACTCACATTCACACCTACGGTCAATTTAGAGTCACCAGTTAACCTAACCTGCATGTCTTTGGACTGTGGGGGAAACCGGAGCACCCGGAGGAAATCCACGCGGACATGGGGAGAACATGCAAACTCTGCACAGAAAGGCCCTCGCCGGCCACAGGGCTCGAACCCGGACCTTCTTGCTGTGAGGCGACAGCGCTAACCACTACACCACCGTGCCGCCCACCATGCAATATCATAAACCATATTCAATGCTCATTCTCCACTGGGTAGAGTGACATAATACATATTGAATAAGCGATATGCTAACAATAGTGCATGTTATCAAATAGAATACATGTTTTAATTCCATCAAAAAAGTGTCCTGTATGTGTAATAATTAAATAATATTGGCTGGCTTTGTGTGGTACATCAGATATACAGTATTCCATTCAGCTAACATGATATTGAACGAGTTGAAGACGAGTTCAGTATCATGTTTGCTGAATGGAATATATCTGATATACCATGAAAAAAACAGTCATTATTATTATTATTATTATTATTATTATTATTATTATTATTATACACATTCGATGGAACAATTATAGATTTTACAAAAAGTTAAGAACAGGGGAGTAACTTACCAATGTTGATTCTGATCGAATGTAATTCAATGTTCTGACAATTCAATGTACATGTACAAAGTCAAAGTTCTAACAATAAAAATGGTACAAGTCCAAAAAGCCTGAACAACAACCCAACTTATATACAAGCTATATCCAGGTTGACTGTTCAAGTTCAAAGTTACTTTTGGTTGTAGTTAATTGTTACATTGCAGTTGTTCAGAACAAAAGGGCTTTACTGAGTGAAGTCCACAAGTGAAGTCCTCTTGTAAAAGTCTCTGTCACTTTTCCTCACCTCCAAGCAGAACTTTGACAACATTTCCGCTATTGCTTTCTTTTCCAGTTTTTCAATGTCTGTTGGTATGCTTTTCTCTTGTAAATATGCATGAAGAATATTCAGTGAAGTTTTGGTAGCCTTTTGGGTGTTCAGCGCATCTTTCTCTTTAAATCTTCCACTTTTTTCATTGGTAATAGCTTTGCATCTTTCGCACAACTGTCCGAAAAGTTTAGTCTACCAAACATTCATTTTTTCAGATACCTGCAGGCAAGACACTTTCTCCATTCTCAGATGGTTAGTTTCCCTGGGGCAACTACTGCAACCACCCCCGACATGTTACTTGGTCTGCATCCATTGCGCAAGGGGTTAATATCTAGCCTGGGCCCGCCCATCCTAAGCGTGACGCAACACGAGGGCCTGTTGCGAGCTTAAGGCCCGGTCCCACTAGCCGATGGACACAAAACGTATGCAAAAAGGACACAGCGGACGAGCAAAATTTCGGGGGTGGCTCTATCCGTTTTCATTCGCTCCAGAAATGGACAAAATTGGCGAAAACAGAACGGAAAAGAACGGACATGGGTAGTATATAGCGGGGATGTTAAACGCATGTTCATAGGAAGCCTAGCGGATGAAAGCGGATGGAAGTGGATGACAGCTCCGAAGGGGTTACCGGTGATAACTGAGAAGCGGACACATAGCAGAAAGAGCGGATGCATAGCGGGTGAAGGGGCTGCATCACGTACGCCTAACGGAAACAAAGGGGATGTTGCGCGGATGTATATCGGATGCAGACCGTTCACTGCGCTAGGTGTCCTTCTACTACTCTAGACATACTCCAGACATCCTAAATATACGAGATACATCCCAGATATAAACGCTTTGTCCGTTTTGAATACTTTATATACGAGATGCATACGCTTACATCCTTTCTATTTCCGTGCTACTAACGATGAATAGACGTTTCATGTACCTTATCTTTCCTCCCTCTTTCCGTTTTCAGCTGCAGCGGATGTGAGTTGCGAGGATGCCCAGAGGATGCAGAGAGGATACAGCAGGTGTTTAACGGATGATAACGGACATAGAACGTTTGTTGCTCGTATATGTTGCGGATTTACATCGTACACGGCGGAAAGTTCATCCGTTCTAAAAGTTTTGTGCAGCTCAAAACTTTTTGCGCGGATGAAATCACAGTGGACGGATGCTCGATGGATAGAGCGTATGAAGCACGTATGCAATGAGTACACAACGGATGCATAGCGTTTTCCAACGGATGGCAAAGATTTTTTTACGTTTTACATCCTCTTTGCATCCGTAAGTGCAGTGGGACCGGGCCTTTAGTCTGGCCAGGCAAGCTATCTACAGCTCTTCCAAGCTCCCGAAAAATCGGGAACCAATCAACTTCGAGCATCTCCAACGGCCCTGGGTAGAGGCGTGTTCAAGGCACTGACGTAGTAGAACTGCGACCGGAAGCCATAGATTGTTTACAGAATCTATGCCGGAAGCGCTTCATTCACGCTTCCGCATCTATTACGCATAGATGCTGTATTGAAAGCATTCAACGGGAAGTTCTCATTGAAAACGGAGCAAAGAGCAGCCCTGGAGGTATTTATTGAAAGGAAGGCCGTTTTCGCCTTGCTCCCGACCGGCTTCGGTAAGAGTTTAATCTACCAGTTAGCCCCGTCGCGTCGCATACGTCAGAGGAAAGAGTGATGTGATTGGTTTAAGCTTCGTCACAGCCTTTTCTGGCTTCGACCAGTAGCAAACTGAGGCATTTCAGGGAGGCAGGTCAACCACGGGCTCTGGGAAACGGTTTGGCTTAATATCTTGGCCAGACCAATAGCTCGTAGAGCTTTGTCGCGTTAGCCAGGCTAGTTAATATCGGTCATTTATGACAAACTGATGGGTATAAAACAGGCTCCTCTGGACAAAATTAAAACTGCTTGGGAGCAGGATTTAAACTTTCAACTGTCAATCGATGTATGGGATTCCATTCTCAGGCTGGTAAATACAACATCTCTCTTACCCCTTTTCCACCAAATCAGTTTCAGGGCTGGTTCGGGGCCAGTGCTGGTGCTGGTTCACAACTCGTTCAACTTGTGAGCCAGCTGAGAACCAGTTTGCTTTTCCATAGCTCGGGGTGCTAAGCAGAGCCACGTCATTACGTTGCTGTATACGTCAGTTACGTCACTGTATACGTCAGTTACGTCGATGCGTTTGTATAAACCTTGGCGCGAACATCGTAGCAACAACAACAGAGAAGAAGCAGCAGCAGCAACAACAACAATAATAATGGATGACTTAGGGTTTGTACAGCTGCTGCTTCTCGCCGCTTAAAAATGGCAACCTTTTGCGATCTTGTTATTGTTGTTGGTCTTAACTCCGCCCCCTCCGCTGACGTAAGCGGTTCTTTCCTCTGGCCCAGCAGAGAGTTGGTGCTAGCCTGGAACCGGTTTTTCTGGCCCCAGAGCCAGTTCTTTGTCAGTGGAAACAGAAAACCCGGTTCCAAACTAAGCACTGGCCCCGAACCAGCCCTGGAACTGCTTTGGTGGAAAAGGGGCATGTGTGCACATCACTGCCTGTTACAGTTTAAGGTGGTGCACAGAGCTCATATATCTAAAGCCAAATTAGCTCATATGTACTCAGATGTTGATCCTTTATGTGATAAATGTAAGAGAGGTGAGGCCTCGCTTATTCACTTGTTTTGGTCTTGTCCAAGCCTGGAAAGATACTGGAGAGATGTTTTCCAAACCTTGTCCCTTATTCTTAATCTTGAGCTAGAACCCAGTCCACTGATTGCCCTTTTTGGCACCACTGGTAAAGATGACACGCGCCTCACTCCAACCAAAAGCCGCACGCTGTCCTTTGCCTCGCTTTTGGCTAGGCGTGCGATTCTATTAAGGTGGAGGGATGCTGCCCCGCCCACACACGCTCAGTGGTTAAGGGACATCATGTCCTGTCTAGACTTTGAAAAGATTTGCTATTCAGTTTGTGACTCGAGCAAGAAGTTCCAGAAGGTATGGGGACCTTTCCTGAAATACTTTGAGAACCTTAAGTTGGATTGAGATATCAGCCCCTCTTTCCTTTCCTTTCCTTTCTTTTTTTCCCTTTTCTGTCAGTTACAGTGTCTGTATCAGTGATTGTCTAAATTTGCCGCCGCCTAATTATTTACCTTTATTTATTTATTTTTTAATCTATTCGTCCCGTTTGTGTGTTTATTTACTTATTTTACTTTTATTATTATTATTTATTTATCTTGCGACTCAATACTTGACTTCCAGCAGTTCCCTACAACACAGGAATAATACTCCTCAGGAATCATGGCTTGTAGGTGTGGCTAGTGGGAGGGGAGGGATGTTTATGTTAAATCACTCTGAAAAATTTACAATTTATGAGCACATATGTATATGTGATGTGATACATGTAAAATTCAATAAAAATATTTGAGTAAAAAAAAATCTTCCAGGGCGGCACAGTGGTGTAGTGGTTAGCGCTGTCGCCTCACAGGAAGAAGGTCTGGGTTCGAGCCCCATGGCCGGCGAGGGCCTTTCTGTGCGGAGTTTGCATGTTGTCCGCGTGGGTTTCCTTCGGGTGCTCCGGTTTCCCCCACAGTCCAAAGACATGCAGGTTAGGTTAACTAGTGACTCTAAATTGACCGTAGATGTGGGTGTGAATGGTTGTCTATGTGTCAGCCCTGTGATGACCTGGCGACTTGTCCAGGGTGTACCCCGCCTTTCGCCCGTAGTCAGCTGGGATAGGCTCCAGCTTGCCTGCGACCCTGTAGAACAGGATAAAGCGGCTAGAGATAATGAGATGAGATGAGAAAAATCTTCCACTTTTAATGAAGCAAACCTCACAGCCATGTTTGTGTACAAACTGTCACAGTCGCTCGCTAGCGTGGAAGTTTTACATCTCCAGTGTGTCTCTTTTCCAGTTTTTCGATGTCTGTTGGTATGTTTTTCTCTTGTAAGTATGCATAAAGAATATATAATGAAGTTTTGGTAGCCTTTTGGGTGTTCAGTGCATCTTTAGTTTCAGTTTTCAGTTTAAACCTAGCACTGACTTAACCTCGTCTTCTCTCTCTCCCGCCCAACAAATGATTGTGAGCATGCGCAGCAGAAAAGTTTTGTCAGTGGATCTTCACATAAGCTCTGACGTGTGACGTTGTGTTGCTTTACAACGTGCAATATTATAACAATCTTGCATGCTCATTCTCCATTGGGGAGAGTGGAGTAATACATGAAGGATAAGTGATATGATAATATTGTATGCCATCAATAAACCCACTAGAAGGGAACAGAATGCATGTTTTTATTTCATGGAAAAAGTAGCCTGTATGTATAATAATAGATGATACTTCACACAATATTTATCAATATTTTATAAATGCATTCTTGTGAAGACAACATCAAGTCTAAGATAAGTATAACACTTACAGCTACAACAGTCAAAAACAGTCAACCCATAATAATTCGACGTCTTCTCTCTTCCCTCTTTGATGTAAAGATGAAGCAATACACTTCATAAAAATTTTACGGTTATCTTTCAGTGTTTCAAAGAAGCCTCAAATTTAGCCTTCAGTATTGCTTTGTAAAAATATTGATGCTAAGGAATGCGTTATGAAGGTGTATGAATGTGTTATGTTAAGGAAGAGACTCAAACACCCGAAACAGCCCATCACATTTCATCACATTTCACATATTTAGTACCAAGAAAGGAATCTGACACCTGTTCAGTCATTATCATTTTAGAGAACTTTTTTTTTAATCAAGATTCAGTGAACATATTCATAAACAGAATTACGGACACTTTGTGAATGATCTCTTGCCCCCCTCCTCTCTCTCTTTTCTCTAAGTCCCTCTTCTTTCTGATCTGTCATTGTCCCTAGCCTCAGGTGTAACATAGGGCACTTCAAAGACACGTTCGCTGGCAAAAGCTGATGAAAAGAGGTAACGCTGCCACAGGCACAGCACAGATTTACACTAGTGGAGAGCAAAGTGCACATGACGTATATATAATCCATCGTGTAGAGAGCACTGTCCCTGAGGAAGGGCACAGATACACTAGAATCATCCAAAATATATGATCAGGAGCACACCAGGATTTATCCACTGCTCTGTGAATACCGTGAAACCCTTTTGACTCCATAAAACATAGAACCACTTACACCAAGCTCACTAAGGCATGAGACTGTAAATGTAAGAAAACAAAATTGAATTAGGATTTAGATGAAAAACATTTGCATCATCCATCTTATAGTGTTACGCCTGTTGAATGTTTGGCTGAACCACTGAAAAATTAAAAGGTTTATAAGTAGCGCAGGAGTTTGCAAGCTTTTTGGTTTAGGGATGGGAATTGATAAGATTTTATTTATACTGATGCCATTATGGAGTCTGCTTATCAGTCCGATTCTTTATTGATTCACTTATAAATTCCTGATCAATTTTCCGTGGGGTGGGGGTGAAAGTAGGCTTACATAGGTTTTCGGTGTCAGTGTAGCTGTTTTATTAACATGGTGTAGAATGTCGACCTAATAACATTTGAACGTGTTAAAATGTTACACATTTTAACATGTTCTATGAGTGAGGACAGCATCATCACTCATAAAACACGGTTCTTCAACAGCTTTTTCCCTGCCACAGTCAGACTGATGGCAAAACAAAATTACTGAATAAGTGTAACAATAACCATTACTACCTCACTTTACTTGTCATATGCAATATCTCATCTCATCTCATTATCTGTAGCCGCTTTATCCTGTTCTACAGGGTCGCAGGCAAGCTGGAGCCTATCCCAGCTGACTACGGGCGAGAGGCGGGATACACCCTGGACAAGTCGCCAGGTCATCACAGGGCTGACACATAGACACAGACAACCATTCACACTCACATTCACACCTACGGTCAATTTAGAGTCACCAGTTAACCTAACCTGCATGTCTTTGGACTGTGGGGGAAACCGGAGCACCCGGAGGAAACCCACGTGGACACGGGGAGAACATGCAAACTCCGCACAGAAAGGCCCTCGGCGGCCACGGGGCTCGAACCCGGACCTTCTTGCTGTGAGGCGACAGCGCTAACCACTACACCACCGTGCCGCCCATATGCAATATGTGATATATTATTATCTGTGAAACAGGATTATGTGTCATATACCCTTTGATAAATGTGCAATATTTTAACTGTGCAATATCCCCACATAACTTTCATTCCCCTCCCAAAATGTGCAGTATTTCCACTACAGCATTTCCAGTATTTCCATTACAACTTTCCCCTTTTTTAATAATCCAGGAATAGTACTCAGGACTAGTCTTTTATTTTGTTATTTAACATTTGCCCTCTCCTTCTGTTTGATACTTGTATTTAAAATTTTGTGCATATACCTTTTTTTCTCTCCCACCCAATGCATTGTATAGTGTTTCTATATTTTATATTTTTATTGTAGTGTTTTATTTTCTAATCTGTTGACTGAGAGAGCCCTGCACAAAAATTCTAATGTGTCTGAACTGTTGGTTTATGCACAAATGGCAAATAAAAAAACCTTGACCTTGACCTTGAAATATGCATGAAAGGGTTTTGCTGGGTGGGAGCTGATGGGTGAGTTGAGCAAATGGCTGTACCCTCAGAGATATTTGGAGCAATACTCAAAGCTTACTTGAAAAATATCAGGTTCGGGCAGATTGGGTCAAAAAGCTGTGACTAAATTACAACCCCGATTCCAAAAAAGTTGGGACAAAGTACAAATTGTAAATAAAAACGGAATGCAATGATGTGGAAGTTTCAAAATTCCATATTTTATTCAGAATAGAACATAGATGACATATCAAATGTTTAAACTGAGAAAATGTATCATTTAAAGAGAAAAATTAGGTGATTTTAAATTTCATGACAACAACACATCTCAAAAAAGTTGGGACAAGGCCATGTTTACCACTGTGAGACATCCCCTTTTCTCTTTACAACAGTCTGTAAACGTCTGGGGACTGAGGAGACAAGTGGCTCAAGTTTAGGGATAGGAATGTTAACCCATTCTTGTCTAATGTAGGATTCTAGTTGCTCAACTATCTTAGGTCTTTTTTGTCGTATCTTCCGTTTTATGATGCGCCAAATGTTTTCTATGGGTGAAAGATCTGGACTGCAGGCTGGCCAGTTCAGTACCCAGACCCTTCTTCTACGCAGCCATGATGCTGTAATTGATGCAGTATGTGGTTTGGCATTGTCATGTTGGAAAAAGCAAGGTCTTCCCTGAAAGAGACGTCGTCTGGATGGGAGCATATGTTGCTCTAGAACCTGGATATACCTTTCAGCATTGATGGTGTCTTTCCAGATGTGTAAGCTGTCCATGCCACACGCACTAATGCAACCCCATACCATCAGAGATGCAGGCTTCTGAACTGAGCGCTGATAACAACTTGGGTCGTCCTTCTCCTCTTTAGTCCGAATGACACGGCGTCCCTGATTTCCATAAAGAACTTCACATTTTGATTCGTCTGACCACAGAACAGTTTTCCACTTTGCCACAGTCCATTTTAAATGAGCCTTGGCCCAGAGAAGACGTCTGCGCTTCTGGATCATGTTTAGATACAGCTTCTTCTTTGAACTATAGAGTTTTAGCTGGCAACGGCAGATGGCACGGTGAATTGTGTTCATAGATAATGTTCTCTGGAAATATTCCTGAGCCCATTTTGTGATTTCCAATACAGAAGCATGCCTGTATGTGATGCAGTGCCGTCTAAGGGCCCAAAGATCACGGGCACCCAGTATGGTTTTCCGGCCTTGACCCTTACGCACAGAGATTCTTCCAGATTCTCTGAATCTTTTGATGATATTATGCACTGTAGATGATGATATGTTCAAACTCTTTGCAATTTTACACTGTCGAACTCCTTTCTGATATTGCTCCACTATTTGTCAGCGCAGAATTAGGGGGATTGGTGATTCTCTTCCCATCTTTACTTCTGAGAGCCGCTGCCACTCCAAGATGCTCTTTTTATACCCAGTCATGTTAATGACCTATTGCCAATTGACCTAATGAGTTGCAATTTGGTCCTCCAGCTGTTCCTTTTTTGTACCTTTAACTTTTCCAGCCTCTTATTGCCCCGTCCCAACTTTTTTGAGATGTGTTGCTGTCATGAAATTTCAAATGAGCCAATATTTGGCATGAAATTTCAAAATGTCTCACTTTCAACATTTGATATGTTGTCTATGTTCTATTGTGAATACAATATCAGTTTCTGAGATTTGTAAATTATTGCATTCTGTTTTTATTTACAATTTGTACTTTGTCCCAACTTTTTTGGAATCAGGGTTGTATAAATAATGTACAGAAACACTGCATGCAGTAGGCTTTGTGTTATAGGCTCTCTGAATTGCGTGCAATAAGCTAGGCTGTAATTACTAGAGACACACATGCACACATGCACTGGAGGGTACACATTCCAATATCCAAGGGATTTGGATATTTGACCCTCTAGGGTACATAATATAATCAAATGAATCAAGGTGTCTGGAGGAATTTCGGTGTGTAAAGGGCAAGGGCACAAGCCTAAGCTGAACACCCGTGATCTCTGATTCCTCAGACAGCACTGCATCAAGAACAGTCATTCATCTATAGCTGATATAACCACATGGGCTCAGGATTATTTTGGTAAATCTTAGTCAAGCAATACAATATGGAGTTACATCCACAAATGCCAGTTAAAACTTTACTGTGTAAAAATGGAAGCCTTATATTAACTGTCTCCAGAAGCGCAATCAACTTCTCTGGGATCGGAGGCATCTGGGATGGACCATCATACAGTGGAAATGTGTATTGTGGTCAAACAAATCAGTATTCCAGGTCTTTTTTGTAAAAAATGAACACCAAGTGCTCTGGACCAAAGACTGTTACCAGCAACAAGTCCAAAAGCCAGGGTCTGTCATGGTATGGGGTTGTGTCAGTGCTCTTGGCAAAGGTAACTTACAATTCTGTGATGGCAGCACTAATGCAGAAAAGTACATTGAGATTTTGGAGCAACATATGCTGTGTTCAAAACGACATCTTTTCCAGGGATATTTTAATAAGGCCATGCAAAACCACATTCTGCACACATTACAAAGGCATGGCTGTGGGAGAAGAGGGTGCCTGTTCCCCCTGTCCCCAATAGAGAATGTGTGGTGAAGTTTGAAATAAAAAATATGACAATGACAATGGGGCGGCACGGTGGTGTAGTGGTTCGCACTGTCGCCTCACAGCAAGAAGGTCCGGGTTCGAGCCCCGTGGCCGGCGAGGGCCTTTCTGTGCGGAGTTTGCATGTTCTCCCTGTGTCCATGTGGGTTTCCTCCGGGTGCTCCGGTTTCCCCCACAGTCCAAAGACATGCAGGTTAGGTTAACTGGTGACTCTAAATTGACCGTAGGTGTGAATGTGAGTGTGAATGGTTGTCTGTGTCTATTGCCGCTTTTCCACTACAAACGCGGCTGAGTCGGGCTGAGCCGTGCCGTGCTGAGTCGAGCTGAGCAGGGCTGTTGGAGTTGCATTTCGACTACAACCGCGCTGAACCGTGCTGGCTGGAAGTGGGTGGACACATTGGGTGGAGTTAGCGAAAGTGGGTGGACGTCAGGTGATGTCGTTAAGCAGCGCAAACAGTGACATCAGTGAGCTTTTAAGCGGTAGTCTCACAACCCGGATAGTAAACAATAAACATGGAGGACATGGAGTCATTAGTGTTGCTGGTCTTGGTGCTGTGGCTTGTTGTCACCGACAACGCGGACAGATACTGGCAAGAGCGTATAGATGAGGCGAGGCGCATAAGGCTTCAGAAATTCTCATAATTCGTAATTATTCTCCTTCCAGGTTTACGGTGTTTACAGATCCCAGCGCGCTCGCGGGGCGTGTGTGAGCATGTGAGGACACTCCTCCTCACCAATCAGTGCACAAGGGAGTGTCTGCTCATGCCCCCAGCCTCACTCGGCATGGCTTGGCTCGCTTCAGCCCCACTCCAAAACGGTGCGAGTTTTAGGGGCTAAGCAGGGCTGAAGCGAGCTGAGTCGTGCTGGTTTTTGGTAGTCGAAACGCGAGCCGTGTCGGGCTGAAGTGAGCTGAAGCGAGCTGAAGTGAGCTGAAAAAGGGTAGTGGAAAAGGGCCATATGTGTCAGCCCTGTGATGACCTGGCGACTTGTCCAGGGTGTACCCCGCCTTTCGCCCGTAGTCAGCTGGGATAGGCTCCAGCTTGCCTGTGACCCTGTAGAACAGGATAAAGCGGCTAGAGATAATGAGATGAGACAATGACGATCCCATACTGTTACATACCTTAAAGTGCATATTCTGGACCAATTTAGTGTTTTTTCATATGAAAGTATGTCCCTTTACACACTCATCCAGAAGGGTAATTTTGCACAAGGCCATCTGTCTACAGCAGAAAAAAAATAAAATAACAAAACACGTCTGGAAAAATCCCAAGGGAGTCTGGAGCCAGATTTGTGACATCACATGCGGAAGCGCCAGCAGGCTGCGCGAGCTTTGCATGGTTTCAGTGCACAGCCTGTGTAGACCAAGCGCTCCCATTTCTCTCTCATTGTCCGGTCTTTTGGGAAACGATGAGTACTAATCCCATCAAGATTGGTGTTGCTACACCCTCCTACGATACATCTGTTAACCATTTTAATAATTATGTGATAATGTTGAAGAAATTTGCAGAAAACCACCAGGTTGTTTTCTCATAAACAAACCAGCACTGACGTAGGATTCAGAGGGAGGCGTCCTGCAGATGACGTCATGAAAATCAATGTTTGCCGGGAAATCCAAATGCCAAGTTTTTTCAGAGGTGGACCAATTCGCCTCAAATGGCTTGATTTCAACTGAATTTTTCTGGTATTGCGCAAGGTAAAAAAAATTGCAGAGAATGCAGAATGTTACAGATATTTGACCAAAGTTTAATATAAAATAGGAGAATTACATTGATCTTGCTCCTGAATTTACTTGTGATATGCACTTTAAGACTTGTTTGCAGGAAAAATGGGACAAAATAACACCTGAAACGCTTCATCACTTGGTGTCTTCAATCCCACAAACATGTTTTAAGTGTTGTGAGAAGAATGGCAAGATTACAAATTAGTAAATGCTTTACTGTCTGAACTTTTTTTTTTAATGTGTTGTAAGAATCAAAAGCAAAATAAGGATTTATTTGGAAAAAAAAAAGAAAAACAATAAAATTCACAAGATAAAACATCAAATAATATGCTGTTATATCGGTTTGAGTGCAACACAGGTCAAATATGATTTACAAATCATTATTTTCAATTTCAACAACCTTTTCTGATTTGGGGTTGTAAATGAGCTCGCTGTCCTCAGGGACGGATTACGAAATCCTGGGCCCCTAAGCAGAAACCATAGCTCACTGCACAAAAATTAGTGCAGGGAACACTGATTGCCCTGTCCCACAACCCAAAACATGAAAAGAATGTATATATAACTATATTACACAACCGTGATGAATATTTGAATATCGAACAAACAAACAAAGAAACAAAAAACACAAACTTAAGGCAGATAACTATCTTACAGCTTGCTTTCCTCCTTGCAAACCTATCCACCAATCATCAAAGTCCTGCTCTTTAACAAGCTCCAACTCAGGGACCAGCATGTTGAATCTTCTTTGGCCCATTTTAATTCAGAATTCATTTTCAATCCAACATATTTAGGAAAATTAATGTTATCTGGCTTGTCCCTATTGTAGGTTATGGCTATCTATCATGTTTCATCTGTTTAATCTAGTTCTGTTTAAAAAAAGTTACACTATAAAAAACCCAAAATAATACTGTACATTTTACAGGCAATCTGGGTTGCCAGTAAAGTACTATAAAATCTACAGTAAAGTCCTGTAATATCTTACATAGTGCAAAATAACACATACCCTTCTTTATCATATGACCCATATGGACCTGTGCACATGCTCTTAATAAAACCATTGGGAAAAGTCATGTGACTGGGCAGAAATGGATTTTTGAATCTGGTCTGGAAAAAGCCGTATGCGGACCTGGACCTGTTTCCCTCGCTTCCGCCATTTTCAATTTGCTCTGTATTATTATTTTGAAAAATGACATCCACAACTGAGCACAGTGAAAGTGAATTTTATTATCCAGATGATTTATCAGATACAGACCTAATTGAACAAGGTGAAATTGTCTAAGAAAGTGAAAAAAATGGTGCTTCTGAGCTAAGGAATTCACTTGTGTTCACAACAAGGACAAGAAAACGCTGTTCAAAAACTAAGTACGACATGAACGTTTTCAAAAGATTTCTTGCTGAAGCTAAGAAGGAATGCGACACAAGTCATCCCTTCTAAGGAGCTGGACAGCTTGCTATGTAGTTTCTAGATACAAGCAAACAACAAAGGAAGTTTAGACTACGAACCTGACACTTTGTCTTCCTTTTCACAAAGTATTCAATGCTAACTTGACAACAACAGGTAGATAAGATGAAGACTTTTAAAAAGTCCAGGGAAGTCCTCAAGTCCAAGAGCAGAGACCTCAGAAAAAATGGAAACGGCAACAAACCAAATGCCACAGAAGCCTTGACAAAGGTGTTTCAGCATATAAATGGTTTGCTGTCAATCAAATAAAAATTGATCGGTTCATTTTTTGCACACCATTGTTCATTGTTTTCCACTGAGTATGTTAGTTAAAAAAGGTCATATGATAAAATGCTTATTGGCTGAGTTAGGTCGGGCTGGACAGGAAAATATTTGGCTCTTGGCCATTTGTACGGACGGAACTGTGCTTGGTCTGTACGGCATGGCCTCGAGCCAAATATTTTCCCGTCCGACCCTCCCACTCAGTCAATAAGTACATAGTATTTGCTCATTTGGCTGATGCAGGATACGACTGAGCTGAAAGTTAAGAGTTTTACCTAAATCGTTACAGTCCAGTACTTTACTGTAAATTGTAAAATTTACAGCAGGCTTTTTTTTGTGTCAGTGTAAGACTGCTCATTCTGTGACTTTACATTCAGTATACTTATTCAGTATGGTTCTCTGTATTGGGTTCTATGTTACAGCATAATGGCCCAATCATTCACTTCCAATCTATGCTCGTTAATGGTCCCTAATGTCCCCTGGGCACATGCCCAGTACAGCCAGTCAAATATCTATCCCTGCCTGTCTCACATCCATGATGATTAAATAATGGTCTCTTCAACTTCACAGTAAATGGCACAATCTTTCTCGGATTTCAGAAACTATTTGAGTGATTAAAGCTGGAAATGATAATCTGTTGTGTAGGCAGGCAAATAAATGATAGATCAAGCAGATGGTAGAAACCTTTGATGTAGAGCAGTAGGCTAATGTTTTCCTCGAGAAAACAGTAAGACTGTCATGAGAAGAACAACGAAAAACGAAGCGATGAGATCTGACAGATGGGGAAATGTCTGAGAAGCAGAAGCTGTGCTTTCTTGCTCAGCTCAAGCTTTGACTTGCTTGTGGTGACATTATAATCCACCTTCCAAACTCCAAGCTGAGCTTGACCATGCAGATCATTCACTTGCTCAATCCAGAGCTTGAGTGTAAAAGTCATGACATGTTTGAAAATGCAATAAAAACAAACCTGTGTTGATTTCACAATTATTTCTTGTGAAGTTAATTTAAGTTCATAGATTTCTATCTCTTACCTTATGCTCTGGACCTGAGGGTAGTCTGGGTCAGTGGCATTGAGCATGGCCACAAAGCTTCCGATAGGAATATTCTCCCACTTGTTGACCACCAGCGGATCAGGGAAAAAGACTGGCCCCTCGTTCACATCCTCAACTGTGATATAGACAGTGGCTGTGGAGCTGGGGCCGTATATGACATCAGGAACCAGAGGGTCTTCATTCTCCACCTTTATCAGCAAAGTGTGAAACACATTGCTTTCATAGTCTAGAGGCTGGGCGAGAGGAAAGAAAGAAGAAGGATGGTGAAGTTAATGCACCATTTACTAAACACAGTGCAAAATTAGAACCTTTATAGAGACACCATTTGTGCTGGCAGACTTGGCAAGTTTAGCAGGTGAGCTGATAAAAATGTGTATGCAAATGAAGATATCTTGCTTAATTAACAAATGGTGGCCATGATGTATAATTCCGTCTTATGCACATCTTCCTGCCAGCAACTATGCAGATCCAGCTTTGTTTGCTATGAGAGTTACTATTTAAGCTACAGAATCAGACACAACTTAAAAGGATGTGTATGTCCTTAAAACCTGTGCAGGGCTGAAAATTTCATGCTTTGCCTCATTATTCATTTTGTCCAATATATGTATGTCAGCCTGAGAAAACACATGATCATATGGTCAACTTTTGACATTTTCTAATATATACAGTTATGAAAAGTACAGGCATTCTTGAACTCAAATTTGTATCTCAATAAGTCAAAAAAATTCATGCATTTTAATGTCTGGTTTCTCCCTTTGCAAAAAAACCCCAAAAAAACTATGCATAATTTTTCATCTCATTATCTCTAGCCGCTTTATCCTTCTACAGGGTCACAGGCAAGCTGGAGCCTATCCCAGCTGACTACGGGCGAAAGGCGGGGTACACCCTGGACAATTCGCCAGGTCATCACAGGGCTGACACATAGACACAGACAACCATTCACACTCACATTCACACCTACGGTCAATTTAGAGTCACCAGTTAACCTAACCTGCATGTCTTTGGACTGTGGGGGAAACCGGAGCACCCGGAGGAAACCCACGCGGACACGGGGAGAACATGCAAACTCCGCACAGAAAGGCCCTCGCCGGCCACGGGGCTCGAACCCGGACCTTCTTGCTGTGAGGCGACAGTGCTAACCACTACACCACCGTGCCGCCCTATGCATAATTTATTCATTATTTTTAATTTTCTTCTCCACAATTTGGTCACCTGCCAATTTTTACCCACCAGCCAGCTCTCCTCTTTCATACAACAACTACCAACTGGGGAGGGAGAAGGCTTGCACATGCTTCCTCTGACACACATGAAGACAGCTAACCACATCTGGAACTGCTGTATCACAGGGCAGCGTAACACACTTATGTGCTATCGACCCTCTTCCGCATACATAAACTCACAGATACCCATAATTGGCTAGTGCTGCTTTGAATGACTGGAAAGAGAGTATGACACCCCTCCTAGAGAGCATGACAAATTTTGTTCCCTTGGCTCCTGGCCATGGATGGCTGTGACACTGTCAGGTTTCGAACTTGAGATCTCTCAGTGATATGGCATACACTTTTCTGTTGCATGAATCCATAAAGTTAATAAAAAATATTTCTATTTCAATTTGGGAAAACATATATTTTTAAGTAGATATGCTAAAGTGCATTACTTACAGAAAAAAACAATTTTGGTCAAAACCCAAATTTTCATGTCTTTTTGTTTTATAGCCACCAAACACCCTTTCATCATATTTCATAATTTTTAGTACATTTAGGAAATTCCAGCAGTTGGTTCTAATTGTCAAATAAAATAAACAAGATATGCAATGTCAGAAAACATAAATAAACATGACCCCACATATGATACGACTGTAATTTTGGATTATTGGTTCAACAAGATGACAACAGGAGGGAGTTATACCTTAACCACAGACAGCATGCCCTCGTTATTGTCGAAGTTGGTGTGAATTGCAAAGTTGTGGTTGGGATCTCCATTAATGATGGAGTAGGTGGCTCTCCAAGCTCCTGTGGCTGGGTCATCTCGATCATCCACTGTCAGGTTCACCACAATGCCTTTAGAGCCTTCATCCACTGAGGCCTGGAACTACAACACACAGGACACAGGCAGAGCTTAGCAAAAGGAACAGTTAATGGTTACTCTTAGCACATGCTTGATTAGTTCAAGAATTCTTCCAGAAATTAAAGTCAAGTATGAAGAGGGTTCAACTAGATAAGTAGCAATCAAGGCACTTGTGCCAATTAAAAAGAAGTCTTTAGTTCTCAATGTCTTCTCCTCTTAGATATGTTTTTGAGAGTACTGTGAGGCTTGGAAGAAATATTATACACACACACAGTGGTGCTTGAAAGTTTGTGAACCCTTTAGAATTTTCTATATTTCTGCATGAATATGACTTAAACAACATCAGATTTTTACACAAGTCCTAAAAGTAGATAAAGAGAACCCAGTTAAACAAATGAGACAAAAATATTATACTTGGTCATTTATTTATTGAGGATAATGATCCAATATTACATATCTGTGAGTGGCAAAAGTATGTGAACCTCTAGGATTAGCAGTTAATTTGAAGGTGAAATTACAGTCAGGTGTTTTCAGTCAATGGGATGACAATCAGGTGTGAGTGGGCACCCTGTTTTATTTAAAGAACAGGGATCTATCAAAGTCTGATCTTCACAATACATGTTTGCAGAAGTAGAGCATGTGGATAGAAAAAAAAAAAAAATAAATATATATATATATATATATATATATATATATATATATATATATATATATATATATATATATTCTATCCACATGCTCTACTACTAGAATATCAGCTCATATACCATCAGTAGAGAAAAACAAAATGGCAGAGCATATCATGTCAGATATATCACTTTGTTATCAAGTATTTTAAAAGAAACAGAAATAGCTAAAAGAATATAGTGCCACCAGCCCATGCCTGAATTTGGTGTCAACATTAGATATAAGCTCGATGGCAATCTCTTCAATCTATGTCGATTAAAGACCAAGTCGACAACCATCTCAAGGCTAGATGACCTCCTGTATGCAGATGATGCTTCTATGGCAATTACTACCACCACATCTCTGCAGAATGCAGCAACCACACTAAATAACACTTGCAAGGATTGGGGATTAACTGTGAGCAAACCAAAGACAGTGGTGATGCATGTCAACTGCCCTGACCCTCCTCCAATAAAGATAGACAACTACACTCTCAAGCATGCCAAGACATAGAGACATACCTCGGTGGTGATCTAACTAATGATTCAACATTGGACTCAGAGATCAAGAGGCGTACATCAAGAGACGCAGCAGCATTCAAGAGTGTGGAACTGCCAAGGTCTCTCAATTTCAACCAAACTCACTGTATACAAGTCCATTGTGCTTCCATCTATACTCTATGGCAGTGAGACATGGCCCACTCTTGCTTACCAGTGCTCCCTATGTCAAATCCTCAACATCAAATGGTGGCACAAAAAGACCAACACAGAAGTACTCCAACATGCCCAGACCACTACCATTGAAACAATGGTTAGCAACAACAGACTAAGGTGGCTCGGTCATGTGTGTTGAATGGAGGACACCTGCATACCAAAACAGATGTTTGTTTGGGGGAACTTGCTGAAGGAGAGGCAGAGACAGACCCAAAAAATGCTGGAAGGACTGTGTCAAGCAAGACCTAAAGACATTCGGTTTCGATCCAGCCTCCTGGTACCAACTTACTGCCGACCGAGATCCCTGGCGTGCTCAGACTAAGAAAGGCTGCGCCCTGTTTGAGGCACAACGAATCCTGCGACGAGAAAAGCACCGTGACAGACGTCATGCGAGAGTTCCCCATCAGCAGAAATGACAGGGACCATAGGCAGGAAGGCAGGCATATATATATATATATATATATATATATATATATATATATATATATATATATATGTGTATAGGTCTGTCTCAGAAACTGGGTACTGTGGGGGTACCCCACTAAATATACTCACAGTCAATAAACTGATGGTGATGGTGAACTGATGGTGATGTTGGTTTTAATTTGAAATAAAATTATGAAAGAAATAATACAGATAAAACTAAATCTTTGATGTGAATACTCTATTCAGAATTTTGCAAAAATTCTGCAAATTTGTGGAAAAATGGTGGCTTGATCTGGGACATGATAAATGGTTGACTACATCGCATTCCCTTAAAAAGGTTGTAGTCCACTGAAAAGTCCACAGTTATCACTAATTGTATTTTAAGTTGTAACTTTATACACCTAAGGATTGGTGCGCTCACAGAATAATCATAACCGTAATAAAACATCAGGCAAAATATTTGATCACCGTTGTAACTCCATTTTCCGCATACCCAAAACCAATACGATCGTGTGTTTTGATCAAACAGAAAGACTCAGGGTCAAGGTCACTACCTCACCAAAAGTAATAACTTAAACTCACTACGCCATATAAAAATTTAGTTAGAAATCTGCGATTTTGTTTTTTAAAATGAAAGTTGAAAGTTAGGTATAGAATATGTTTCTTACAGAATGTGTTACGATGGTAGCTGGTCTTGTATGAATTTCTGAGCTATAAAATGAGTTGTGGTCTATTTTTTACCGTAGCATGTTATTTGTGTGCGGGGAAGGACACACATTAACAATTTGCATGTGTAGAATGTAATTTTCCACTCCAACAGTTAGAAGTTGATCGTGCTTCCGTTTGTGGTCTTTGTTACACAGGTGATCTGTTCGGACGTTATCACTGAAAAGGCGCTCCGTCCGGTGCGGTAGTGATGTCCCGTTGCTCGCATGCCGCAGCAGAGACCCGCGCGACCTTTAGCCGGTACAGTCGCTGTTCTTTTACCACCGCCGTTATTCTCATCTTTCCGGTGTGTTCTTGATTTTACCATTGTTTCTATTTCATTGTTCTATTCCATTGTCCCATTTCGCCATATCAAATACCCAAAATGTATCATATTATTCATATTTAAGTGAATAATCAATTCAGTCATCATAACTTGGCATTTTTAACCCAAACAATCAAAAAGAGGAAATTTATTCAATATTTTCACTCATCTGTGAAGGAGGGGCTTTAATTCTTCATGATGTAGTTATTTTATATGTAAATCAATTTTACAAAAGCATTTGAATTGTAATGTACCCCGCCTTTCGCCCGTAGTCAGCTGGGATAGGCTCCAGCTTGCCTGTGACCCTGTAGAACAGGATAAAGCGGCTAGAGATAATGAGATAAGATGAGAAATTTTTCCACAGTAGAGGCCAGAAAAAGCAAGATACTATCTTTATTCTTATTAAACATGACAAAAGAAACATTGAGTGTTAGGTACCGGTAAATGCAAAGAAAATAGTAAAATTAGAAAATTTACTTTTTGACCATAATGTCCCAAATAAGAGACCAATTTCTGAGACAGACCCAGATATATATATATATATATATATATATATCAGCTGGATAGTACAGTGGTAATGCTCACTGACTACGACGCAGGAGATCGGGGTTCATCCAGTAAGGGTCCTTAGGCAAAAACCCCTCATGATATATCAGCCTACCTCAGGAATGAGTGAAAACATAACTGATAGAGTCATACCGGCTCAGACGTCGCCCGGGTCAACAAGGTCTGCGTCAGTTGCTAGGGAACCAGGGCAAACTGATGAGAAATGGGCTACTGGAACAAGACATCGATGGACGAGGACAGAAAATACGGATTTGCTGGAATGCTACTATACAAGCAGTCCCAGAGAGAGGGGATACATGCAGAGAATGTGGGACCATTGGATACTTCGAAACCCACAATCAAGGCTAACAAAGAAACAGCTATTAGCCCAGTGTTCCAACATCCATAATCGAAATCTGCTATCACAACTAGAGATTAATGAAATACAACAACGATGCTACGGCAAGGGGGAGCCAGGAAGACAGGTCAGTGGGGAGATGTCATCATCCCCACAACCAGAGATTGGGTACCAAGCCCCAACAGCTAACAGCCTCAACACAAGAGCTGCTGACCTGAGAAGGAAGATCGTGACCCAACTGGAAACCTGGAGCCCCCGACGAATACCGAAGCTGAGTTGCCAAGTACCTTCAGAAGATCTACTAGTAGATGTGAATGCTGCTCTGAAGACAATCTCCACAAGAACCATCACTGAGACCAACAAGCTGATACACAGTACAGCAACAGTAATCATGGAGATGCTTGGACACAAGGTGGGCTCAGGACATAACAAACAGTATCCACCATGGAAGAGACGATTAGAGGCCAAGATAAAGGCAGCAAGGAGAGAAGTTAGCCAGCTAGCTGAACTACAGAAAGGGAACATGGAGAATAAAGGGGCGCCCAGGAAGTACAACTCACTCTCCATACCAGAGGCACTCGAAACTGCCAAACAGCGACTAACAGCTCTGGCCACCCGGTTGAGGAGATACACCAAGGAAGGAGAGGCCAGGAGAATAAACAAGCTGTTCTCCACTGAACCAGCCAAGGTGTACTCTCAATGGCAGGGGAACAACAACCGGTCAGACCCACCAAGAGCTGAGGTGGAAAAATACTGGAAAGACATATGGGAAAGAAAGGCATCACACAACACCGATGCCCAATGGTTAGTGGACCTAAGAACTGACCACAGCAACCTCCCAGAACAAGAACCAGTAACCATCTCAATGGCAGACATCCAAGAAAGAGTGTCAAAGATGAAGAGCTGGACAGCACCAGGCCCCGATATGATCCATACGTACTGGCTGAAGAAGCTAACTGCACTCCATGAACGCCTAGCAGCACAGATGAACCAGCTGCTGAGGGATGGAACCCACCCAGAATGGCTAACCCAAGGCAGGACAGTCCTAATCATGAAGGACCCCCAGAAGGGACCCATCCCATCCAACTACCGGCCAATTACCTGTCTCTGCACAACATGGAAGGCCCTGTCAGGCATCATTGCGGCAAAAATGAGTAAGCATGTGGCTCAATACATGAGCGAGGCACAGAAAGGAATTGGCAGTAACACCAGAGGAGCCAAGCACCAGCTACTGGCCGATAGAACAGTCGCCCGAGACTGTAAGAAGAGACAGACCAACCTGTGCACTGCCTGGATTGACTACAAGAAAGCCTACGACTCAATGCCACACACATGGATACTGGAATGTCTGGAACTGTATAAGATCAACAGGAACCTAAGGACCTTCATACAGAACTCAATGGAAATGTGGAAGACAACCCTAGAGGCCAACTCAAAACCCATTGCCCAAGTCAACATCAAGTGCGGCATATACCAAGGAGATGCGCTATCACCACTGCTGTTCTGCATAGGCCTGAACCCCCTCAGTCAGATCATCACGAAGAGCGGCTACGGGTACCGATTCCGTAGTGGGGAAACAATCAGCCACCTGCTCTACATGGATGACATCAAGCTGTATGCCAGGAACGAGCGAGAAATAGACTCGCTGATCCACACCACCCGGATCTACAGCGATGACATAGGGATGTCATTCGGATTGGACAAGTGTGGCCGGATGGTCTCAAAGAGAGGCAAGATGATCCGGACTGAAGGGATTGACCTACCAGAGGGCAACATAGGTGATATCCAAGACAGCTACAAGTACCTTGGCATCCCACAGGCTAATGGAAACCATGAAGAGGCCACAAGGAAGTCAACCACAGCCAAATACCTCCAGAGAGTAAGGCAGGTCCTGAAAAGTCAGCTGAATGGTAAAAACAAGGTCCGAGCCATCAACATGTACGCACTACCAGTCATCAGATACCCCGCTGGTATCATAAACTGGCCAAAGGAGGAGATAGAAGCCACAGATATCAAGACTAGAAAGCTCCTCACCATGCATGGAGGGTTCCACCCCAAGTCCAGCACCCTGAGACTATACACTAAGCGGAAAGAGGGAGGCCGAGGGCTAGTGAGCGTCAAGACCACGGTCCAGGATGAAACATCGAAAATCCGAGAATACATCAGAAAGATGGCCCCAAAGGATGAACTGCTAAGTGAATGTCTCAGGCAGCAGAACCCTGATGAGAGTGCAGAGGAGGAGGAGGAACAGACAACCTGGAGAGACAAACCCCTACATGGCATGTACCACCGTCAGATAGAGGAAGTGGCTGATATCAAGAAATCCTACCAGTGGCTGGATAATGCAGGACTGACAGACAGCACAGAGGCACTAATCATGGCAGCACAAGAACAGGCCATAAGCACAAGAGCCATAGAGGCCAGGATCTACCAGAGTAGATCAGACCCAAGATGCAGACTGTGCAAAGAAGCCCCTGAAACAGTCCAGCACATAGTAGCAGGGTGTAAGACGCTAGCTGGATCAGCGTACATGGAGAGGCACAACCAAGTGGCTGGGATAGTATACAGGAACATCTGCAACCAGTATGGAATAGAAATACCCAAGTCCCAATGGGCCATACCACAGAAGGTGGCTGAGAACAACAGGGCCAAGATTCTGTGGGACTTCAGCTTCCAGACTGACAAACAGATCCTGGCTAACCAACCTGACATAGTGGTGGTGGACAAAGAGCAGAAGAGGGTGGTGGTGATAGATGTGGCGATCCCAGCTGACGCCAACATCAGGAAGAAGGAACATGAGAAACTTGAGAAGTATCAAGGGTTGAAAGAGCAGCTGGAACGGATGTGGAAGGTCAAGGGTTGCGTGGTCCCCGTGGTAGTGGGGGCACTTGGGGCAGTAACCCCCAAACTGGGAGAGTGGCTCCAGCAAATCCCAGGAACAACATCTGAAGCCTCAGTCCAGAAGAGCGCAGTCCTAGGAACATCGAAGATACTGCGCAGAACCCTCAAACTCCCAGGCCTCTGGTAGAGGACCCGAGCTTGAGGATGACATGGATACCACCCCCCCGCCGGGGGTGAGAAGGAGATTTTTATATATATATATATATATATATATATATATATATATATATATATATATATCCCGAGAGGCTGTGTCGTCGAGGGGCGCTACGTCACACGCAGATGGCTCCAACTTCTGGCAGCTATAACTCCATCTGGTGGTGGAGTTAGGAACTTCACCCCTCAGCACACAACACGGCAGCACACCTGTGGCCAATGAGGGGCCTAATGAGTAAGAGGACTTTGTGAGAGTTTAAAACTCTCAGTGTGAAGCTGGAGGGGAGAGGTTCATGGACTCGCGTTGCGGAGTGGAACCTGCTGGGCGGAATATTTGTTGGAAAACTTAACTGGATTTCTTACCTGAAGGATTTTGCACTGAAATACTTCCCTGTATTACGGACACCTGCTACTGGGCTGCCACTGGGCTAAAGACTACAGGGATTGTTGACTGGACTCAAAGTAAGGCAGAAGATTTTGTTTGTTCTGAGAACGGGATATTGGACTGAAGGAGACCTGCCTATAATTTTGTTGTTCTAAAGCCAGAGACATTGCTTGAGTTGACTTTTGGGAATCCATCTTCGTTTGAACATTGAACTTTGAGTTACCTTTTCTGTTTAATTTCCTGGCATAACATTAAAAATCTTGATTTATTTTAACTTCTGTGTCCTTGCACTGATTGAAGGGTCCTGCCGAGAGCCAGCCAGCCTCTTGTGATATCACATATGGTGGAGAATGTGGGCATTTCAATCATTGATAATAGTGCATGTACGAGGAGGACACTGAACATTTGATTGCTCAATCTTCCCAGTTAACCGTAGGCCCCCTGCATAACAAGATGGAGGAAATTTTGAAGGCCCTTATCGCCGGCTAGCAAGCCCAGATGCAGGTGAGCGCGGCCCTCCTGGAGGAACAAAGGAAAGCCAACCAACTGAAGGCAGAGAAGTTGCAGCTACAGAAGAAGATGGCTGTTCGGAGTGTTGGCCCAATAAAGGCAAGTGACTGCATCACCAAATTGGGGGTCATAGATGATGTAGAGGCATACTTGCACACCTTTGAAGCCACGGCCACTAGGGAAGGATGGCCCAAGGCACAGTGGGTTGGACTGTTGGCCCCATTCTTGTCTGGAGAATCGTTGAATGCTGTCCAAGACCTACCCCCTGACAAGACTACGGACTACGGTGCTCTGAAGACTGAGATCCTCAGCCGACAGGGGCTCACCAAGTTCAGTATGGCTCAACGCTTCCACAGCTGGACCTTTCAAGCTGACCAGGCTCCCCATGCACAGATGCACGAACTTTCCAGAATCGCGAGGAGATGGCTGGAACCTGAGAAAACCACAGCGGCTGCAGTAGTGGAGGCCGTTGTCGTGGATCACTACATTCGAGCCCTGCCATACGAGGCAAAGCGCTTCATCAGCCAACAAGCCCTAATCACAGCTGAACTGATGGTTGAAGCTGTGGAAAAGTACCAGGCCACAACAGAAATGCTCCGTGCTTCCAGGAAGGACCCCAGGATTGCGCCCCCACTGCTGACAGGGGGAGGCCACCCCAAAAACCCCAAGGGGTCCAGCCCCCCCGATGGACCGAGCCGAAGCGGAAAACCGTCCCAAGGTCCGACGAATCAAAAGCAGAAACCCCCTTTCGAAAATCATGGACACCACGTCCTCCAGCCCAGCCACAGCAGGACCTGGCTATGCTCCGGGGGAGCCAGAAGCCAGCCAGGTCCGGTTAGTATTCCTCGTGAAGGTGACACCCGACAATGCTTCTGGTGTGGGGGCAGGGGACATATGTCTTGGCAGTGTGGGAACCCGGTGGACGAGCCTATGCCCACCGCAGGGTCCTCCAGCTCACCCTCCGCCCAGCTGTTTGCATCACTCATCAGGGCTGCAGACGGGCCCCCAGATCGACCCCCCCCACCTGCCCAGTGAGGGTGAATTGCCGTGATGTCGAGGCATTGTTAGATTCGGGTAGTCGAATCTTGACCTTGTCAAGGGTAGACCTTGATGCGTAAGGACCTGGTGGATCCATCGTGTCTGACCACCGACCAAGTTCTCCCAGTTTCCTGCGTCCATGGGGACACCAAAGAGTTCCCCACTGCTGAACTAAAAATAACCACCACCAGGGGGACTATACACACGAGGGTGGGAGTGGTTGATTCCCTCCCTGTCCCTGTTCTGATTGGGCGAGATTGCCCAACCTTCCACCTGCTGTGGAGAGAGGCCCAGCAGAGGCCAGCCTGGGTATCCCGCAGTCAGAGAGGTAAGACTCCTCCTGCAACCACACAAGTGCAACCTGCACAACCCTGCATCCCCGCTTTTGCCCTCGCAGGGATGACAGGCACCCAGGCTGACACAGAAACCGGCCCAGAGACTGGAGAAGAGAATGTGGCCCCGGAAAGCTCTCCGAGCTCCAATGACGAAGACGCCCCAGGCATCGAGGAGCTTCCCCCTCTAACAGACCAGTATGGTATTGCCCAGTTGCAGGATCCCACACTCGCAAATGCCTTAAGAAATGTGCAGGTGCTAGAGGGTGTGCTGTTAGGGGGTAGAGCCAGCCCTACGTACCCCCATTTCGCAATCATACAGGGCCTACTGTATCAGGTGGTGAAGAAGAATGACGAAGTGCATGAACAGCTCCTTGTACCACAGTCCCACCGGGTGACTGTGCTCAACCTGGCACACACACATCCCCTGGGGGCCCACCTAGGTGTTGAAAAGACAAAAGAAAGGATCTTACAGCGGTTCTTCTGGCCGGGAGTACACAAGGAAACAGAGAATCATTGCCGTAGTTGCCCGGAATGCCAGAAGGTGGTGCCTAAGCCCCCATACCATAACCCGCTCATCCCCTTACCAATTATTGAAACTCCTTTTGAGAGGATTGGACTGGATATAGTTGGTCCTTTGCCAAAAAGCTCCCAGGGGCATCAGTACATCCTGGTCATCCTGGATTATGCGACCCGGTACCCTGAGGCCATCCCCCTGAGGAAGGCTACCTCCAAATAGATAGCCAAGGAGCTGTTCCTCCTCTCCACCAGTCTGGGGATTCCAAAAGAAATATTGATGGACCAAGGCACTCCATTCATGTCCCGGGTGATGAAAGAACTGTGTGCCCTGTTAAAAATCAAACAGTTGCGAACATCTGTCTACCACCCCCAGCCAGGCGGGTTGGTCGAACGGTTCAACCAGACTCTGAAGTCCATGCTGAGGAAGGCGACGGAAGAGGATGGGTGGAATTGGGACCAGCTGCTGCCATACCTGCTGTTTGCAGTACGAGAGGTACCCCAATCTTCTACTGGCTTTTCACCTTTTGAACTATTGCTTTCTTACAGACCCAGAGGGCTGCTGGACATTGCCAAGGAGGCTTGGGAGGAGCAACCCTGCAGACAGTGGACCCTGATCAAGCATGTCGGGGCCATGAAGGAGAGAATGAGGGCTGTCAACCCAATAGTGCATGAACACATGCAGACTGCTCAACGGCAACAGCAGGCCTCCTACAACCGACCTGCCCAGCCGAGGGAGTTTAAGCTGGGGGATAGAGTGCTGGTCCTGGTGCCGACCATGGAATGTAAGTTCCTGGCAACCTGGCAAGGACCGTATGAGGTCATTGAGCAGGTAGGAGAAGTGAATTATAAGCAGGGCTGTGAAAAATCCGCGGATCCGTGGAATTCCGCGAATTTAGCTGCCAAAAATATCATTTTAGTAAATCATCTAATTTTGCAAAAAAAATTGGGGGGGGAGGGGTAGGTTTCTTTTGCGACAATGACAAACTGGTTCACGGCATTTGCGCCATGCTTACAAACCACGGCACAAATCTTGTGCTCTTTAAACACGCTTTCGATATCAATGGTTTTGAAAAGGAGGATTTCGCGGTATGTCCGTGTCACGGAGGGACATCGTTCAGAGGGAGGACGGTGAGACCGACGATGTCAAAAAACATTTGCCAAGGAAAACGACATCAAAAATCCATGGAATTGGCGATGGCTGGAGTTTAAAGTCGGTAGTGAATGAGCACATACGGAAGATAAAAGAACCAAGGAAAGCTTACTGCATTTTGTGCCATCAGGATGTGAAGTATGGTTCTGGTGGAAGAACGCGTTTGGTTGACCATGTTAAAGGAAAAAAACATGTGGAATTGGTGAAATTGAAGCTGTTGAACTATAGATTACCAGGTAGACCATCTTGTTCACATTTATATATTCAATTTATAATAATAATAATAATAATAATAATAATAATAATAATAAACAGTTCAAATTAAATGGCATGGTTGAGAAAATATTTGCTTTCAGGAGATGCTTCAAATCTATCAATATACACAAAATCTGTTGAGCTTCTGGGGCCCTGCGGGCCCCAGGCCCCTGGCTCCTAGGGGACTGCTCCCCCCAGACCCCCTGCTAAAATTGTTTCCTCGGATTTTGTCATTTCTATTTCACAGCCCTGTATAAGGTGAGACAGCCTGATAAAAGAAAACCTGAGCAAATATATCACATTAACCTCTTGAAAAAATGGCACGCCAGAGAGACGTTGTTCAGTTGTTTGCCCCCGACAGAGTCCAAAGGACCCGCCAGAGAGGAGGTTCAGGTGGGGCCAGGCCTATCCCCACACCAGCGGCAGATGACCCTAGAGCTGGTGGACCACAACCGAGACGTCTTCTCCTCACTCCCCGGGCATACAGAGGTGGTCCAACAAGAGATCTGCACCATCCCAGGCCGAACAGTGACCCAGCATCCCTATCGTGTGCTGGAGGCTCGCAAGGTGGCTATCCAGGAGGAGGTGAGAAAGATGCTAGAGCTAGGAGTCATCGAAGAGTCCAAAAGTGCCTGGGCAATGGGGGCGTCGTGGCTCAGGTGGATAAGGCACCATACCATAAATCCGGGGACCCGGGTTCGATTCTGACCCGAGGTCATTTCCCGATCCCTCCCCGTCTCTCTCCCACTCATTTCCTGTCTCTACACTGTCCTATCCAATAAAGGTGAAAAAGCCCAAAAAAAATCTTTAAAAAAAAAAAAGTGCCTGGGCAAGCCCCATCGTCCTGGTACCCAAACCAGACAGGTCGGTGAGATTCTGCAACGATTATCGCAAATTGAATGAAGTGTCAGAGTTTGATTCATACCCTATGCCCCGTGTGGATGACTTAGTAGACTCCTTAGGACATGCCTGGTTCCTTACCACTCTGGACCTGACAAAAGGGTACTGGCAGGTGCCCCTGACCCCGGCGTCAAAGGAGAAGATGGCCTTTGACACCCCAGACGGTCTCTACCAGTACACACGGCTCCCATTTGGTCTGCATGGAGCGCCGGCCACATTCCAGCGCTTAATGGATCGGGTCCTGGCTCCCCACAAGAGGTATGCAGCTGCATTTTTACATGATGTGGTCATTCAAAGTCCGGATTGGGACAGTCATTTACCCCGTGTACAAGCTGTGCTTGATTCCCTCAGAAATGCAGGTCTGACGGCGAACCCAAAAAAAATGCAGACTGGCCTTTAGTGAAACCAATTACCTGGGGTACACCATTGGCCGGGGACTAGTCAAGCCCCAGGAGGTGAAGCTGCGGGCCATACAGGACTGGCCGCAACCCGTCACCAAGAAGCAGGTGAGGTCGTTTTTGGGCCTAGCCGGCTACTACGGGTGTTTTATTGCCAATTTTGCCTCCATTGCTGCACCCCTGACAGATCTGACAACTAAACGGCACTCAAGGATGGTGAAGTGGAATCCCGCGGCGGAGGCAGCCTTCATCGACCTGAAGCAGGCGCTCTGTTCCAGTCCGGTTCTGGTGGCACCAGACTTCAAGAGGGAGTTCGTGGTGCAAACTGATGCTTCAGAGGTGGGACTGGGGGCTGTACTCGCGCAAGTACATGAAGGTGAGGAACATCCCATCTTATACCTAAGCAGAAAACTACTCCCCAGAGAAAAGAACTATTCAACGGTCGAAAAAGAGTGTCTCGCCATTACCTGGGCCCTGGAGTCCCCACGATATTACCTCCTGGGCCAGCATTTCACGGTGATCTCTGACCACGCCCCTCTGCAGTGGATGGCCAAGAACAAAGAAACAAACAGTAGGGTTACCAGATGGTTCCTAAGCTTGCAAGCGTTTAACTTCTCTGTTGTTCACAGGGCTGGCAGGCGCCATGGCAATGCGGACGCCCTGTCCCAGCGAGACGTCCTCTTCGCAACCTTCAGCCCGATGAGGACGTCGGTCCCGGGGGGGGGGAATGTGTGATATCCCGAGAGGCTGTGTCGTCGAGGGGTGCTACGTCACAAGCAGATGGCTCCAACTTCTGGCTGCTATAACTCCATCTGGTGGTGGAGTTAGGAACTTCACCCCTCAGCACAACACGGTAGCACACCTGTGGCCAATAAGGGGCATAATGAGTAAGAGGACTTTGTGAGAGTTTAAAACTCTGTGTGAAGCTGGAGGGGAGAGGAGAGAGGTTCATGGACTCCCGTTGCGGAGTGGAACCTGCTGGGCGGAATATTTGTTGGAAAACTTAACTGGAATTCTTACCTGAAGGATTTTGCACTGAAATACTTCCCTGTGTTATGGACACCTGCTACTGGGCTGCCACTGGGCTAAAGACTACAGGGATTGTTGACTGGACTCAAAGTAAGGCAGAATATTTTGTTTGTTCTGAGAACGGGATATTGGACTGAAGGAGACCTGCCTATAATTTTGTTGTTCTAAAGCCAGAGACATTGCTTGAGTGGACTTTTGGGAATCCATCTTCGTTTGAACATTGAACTTTGAGTTACCTTTTCTGTTTAATTTCCTGGCATAACATTAAAAATCTTGATTTATTTTAACTTCTGTGTCCTTGCACTGATTGAAGGGTCCCGCCGAGAGCCAGCCAGCCTCTCGTGATATCACTATATATATATATATATATATATATATATATATATATATATAATTTCTATCCACATGCTCTACTACTAGGATATCAACTCGTATCCCATCAGTACAGAAAAACAAAATGGCGGAGCATGTCGGATCTCATTATCTCTAGCCGCTTTATCTTGTTCTACAGGATCGCAGGCAAGCTGGAGCCTATCCCAGCTGACTATGGGCAAAAGGCGGGGTACACCCTGGACAAGTCGCCAGGTCATCACAGGGCTGACACATAGACACAGACAACCATTCACATTCACGGTCAATTTAGAGTCACCAGTTAACCTAACCTGCATGTCTTTGGACTGTGGGGGAAACCAGAGCACCCGGAGGAAACCCACACGGACATGGGGAGAACATGCAAACTCCACACAGAAAGGCCCTAGCCGTCCACGGGGCTCAAACCCGGACCTTCTTGTTGTGAGGCGACAGCGCTAACCACTACACCACCGTGCCGCCCCAGCATGTCAGATATATCACTTTATCAAGTATTTAAAAGAAACAGAAATAGCTAAAAGAATATAGTGTCCGTGCCTCCCTTCCCCCCCCCCCAAGATCTCCGGTTCCACACTCCAGCCCAGTCAGTGGCAGTAATGCGCCTTGAAGTTGGTTTGCCAACCACCAAAAAACCCCAAAAGAAGAAGAGGAGAATGGTGGGCCATGTTGCTGAACCAACCGAGGATGAAATTAAAAACTCTACTCAAAAACAACCCCCCAAAAAATACAAAGAAAAGTAACAAAATATGGAATAAAAGTATGTGATGGTAAGGACATATTTTTTTTTAATTTTCAAGAATTATTATTATCACATTTTTTACAAATTGCTACAGTCATTTCACCGGTTTGTTTACATTCTAAGCAGAAATTATTTTGTTGGACATTTTGTAGAAAGTTTTTATTTCTTGAATTTGCAAAAAATAAAAAATAAAAATGCTCTGTTTCTTAAAATGTGGATAGAATAAAACAGTTATTCCGCTCAATCTCGTTGTACATGGCTTATAGCCAACTTGGCACTACACGCCTCGTCGACTATCAGCTCATGCACGCCTTGATTTTGTAGAATAATCTGTAAACAATAAATATATAAACAAACACACATTTGTACACATTTGTCTTCTTGTCTCTGCATTTCGAAAAAAATATAGCAGCATGAGGAGGTGTTTTCTAATTCGAAAAGTAAGTTGTACCATGACAACTTACAAACGTACAACCATTTTCCTACAATGTCATACACGTCATTTGTAGTTTGCAGCGACCGTGATTGTTGTTTCTTGTGGGCATACTCTGTCCAGTGGTTACCATGATTATTATTATTTTTTCAGATCTGATGAGAAACAATAGTCACTCTATATCGCTTCTACAGCTAACTAGTTCAACACAAATTCAACATGTGTGAACATCGGTTAAATTTACACTGTTATTAATATCGCAAATGGAATGAATGAATAAAGATCACAAAACATTGAGCGAATCTACTTGAGACTGCCTGTCTTTCCATGTCCTCACTGAGGTAGCCTGTGTGAAGCAATTCTTTCTCTATTTTTCCCCCCTCTATTGCAAAAAAAAAGTCTTTTCATAGACACACTAAGCTCTGTAGCCATTCCTCAATCCACCTCAATGTCACAGGCCTGGTTGAGGAGCAGAAATGTTTTTGTAAGACTAGATGAGTTCTGTTCCCCATCAGCCCCACCATCATTTCAACTCAACAGCGTGTGAAGTGATCACTGCCCCCAGGTCCCAGGGGTGCTCACTTGCTCGCTTGGGTGGGTGCAGTGTGGATCGCATTAATGTAGGGAGAAAAGTGTGGGGTCAAAAAGGGAGCTGCATTACAGGAGGATGTAGTTTGGAAAGATTAGCAGCTGCAAGCCTAGAGGGGATGTGGCCATTTCTGCTGTTTCTTTACACTCAGCACAAACTATACTGTGAATCTGGAGCCTCAGGCATGGTGCATTTGAGGTTATCGCACATTACAATTTGGAAAACTAAATTAAAAAAAAAAAAAATCCAGCTGCCTTTATTTTCCATAACCCACCCCTGCTTTCTTGCCTTGCTCTAAAAGTAACAATTTATTTTCTCATTTCCAGTTTCTTTGGTCTTTTATTCTATCAAGTTTTCAATTAGATTCATATCAGCTATACAGTGTTCTGAGCAGTAAAGCACACTGTGAATAGCCAAAGGGGTCTTACCAGAGCCAAGGCTACAAATTCTGTCCCTCAGCCATCACACACAGTTTTATATTACACAGTATCATGTACTACTCTAAAGGAAGGAATCAATGAGAGAACGCAATTGTGTCCATTATGCTGACCACTGGCTATGGGCTATCACTGTCAACCAGTGTTACAAGATAGCACCATAGTCCCATGCTATGAAATTAAATGGGTCCACTAGAAATGGATCCTTGTATTATGTGGGGGTATTTTAATTGTTAAAAAAAAATCCATGATGAGAGATATTTGTTTTCATTTTAGCATGTTTACCTAAAAATGTGGCTGTAAAAATGCCTTGAGGACAACAACACATAGCTGATTGCCTTCTACGTCAGTAGGTGAACTATAGTTCTATTTCGTGATCAGATACTCCAGTGAGGTTAGTAGGATCCTGTACTGAATGGTTCTGATCTGGCACTTACTACCACACACATTATCATGCTGCATTTGAAGTAGCAATCTTTCCAGCAGGAGCATAACACGATCAGAGTAATATATGTAAGGGAGGGGGGAATACAACTGAGAATGTGGTTTTAGGAAAATAATCAATGACAGGGTGGTACGATGAGGCCTGATGCATGACTTGACTTTGTTGATTTTCTTTTTTTGACTTTCTGAGGCACACCAAGCACAAGAACTGCTACACAGTGTAGAACTCGAGTGCAATAAGATGGGCCTCAGGCTGAATGCGGCAAAGACCAAAGTAATGACCTACAACATAGCTGGTGACTCCGCAATATCTTCACTTGAGGGATTGACCCTCAAGATTGTTGATAATTTTAAGTACCTTGGGTCATACATGAGCTCATCTGAAAAGGATATCAGAGTTAGAAATGCCCAAGCCTGGCGAGCTCTTCATAACCTGATGCGGATTTGGAAATCATCCATGGCAGATGAGCTGAAACATCACCTGTTCATTGTTACTGTTGAATCAATCTTACTGTATGTGTATGAAGTGTGGACCCTAACCAAAGAACAGGAAGCCAGACTGGATGGATGCTATACCAGAATGCTGCGAATGGTCTTGAATGTGCCATGGATGAACTTCATTAGAAATGTGGACCTGTATGGAAACCTACCCATGCTCTCGGCAAAAATAAGATCCCGTAGGCTGAAATTGGCTGGCCATTGCATGCAACATGAGGGCCTCCCAACAAATTCATTGGTACTCTGGGAACCGAAGCATGGCCAGGCCTCGTGGGGGGGCAGGGGGTCAATTTCTAACATACGTTGACCAGCTTAAGCAGGACACTGGTCTTGAGTCCACTCTGGAATTGAGGGCATGCATGCTGGACAGCAGTGTGTGGCGAGAGCTCACAGTTGGCCGGGGAAACCCGAAGTGATAATGATGATGCATAGTGGAGACACTGTTATCACACTCAAGTTGATGATTTTCCTATAACAGCACATTCTCATCTCATCTCATTATCTCTAGCCACTTTATCCTGTCCTACAGGGTCACAGACAAGCTGGAGCCTATCCCAGCTGACTACGGGCGAAAGGCGGGGTACACCCTGGACAAGTCGCCAGGTTATCACAGGGCTGGCACCTAGACACAGACAACCATTCACACCTATGGTCAATTTAGAGTCACCAGTTAACCTAACCTGCATGTCTTTGGACTGTGGGGGAAACTGGAGCACCTGGAGGAAACCCACGCGGACACGGGGAGAACATGCAAACTCCGCACAGAAAGGCCCTCGTCGGCCACGGGGCTTGAACCTGGACCTTCTTGCTGTGAGGTGACAGCGCTAACCACTACACCACCTTGCCGCCCCACAGCACATTCTGGCATGTTTTTATCCCTTTTATAAAACAACAAATTGCCAACAAGTACAATTTTTCATTTATTAATGAACAACGCATCATGTAACCCAGGGGTCATCAAACTATGGCCCACGGGCCGACTCCGGCCCGCCACCCCCATTTGACCGGCCCCCCAGCCCCTCTGCCCCCCACCACTTGAACCGGCCCTATGAGGCAATCCCCAAAAATGGTCGTGGCCTATTTTTTAAATTGCTTTTTGGCAAATAATAACATGTCTGCATCTTGTATTTTGTTGATTTCATCAATTAAAATTGATATGTAGTTATAAAATGAACTATTCATATTTTCAGAATTTTCGTTATATGCTCGCGATCAAGCAGTGACAGGCAGCGCACGCGCAGAGAACTGTCAGTTTTCAGGACAGCAAAATGGCTAGCGGTAAGCGAAAAGCTAACAGAGAGTGCAGAGTTTTTAAAGAACAGTGGACCACCGATTATTTTTTTCGTTCAGTGTAAGGACCGTACAGTTTGTCTTCTATGTAAAGAAAGTGTGTCAGTTTTCAAAGAATATAATCTGCGTCATCACTAAGAAACCCGCCACAAAGAGTATGCTAGTTTGCGAGGGCAAACAAGAGAAGACAGGATTCGGAGGATGAAATGCGGACTGGCTACACAACAGAATGTATTCCTTCGCCAAACCCAGATCAACCAGGCTGCTGTCCGAGCTAGCTATAAGGTAGCTCACCTACTAGCTACCCATGGAAAGCCGTTTACTGATGGGGACTTTGTTAAAGTATGCATGCTTGCTGTGGCCGAGGAGGTGTGTCCCGACAAGAAGGATACGCTCAACGCGGTGAGTCTCTCCGCACCTACTATGACCAGGCGAACCAAAGATTTGGGGGACAACGTGTATGACCAGCTGAATGAGAAAGCGTCAGAATTCAAGTTTTTTGCTTTGGCCATGGATGAGAGCAATGACGTGCAGGACACAGCACAACTGCTGTGATCTATTGATCTATTGCTCATATTATTATAATTTCACTGTTTTTTTAAATGTATTTATTTTATAGGCCTATTTATTTGACCTTTATTAAGTGCTGCACACAATTATTATTAATATTATTAATAATATCAACAGGCCTACCTACAATTTATAATTTTTCACTCACCTTTGCCAGTGCCAATCACCTCAAATAGACAGATGTTTCTCACCTTGACAGCTTTGATGTTATTTTTATTAGAAAATAAATAAATGGAATATCTGTGGTATTTCAAATTAAAACAAAGTGTGAAGACTCGATTACTACTTTTTCAAACCACTAGTAAAGATAAACAAATATGTGCCAGGAATCAAGTGTTGATATAGTAGTAGGGATAGAGTAGTGGGGATAGAGTAGTGGGGATATAGTAGTGTGGATATAGCAGTGGGGGTATAGTAGTGGGGATATAGTAGTGGGGGTATAGTAGTGGGGGTATAGTAGTGGGGATATAGTAGTGGGGGTATAGTAGTGGGGATATAGTAGTGGGGGTATAGTAGTGGGGATGGCTGTGCCAGGCTAGTAATCTCTACTACACAATGAGGCCTGCTGGTGGTCATATTTGTCTGGGTCATACAATTCTATGTTATATAGCTGACCCGACCCCGGCCCCCCATCACAGTCAGGAACGACAATGTGGCGCCCAGAGAAAAAAGTTTGGTGACCCCTGACGTAACCCATTTAAAGTTACATTTTATGTTGTGAAAGTTTGTGTTAACTCCCGCCTCACCCGCAAAGCCATCAGGATTGCAGGTGACCCCACCCACCCATCTCACAGCCTCTTCAGTCTGCTGCCGTCGGGGAGGAGACTGCGGAGTCTCCGGGCCAAAACCAGCAGGCTCAAGAACAGTTTCTTTCACCAGGCGGTCAGGAGGCTCAACTCCCTCCCTGTTCTGCCCCTCCTCCCCCTCTGCCCCTCCTCCCCCCTCTGCCACAGATTCTGCCCGCACTCCCCCCTGCCCCCCCTTCAGCATCTGACATGTCATCCTCACAGTTTCCCCCCCAACACACACACACACACACACGCACACATACATACATACATACATCTCATTGTTCATTAACACACTGAACTCAGGGACCGCACATCTCACTTTACCTCGCTCATTTGCACTATTCCGTACTACCTCATCTTAACAGCTGCTAGTTTGTTTATACTGTTTATTTCATGTTTCATGTTTACCTGCTATACCTCAAGTGCTCTTGACTGTTTGGTTATTTGAACCAATTTATGTGTGTGTGTGTGTGTGTGTGTGTGTGTGTGTGTGTGTGTGTGTGTGTATGAGTGTTTAGTCTACGTCTAGTTCATATCTAGAGTGTTTATACTGTTTATATTGTCTGAGTGTTTAGTCTATGTCTTGTTCTTATCTAGTGTTTATACTGTTTATTTATACTGTTTATATTGTTTGAGTGTTTAGTCTATGTCTAGTTCCTATCTAGAGTGTTTATACTGTTTATATTGTTTGTTTTTTTCAATTATTCTATTTTTATTTATTGCATTGCCTGTTTGCACCGTGGGTCAGAGAGGACTGAAATTTCATCTGTGCTGTATGTCGAGCTTGTATAGCATATTTGACAATAAAGTTGACTTGACTTATTGTACAGATTACAGCATGTATTCCCCCAGCAGTCTCTGGGAAACTGAAATGCACAAAGTTGTCTGTCCTAACAACTCTCCTGTGGTGGAAAACCTACTGACCATTACAAAGCACTGACAGTGGAGACTCCTGCCATAAATGGCAAATAAACATTTCCCAATAGAAAGCCTTACCATATCAACAATAATACATTTCTTGTCTGTTTCTAAATACACTCAACGGCCACTTTAATAGGAACCTGTTCTTGATTCTAAGATTCCTGTTCTTGGCTGCAGGAGTGGAATCCAATGTGGTCTTCTGCTGTTGCATGCTGAGATGCTTTACTGCTCACCACGGTTTTAAAGAGTTGCTATGAGTTGCAATATCCTTCCTGGCAGCTTGAACTAATATGGCCATTTCCTTCTGACCTCTCTTATCATCAAGGTGTTTCCACCCACAGACCTGTCGCTCACTTAGTGTTTTTTGCACCATTCTGTCTATGTAAACTCTAGAGACTGTTGTGTGTGAAAACCCCAGGAGATCAGCAGTTTCTCATATACTCAAACCAACTCCCATGCCAAAGCGAAAGCCACACTTTGAGATCAAATTTTTCCCATTCTGATGTTTGAAGTGAACATTAACTGAAGCTCTTGATTTGTATCTGCATGGTTTTATGCATTGTGTTGCTGTCAACGGATTGGCTGATTAGATAACTGCATAAAACAGCAGGTGTATGGGTGTTCCTCATAAAGTGGCCAGTGAGTGTATGATTATTATTAGTTTTAGGTAATGTCAAGCAACCACTATACACAAGCCATGACTATAGAAACAATAATGTATTCGAACAAGCATATTTAAAATAAACCTGTGATTTGAATGACAGCTGGCACTACTGTCAGAGCTACTGCTATAGAAAATTAATTAACACCTCTGTCCAATGAAATTTGACCATTCAACAGCATTGTGGTATAATACTGTGTAATATGTGTATTACGAAGTAATAACATGTACATTATTTTGTACACGGAACAGATGCACTGTGCCTGCAACAAAATAGAAATGGCAAACTTTAAAATAGTAGAATCGGGGGAAAATGATACTGTCAAGTCAATGACTTCATAGGATAGATTTTCAGGAATTAAAAGTGATTTTTGGGACATGAAACATGTCCCAATTTCACTACATGACATAAATAATTTACTTTACAATTTGTTTTCTATGAGGTGGGCAAATTGAACGTGCCATAAAGTGAACAAAAAAAAGAAAAGGATGGTTTAAAAGAACAAGCCACATATTTCTGCAGACCAGTGCACAGCCACATTCCATTTAATCATCCGGGGCACTGAAGTGGTCAGATGGATATATTCAATCTTGGTAGGCTGTTGATACCGAGCCCCTGCCATATCACTGATAAGACCCCAATTCCTTCGCCTGCACAATGTAACCAGTGGTGTGAGATACGGATGGAAATGACCAGCTTTATAGCTTCCTGTACTGGGAGAAAAGGATTGAGTGTGACCTCCTGGACAGAAAAAGCAACCTCTGGAATAAGGGACCACACATCATTGTGACGAGCCAAATAAGGTTAAATGAACATGATGAAGACTCAAAGGTGAAAAATAGCCTCTTAAAACATTTTAACATTTTTATTTTGTTTTGTCGTATTTGCAAAAAGAAAAGAAAACTGCATCGTATCACTGCATAGTCAACTTATATTTCTTTCTAGTGCAACTCACAAAAGTACTTCCAAACATTCTGACCATTTCAAATGAACGCCATCCTTTCATCATTTAGTACTGTTTGACGTTACAGTATACAATAATAATGATTTATAATCCCACTATAATCCAGTGTCACCCAAAAGATGGTGGGTTTTGAGGCCGGTTCCTTTTAAGGTTTCTTCCTCATGTCATCTCTGAGAGTTTTCCTTTCCACTGTTGCCTCTGGCTTGCTCATTAAAACCCTGGCCACATTACAGCTCGCAATGGGTTTGTGAATACTTGGTGATGAAAAATTGGTAGCATCGCCACCAATTGTGCAATGCATGGTGAATGTTCTCTGAGCTCCACAGTTGTTTTTTTAGTGTGTCTTCACCTCATGAGTGGTCAAAAACGTCACAAAAAATTTCAATGCTTGCATTGAAATTTGGTGGCAATGTTTTTGTCAGCAAACTAAATGGCAAATGCTCACAGATGGGTTTCGGAATACTTCCAGAAGCTCGGGGAACCTTTGTTGAGCCTCTTGAGATGTATTTGTCTCAGATCCATGTCCTCAATGCTCGTGGAAGTCTCATCAACACAGAGGCTCGGGATAGCCTAACCTTCACTGAGACTTGAAAAGTGCATTTACATTTGGGGATCCTTCAGAGCATGTTGTGTGCACTCTTGGGACCCAGTCATTATGGGAAACACTTGATACTGATTTGAGCGCAATCAGCTCATGCATATAAGGATGCTATTTTCACAGAGACCTTGCAAAGTATTCTGTCAGGTATGCGGCAGTAGATGGATGTACAGTAAGTGCAGGAAGAGTGCAGGCATGATATTTACAAAAAGAAAATGTGGGGCAAGGTCAGAGTAATGATGACTTTCAAGCACCACTGTAAGTGTTTTGAATAATTGTCCACCAGTCTCTGATATTGGCTTGCTGAAACCTTTGACCACTCTTCCATGCAAAATTCCTTCAGTTGCAAGATGTTTTAGGGTTTTCTTGCATGTCCTGCCCTTTTCAAATCTCCCCACAACATTTCAATGGGGTTCAAATCTGGTCTTTGATGAGGCCATTCCATAACCCTCCATTTCTTCTTTTTGAGCCATTCCTTAGTGGATTTGCATGTGTTTAGGATCATTATCTTGTTGAAAGGTCCACCTCTGGTTCAGCTTCAACTTTTGAACAGATGGCCTCACATTATCTTAAAGCACTCTTTGATATAATTCAGAATTCATAGTTGAATCAGTGAATGCAAGCTTCCCAGTCCCTGAAGCAGTGAAGTAACCAACCCATAACATTCCCACCACCGTGTTTCACAGTTGGTATGAGTTTATTCTCCTGAAAAGCCATCTTTGGTCTGCGCCACACATTTGATTCGTCTGTCCAGAACACATTATTCCAAACGGCCTGGTGTTTGGCCAATATGTTCATTGGCAAACTGTAGTCTTGCTTTAACATTCCTTTTGGTGAGCAAAGGCTTTTTCCTGACAAGCCTCCCATGGAGGTCAAATATTTTGTCCAATGTCTTTCTGATTGTAGATGCATGCACTTTCAAGTTCTTTGAGACTTTTTTAAACATCAAACAGTCTACACTTGGACTGAATTTGCTGGGGTGGCCAGTCCTGGACAAATTGGCAGTTGTTTGAAATCTACGCCACTTGTAGATGATTTTCCTTCAAGTGGAATGATTTATTTCTAAGAATTTAGAGATCTTTTTAAATCCCTTGCCAGATTCACAGGCATCCACAACCTTTTTTTTTTTAAGGTCCTCAGAGAGCTCTTTAGATCTTGGCAGGATGACACCACACACTTCAACAGCAAAGAGAACACTAGATCTTAGATGTCAGGTTTAAATAAGACAGGTTCCACCTGCAGGAAGTTCAATCAATGGCACCTAATCTGGAACACCTGATTCTAATATTATGGAATTGAAAATGTGATAAATCTAAGTGTATACTTAACTTTTTCCAGGGTGTCCTTAGTTGTTTTTTTTTTTGACTGAATTTCATCTCATCTCATTATCTCTAGCCGCTTTATCCTGTTCTACAGGGTCGCAGGCAAGCTGGAGTCTATCCCAGCTGACTACGGGCGAAAGGTGGGGTACACCCTGGACAAGTCGCCAGGTCATCACAGGGCCGACACATAGACACAGACAACCATTCACACTCACATTCACACCTACGGTCAATTTAGAGTCACCAGTTAACCTAACCTGCATGTCTTTGGACTGTGGGGGAAACCGGAGCACCCGGAGGAAACCCACGCGAACACGGGGAGAACATGCAAACTCCGCACAGAAAGGCCCTCGCCGGCCACGGGGCTCGAACCCGGACCTTCTTGCTGTGAGGCGACAGCACTAACCACTACACCACCGTGCCACCTTTGACTGAATTTTTAATTTAAATTATGAAAATCACTACAAAATGTCAATTTTATGTGTTGCTTGTTGGATTATATTACCTTTATCTCTAGGCATTGTATCAAAGAGAGGGAAATGTTTGCTTGTTTAAATATGTTGAGAAATGTCTACAATTTCCATAGGATGTACTTACTTTTTCACATGACTGTATAATATATACTAAGAGAAACAGATGTCCAGATATGGCTGTGATACACAACACAGGCAAAGCTTTGTACAGCAGGAGGAAAGGAAATCTCTCTCTCTCTCTCTCTCTCTCTCTCACCTTTCAGTGTGAGGTATCCCCCAGGCTGATGGCTCTCCATCAACACTGGGAACCCTCCAGAACTAAACTGTCAGATCAGAGCTTGCTTGTACGTAATGCAGAAAGGACCATCTACCTCTTAGCTTTTATCTCTGCTAAGAAAAGTTTGAAGGCTAACCCGAGTCTTGGCACTGTGAGAAGCTGAGTGATAATAAGAAGCGCCAGATTGAGAGCCTGTACATTAAACAGATAACAGCATTCCCTGAGACCCTAAAGCCGAGTGAATGTTTACACAGAGAGACCTGCTTATGAGTAGGAAGGGAAACAAACCAGATGACCCCTCAACACTGCCCCAGATAATACAGAGACCACATACAGCGACCTTGTAAAAGTTGTTGTGCAAAAATACATTATGGAACTTTTAGTAAAGCTTGAAGGTACCAGGGGGAAAAAAACATCATTAAATTTTCACTTGTGCCCTAAAACATTTCAATAGCTTGTAAGTGCTACACATACATGGCTGTTTCTATTTATGATAGCATCAGACAGACTTGGACGATGTCTCCGTAGTGGGTAATGAGCATATAGGACAGATGGTCTTCAGAAAAAAAAAGTGTCTCCGAGTTATCACTTACACTCTTTAATTGGGAGTTTATAACAGACCGCAGTGAATGTTACAAACAAATGAGTCATTACAGGCACTTCAGGCTGAAAGACAGGGATAAAATTATTACATTAGTCATTTTTTTCCCCTCAAAGGATAACACTTGTCTTTCATTTCAGTGATGGTACAGTCTTTGCACAACAGGAGAAATGCCTTGGCGAGTAATATCACTGCAGTAAAGAAACATTTTCTTTAACATGACATAACCCAGACAGGACATACTCCTTTCAGTTCAATTCAATTGTATGTATATAGCACATATAACAATATATGTGTCGTGCCATGGGATTTTTGTACCAGATGCTCTGTTTACAGAATGTGTAGAAACAGTGGTGAAAAGCACGCAATATTTTGCGCCATTTTCGCTGGCTGATCTCGTAGGAGCACTATTGAAATGATTATTTGTTGATAGTTACTGGATCAGCCAGTGAAAACGGTGCAAAATATTGCGTGCTTTTCAGCGCCGTTTCTACACATTCTGTAAACAGAGTATCTGGTACAAAAATCCCGTGGCACCGGGAGTGTCAGAAGCATTTTTAATGTGTTTCTCCGCCAGAAAATTTTTAATTAATTAGATGCCATTTCCTGCATTCTGGTGTATTTTTAACAGGTTGTTAAACACCTAATTTTACCTACAAAAGTCACTTAATTCAATGACTATTTTAGAGACTCAACAATAAGTCCTCATTCAACTAGTCCATATATTCATCAGCCTGTTTTTAAACCCACTGCTCTGCCCAAGATAATGAGATGAATGTGACACAATTTATCACCAACAATGACTTTATGGGTGCATTTTACTTTTTATTTTGTGTTTCCTTTTTTATTTCGTTTTAGATGTAACACAACATGCCACTGTGCCAAGCAATAGTGACACTCAACTGTATGTTTAAAAATAAGAATATTCATAATTTCACACAATGAACAGGCATGACATGGCATCATGCAAACTTCATAACACAAAATCACACTGTGTCAAGCAACGGTGACACATAAAAAATAACTTCACACAATGAACAGGTGCAATTTTGTTAACCACAAACAAACAGTGACTTTAGTGCAGCGGTGGGCAATTATTTTTTCCATGGGGCCACATGAGAAACAGAAAATTTTATGGAGGGCCGGACCAAAAGGCTGAACCAAATTCTGCATAATATTAATTGTATTTCTTTATATAAAGCAGTAAATAACATTGTTTTTACAAGCTGCTAAGACTGGTAAGAGTATGGAGAAAACGAGGTTGCCTTACAAAAAATGTCATTTATTCAATCAAATTTCCCAAAACAATGGTTAACAAAATGTGAACATTTGTACCATTTTTTTTCAGTCACATTCACCCCAAAACACAATAAAGACGTCACAATATTGTCTTTCTACTCCACATATCAAGCAAGATACATCATATTATAATAATGATGCCGTGTCGATTCGGTGTAGGTATCAGATCTACAGATTGGCTCGAGCTCCGGCGCCTGCTGGTGACGTCACACTATGTGATTGGCTGGACCGTTTGAAGGATGACGTACAAGTTTGTGGTTGGTCTGGACAAATAACGGAAGTAGTTATCGCGGGATTAGGTTTCGTGGGATTTCATGTCATGTTCATGTCGCGCGCATTGCGTTTTTGTTGAACACAACTTCAAAATAAAAGCAATGCACATTCAGTCCATGCATGAGGTAAAATTAGAAAATACGTTTATTTTGTAACTTCTAATTAACCTTACGCGGGCCGGTCAGAATGAACCAAAGGGCCGGATGCGGCCTGCGGGCCGTAAAATGCCCAGGTCTGCTTTAGTGGGTGCATTTTACTTTTTTCCGATTTAGTCATACTCATAACAAAAATGACATGGCATCATGCAGTCTTCATAACACAAAATTACACTGTGTCAAGCAATGACACATAAAAGAGAACTTCACACAATGAACAAGTGCAGTTTTGTCAACCTACCGTACATGCAATGGTGGTACTACAGTAACATTTACAGATTAGTATAACAAATGGATTTATAGATATAACTCCTTCTTACGTTGGTGCCACCACAATGTGGTACACCACAGGCGTACTAACACCTTCTGTGCGCTTCGACAGCACATTGATACGGAGCTCAGATATCAATGCGCTGTCGAAGCGCACAGAAGGTGTTAGTACGCCTGTCTTTATAGTGCGAACTTTCCATAGCATAGAAAATCGCTACATTTCAATTTGTGTAACTGAACTTGTTTCATATCACTGGTCATATAAACCTATGTAAACAGGAAAAACGCGGAAGAGTTTGGTCGCATCTAACTACAGCCCCAAAAAATACCATTGGCCATGCTGAGCCTAGCTACATTGCTAACAGGAGTGACAGTGCGTCTGACTGCGTCTGACTGACTGGGAGGTCGCGCAAAGCTCGGAGAGGTACGGAGCAGCTCGTCTCAATTCAGATAACAGCATATTTCATTATGGAAGTACGGTGGACTGTTCCTTTAAGGAAAGGTGAGCCATGGTCCAAAGAACCATTAGATTTTGATGTAAATCTGGATACTTGTGTGGATCGAGGATCATTTTGTCTGTACAGCTTTAGTATTATCCTAGGTTCAAGTGATTTGATTTTGATGTTGATAATATATAGCTTGGTGGAGGCATACACTCTACTGTGTGCCCTTCTAGTTATGACTTTGGTTTCAAAATGTTCTTTTTTGTCACCTTCTGTGCTCTGGTAAAAGATGGCCATACACAGCTACATAGCAAGCTAGCAAGCCCCTTTCTAATTTAAAATTTTTAGGAATTTCTACATTAAAAAAAAATGTACATCACTCTTTTCAGACATGAACTGAATATATTTATGCTCAGTAACATTTATAGCCATATCTTGCCTGTTATATTTGAGTGTTTCTCTAATTCAGCGTTTCTCAACCTTTTTTCAGTCACGGAACCCTTCAGAAGTATGCAAATTCTCAAGGCACCCCCATATAAAATATACACAGTCACGCTGACCATACGCTGACCCCGGCAGTGACGTTGTGACATGGGAAAGGGGGCCGTGAGACAAATTTTGATGATGCATGAGGCGGCGATGATCTGCATTAGTGTAACTATCGTTTTTTGGAATTTTAATTCATTTTATTTATTTCAATGTTAGAATATGTAATTTTTTGACGGCACCCCTAACGAAGCCAGACGGCACCCCAGGGTGCCGTGGCACCCCGCTTGAGAAAGGCTGCACTAATTGATGTTTTACAGTTTTCATGTTTCTTGTGTTTGCTACTCAAACATGCCAGCCAGTGACCAGCACCGACACTCTGAACTGGGAACGTGCTAAATCTTTTTTAAACTGGCAAAATATAAAGATATATTAAGAGACTAATTAAAACTTTGAGTGAATGTTGACTGTTTTAGTGAATCCCGATGAAGTTGGAATGTGTACCAGTAGCTACTGCTAGCCAGCACAAGCTAATACTTCGTTTACATGTAGCCGGGTATTTATGAAAATGGGTATCTTCTCCTCCCCGTACTAGAAGATAATTCCGTTTACACAATGCTCAAAAACAGCCAGGAAAGGCTGTCAAAAACATGTCAAACAAATAGAAAGCCAACCAGAGATCTGAAAGCCAAGGAGGAGGGACCGTCAGATCACAATGCTAAAACTCCGTTTTCCCCATAACATGGAGAAAATTCCGTTTTCCACTCTTTACACGCAGGCATGAAAATGGAGTTTTCACAAATCTCCACTTTGCCCGGAGTTTTCGAAAGCAGCCGTTTTCAGCGACTGAAACCTTCGTTTATGTGTAAATGATGGGTGCAACCGCATAAATAAATATCCGTTTTTATAGATACCCGGCTACGTGTAAACGGGGTCTAAGAAATACTGCTAGCTGCTAACTTCAGCTACTATTTTGCTCATTTTGTGGACTAACTTCACCATTGTGATAACTGGCTGACTGACAGTTTACGAACTGATACTTTTAGAAATTTAGAAATCTTAGAAATTTTCCAAATCAATCTTAGCCATCAGTAAGGTTACTGAGTTTATCAATTAGGACACTGCACTTGTGCCATGGCCTAATGGTTAGAGAAGCTGCTTTGGGACCAAAAGGTTGCTGGTTTGATTCCCTGGACCAGCAGGAATGGCTGAAGCAAGGCACCTAACCCCTGGCTGCTCTGGGTATGTTGTACATCACTCTGGATAAGAGTGTCTGCTAAATACCATCAATGTAATGTGCCTACATCTTAATGAGTATTGTAGTCTCTTGGAGCGAGATTGGTACTTTTGTGTATATTGGAATAAACAGGAGTTAAGCAGCTCTTTAACTTGGTAAATATGAGTCTTTTAATACTTCTGGGAAACCTAATACAGATTAAGTATGTATGATTTTGAGTCAAGCAAAATGTCTGCTATTTCACATATCTTGTGTGCATTTTATTACAGTTCATCAACAACTGTGCAATTAGTTTTTGCAATATCAAATAGAACTGATATTCTACAGGAAGTCAAACTGTTACTTCCTGTTTTAATACCTGTTTGAGACACAGAAATAGTCAATGTTTAGCACCAGTTCAATTCAGACATTAGTGGATATTATTATCAAATTGAATAAAACAATTCAACGGGGGTGGAGGAGCAAGGACAAGGGCAAAAAAGTGATGATAAATGCACAGTTGTTCTGACAATCACTTTAGCCCTATAGGAACTGCAGAATTATACACAAGAATTTGTATGTATTCTCTAAGAAATACATTTCATAAATATCCTGCCGTGGTGCATATTCATTATACGAGGAATTCCACAGCTAATAAATCCTGCCTATAAAAATGCACAGACATTATGCTGATATAATTTTTCTCAAAGAGTTAATGTAGGGTTACATAATATTATTTACAATATTTCCCTTCTTAATATGCCTTTTACGCCACATTACCCATGTTCTTATTTTAATGCATTTCGCTCTGTGTAATCACTACTAAAACTTATTAAAACCACGTGCCTGTTTCACTGCAGAAGTCAATTACCTTATCCATGGATGATTACAAATATAATGTGCGGCATTTTTGTATGCATATTTTGTGATTCTTTGAGTTTTCTTACAGATCAGCTTTGCCATGCTCAGCCATGTTTTTATACAGCTGCTCTGTCATCGAATCAGCATGCAACTCAGTCTATTAGTGAGAGCAGGACTTGGTTATTCACTTATAATAAGAGAATAAGTGGTCAAATCTGAAACCAAGGTCAATTGGGCATAAAGTATAACATTGAGAATGCACTATGCTTGCTTCATTATGTAGTAGATAAATTTTAGAATATACATGTACTACTACTACGACTACTACAGTATTAGTATTACCTATAGCCGAATCGGTATAATTGCATAATTGCAAGAGTGATATTGTCTTCATGCAACAGTTACATAAACAAACAAACAAACAAACAAACAAACAAACAAACAAAAAAGAGTAAGTGATATTTCAGACACAACATGGCCAAATGTTTCATGTATTTTTTGCTCTGCTTGTGAAAATAGATCCTGAAAAAGCTACACTCACTTTATAGCATGATGGTTAGCTGGCTAGCTAGCTCAGATTGATTTGTACATTTCTGTTAAAGGTACTTCCAGTAAAATTGTTGTCCCGTCTTCCTTTTCACCTTCTCATCTCATCTCATTATCTCTAGCCGCTTTATCCTGTTCTACAGGGTCGCAGGCAAGCTGGAGCCTATCCCAGCTGATTACGGGCGAAAGGCGGGGTACGCCCTGGACAAGTCGCCAGGTCATCACAGGGCTGACACATAGACACAGACAACCATTCACACTCACATTCACACCTACGGTCAATTTAGAGTCACCAGTTAACCTAACCTGCATGTCTTTGGACTGTGGGGGAAACCGGAGCACCCGGAGGAAACCCACGCGGACACGGGGAGAACATGCAAACTCCACATAGAAAGGCCCTCGCCGGCCACGGGGCTCGAACCCCGACCTTCTTGCTGTAAGGCGACAGCGCTAACCACTACACCACCGTGCCGCCAAAAACTTTTATATTTTAAATAAAAAAAGCTTATATTACTGAAAATATTGATTTACTTTTGTAACTGTTTCAAACTAGGAAGTGTAATTTTACATGGTAAACAGAGGAGCAGAGTGATACACAGTGAAACATCCCTGTGCAGTTATAGGAAATATAAGCCCTCTTGGAATGCTGCTCGACCAATCAAATTAATGGATTGGAGTTAATTATTGTATAAACTAAAGTCTAGTACACATGCTTTCTACATTATGTAATAGAGGTATTTATTCAGTCATCTTCAGTTATGGATCAAGCGCCTGTCCTGGGGACACCAGACCATCGCAGGCCACCACCAACACCACACACACACAAATTTTCACCAAGGGACAACTGATCATAGCAGAGCTCCTGTGCAGGCCTTTGGCCCATGTGAGCAGATCCCCATAGGCATAGAGTGTGGATACATAAAGAAACCCATCGAGTTGTTTTCTGATGGCTTCAGCCCTGTGCATACCTGCCACCAAACCAGTGTTAGTAATTACCAGTCATACACACTGACTCGGGGCGGCACGGTGGTGTAGTGGTTAGCACTGTCACCTCACAGCAAGAAGGTCCTGGGTTCGAGCCCTGGGGCCGGCGAGGGCCTTTCTGTGTGGAGTTTGCATGTTCTCCCTGTGTCTGCATGGGTTTCCTCCGGGTGCTCCAGTTTCCCCCACAGTCCAAAGACATGCAGGTTAGGTTAACTGGTGACTCTAAATTGACCGTAGGTGTGAATGTGAGTGTGAATGGTTGTCTGTGTCTATGTGTCAGCCCTGTGATGACCTGGCGACTTGTCCAGGGTGTACCCCGCCTTTCGCCCGTAGTCAGCTGGGATAGGCTCCAGCTTGCCTGCGACCCTGTAGAACAGGATAAAGCAGCTAGAGATAATGAGATGAGAATGAGACACACTGACTAGTGGCCAGTGTTAGTAATTACCAGTCAACCCATCGAGATGGTTTCGGTCCTGTGCGTGCGTGCCTGCCACCACAGGAAACCCAACAACTAGTGAAGTGAGTAGTGAAGTAGAGTAGTAGTCAGGACAGTATAGTAGTGAGTAACTTGTCACTGTTGTCGCCCAATGTTTTGTACAACATAAGGAAACAGTATAGTAACTATAACGGTAAAGAAATAAAACAAAAGAGGCTGGCTATGATATAAGAAAATTCTACAACCCAGAAACAGATGGGAGTTCCACTTTTAGGCAGTGCCTAAATCTATATATTAGTTAGTCCAACTACTGGCATGTATTTGGGAGGTGGTAGGAAACTCCAGAACCTGTAAGAAACCTATACAGACATGGGGAAAACATATGAAACTCCACACAGATGTTAACCTGAGTTCAGCACCACCGTGCCCCCATATTGACAAAACAAAATGATAGGTGATGAATTTAGTTAGAGAAATATTGATAACCCAACCTTAACATTTACAACCAGGTACATGTCTGAGGTAATGTTACAAATTTGCAAGGGAGAGACTATGTTGCCTTATGGGTTTCTACTTAAAATATATCGTTATTCATTACATCCTTCCTAAAAGTCTGTAGTATTGATAAACAAAGCTATTGGGACAGCATTAGGATTATAACCTCTTATATAATTCATTTCCATGGAAACATATCCTGTAAGATGGTCAAATGATATAGCAAGCATTTACAGGCCTTTAAAGTAGAACTTGATCCACTGACTGGCTAATGAAAGACTGCTGAATAAAAAAAAAAAAACTCTAAAAAGGAAGCGCTACAGCTCTCAGGATAGACGGCAGGGTTTGGATGACACAAGATCCCATCCCAAAGTCATTGATATTGATATGAATGCGTACGGCCTTGCAGGGCCACCTCTGCCAGTCACTTCATTACAAGTAACCAACTTCATATCTGCTATTCATTAGAATAATGAACAATTAAACAAACACAAATCACCTTACCACCATTTATAAATGAATTTTCACCGCACATCACATCACTTCCCCAGTGGCAAACTTTAGCCCATAGAAACATTTGACTAATAAACAATTCCTAAACAAGTATATCCAATCAATGCGTCTCGCTGATGGTTGCCAGGATTTCACTCAGGCCATGGGTTGTAGCCATCATTGTTAATGTCATTAGCATTTTGATGGAGCAATATTCATGTTGTCACTGTGGGGGAGAGGGCGAGCTCAGATTAACTGTCACTCTCCCAGAGTGACAGGCATGATAAGCAGGATCAGTGCCTGCCTGCACATCTGGAACTAGCTCATCAGAAAGAAATCAGCGTATATCATGAGGTGCCAGGGCTGGGCGGCTACATACTCAGTGCAGCAAAGAGCAGAGCCCCAGGCCTCACCACTACATCAAACAAGACCCTGAATCACAGTGTGTGGCATAACCACAGGAAAAGGTGATAATGGAGGAAGGATAGATAGGTTTGACATTATCCTAATAATATTATCACCACTCAGGGACTCTGCCAAACTGCCCGCAGTTGGAATGATCACTGCGTAGAGACTAATTTTCTTGTCACACACTGTATATATTTGTTTTCCAGGAAGAGAAATGTTGAGCAGCGATGCAAAGACAGGGCACTGTGGGAAAAAAATATTCTGTGAAAATGTCAGGTGAAAACAAAGGCAGCTCTGAGGGCCTTAATTGTTCTGATGATTAGCACAAGCACTGGAGTCATGATTAGATTACAGAGATGGATGTGAGGAAGATTCTGAGCATTTGTGAAAAGTCTTTTGCAAACCCTTTTTATGAAAGACATATTGACTGGGGGCGGCACGGTGGTGTAGTGGTTAGCGCTGTCGCCTCACAGCAAGAAGGTCTGGGTTTGAGCCCCGTGGCCGGCGAGGGCCTTTCTGTGTGGAGTTTGCATGTTCTCCCCGTGTCCGCGTGGGTTTGCTCCGGTTTCCCCCACAGTCCAAAGACATGCAGGTTAGGTTAACTGGTGACTCTAAATTGACCGTAGGTGTGAATGTGAGTGTGAATGGTTGTCTGTGTCTATGTGTCAGCCCTGTGATGACCTGGCGACTTGTCCAGGGTGTACCCCGCCTTTTGCCTGTAGTCAGCCGGGATAGGCTCCAGCTTGCCTGCAACCCTGTAGAACAGGATAAAGTGGCTAGAGATAATGAGATGAGATGAGAGACATACTGACTGGTAAAAAGAGTCATTCTGACTTGAGTTAGATTACTACTACTTTAATAGGTGCTTTCAGACCTGAGAAACTTTTTCATAGACCGGAGAACTTTTGGAGGAAGGACGCCCTTTTCTTTGTGTCTGCACTGCATGAACTGAGAACAATCTGAGTTCTTAGAATGACATTTTGAGGGACATTTTTTTTAGCTCTTATTTCAGGGTAGGTACTCTCCCAGCACAAAACGAACCACATTAAAAAAAAAACACAAGAGCACATTTACTTAGCCTTGGCCCGCCCATCCTAAGCGTGAGGCAACACGAGGGCCTGTTGCGAGCTTAGTCTGGCCAGGCAAGCTATCTACAGCTCTTCCAAGCTCCCGAAAAATCAGGAACCAATCAACTTTGAGCATCTCCAATGGCCCTGGGTAGAGGCGTGTTCAAGGCACTGACGTAGTAGAACTGCGACCGGAAGCCATAGATTGTTTACAGAATCTATGCCGGAAGCGCTTCATTCACGCTTCCGCATCTATTACGCATAGATGCTGTATTGAAAGCATTCAACGGGAAGTTCTCATTGAAAACGGAGCAAAGAGCAGCCCTGGAGGTATTTATTGAAAGGAAGGCCATTTTCGCCTTGCTCCCGACCGGCTTTGGTAAGAGTTTAATCTACCAGTTAGCCCCGTCGCGTCGCATACATCAGAGGAAAGAGTGATGTGATTGGTTTAAGCTTTGTCAAAGCCTTTTCTGGCTTCGACCAGTAGCAAACTGAGGCATTTCAGGGAGGCGGGTCAACCATGGGCTCTGGGAAACGGTTGGGCTTAATAGCTTGGCCAGACCAATAGCTCGTAGAGCTTTGTCGCGTTAGCCAGACTAACATTTACTAGCTGTACAATGCCGCACTGGCAACCGGCATTTTTAAAATTATGTGTAAAATGTTAGCCATGTAAACAACAGCTCTTAATATTAGCATTAAAAGATGGAAAAAAGTGAAATCTAGGCTTTACTGAGTGTATATATCAGGGCTCGAAATTCGTATATTTTTTCACCAGCCAGCCGGACTAGTTACCTTCCTAAGTAACTCGCGAAACAGAAAATCAACTAGCCAAAATTTGTTCATGTAAGAATTTTACTTCTGTCAAAAATAACACAAAAGACAGTAGTTACCATTGTTCATGACTAATGTGCATTTATTTCAAGAACCGGAGTATTTTGATACTGTTGTTAAATACATAAATGAGAACAACACAGAGCACCATAATATAATATCAACAAATAATAATATATTGGACTTTTTTCCCCATCAGCGGGGGGGGGTCTGCAGGTTGGGATGTCTGTAAACCAATCAGGATGCTCTTTGTCTAGCATGCGCTTCATGAACAGGCACACACGCAGTCTCTCTCGCGTTCCCTCGCGCACTCCGTCATATGCGCGATGCAGACATTAATGTTTCGCGTGCACGCTCTTGCTCGCTTGCTCTAGATTCTGGGAGATATTCTCCAATTTGCGGGCATCAGGGAGCCACTATCAATATGCGGGAGACTCCCGGAACTTCCGGGAGACTTGGGATGTCTGTTATATGCATGCGCAGGAGTGAAAAAACCGACAGCCTGACCATCCTGCCGATAAACACATCAATTAACACAGACACGGCACGCGCTTAATATGTGGCGGCTTTAGTTGATGGTGTGTCTGAATCTTCGCTTCATATATCTTTTTTATTTTCAACTAGCCAGCCGGGCTGGCTAGTGACAGGAATTACTTGCCAAATGACAAATTAAGTCGCCTCGGGTGACCGGACCACCGCGAATTTCGAGCCCTGTATATGATGGAGGATTCACCGGTGGTGAGTCTCAGGTCCAGGAGGACTTGAGTATTGGGGAAAGTGGCGTTACCCCTTAATCACCATTGCTCCCAGGTCCACTCTGACCCGAAGTGGTAGCACCTGCCTGGGTTCCAGCTATGGGTTAAATAGTACATCACCAATAAGGCGCTGGCAGCAGGGTGCTTTTTGGTGCAATGTGGCAGATGAACCCAACAGGGTCAATGGCACACTACCAGATGGCATGCAGAAGAGCCACTCAAATGGCCAATGGATAGCATCACTCGGCAAGCCAGTTGTCACTGTGGGTCAACTTCCATACCCGTCAGGTCTGTGGCACTTTTGTGCACCACTTGGCATCAGGTCTGGAGGTCCAGAGAGACAACACGATGGGGGCATGACATCGTTTGTCTTACCTTACTGTACAAGGTGCTTCGCTAGGAGAGGAGAATAGTATATGAGAGCTCACGAGGCCAGGCCTCCCATGGCGGCTCGGCTGGGCTATTAGTGCCGTCGCTGTAGGCAACTCTGTTGCTTTTTTGTGGGCCTCGCAGCCCATCTGCATTTCTGCACATCCTAATGAAGCAGTCATCATCAAGATCAATGGACAGCTGGTAACAATATGATGGAGGAAATACAGCACCATTTTAATATGTCTAAGCGAAATATAAAAACCTTCGCAAGCATTTCCTGCTGATGCCACGCTAGCAAACCAACTTATACCACTTCAGCAGTCCTACTGGTGGCGTGAATGCAAACAGAAAAAAAAAGCTCTTGAATGTATGTCGTTTTGGGGGAGCTCCTTCAGTACAACTGTTTGTCAAGAAAATTACTAAGAGTAAATGAAAAGTTTACATTACAAATTACTTTAATGTAAAACACTATCTGGCTTTTTCAGACTGAATTTTCTATATCTGATTTTTCTCCAGCTTAAAGGCAAGTATTTGTGTTTAAAAGCAGAAGTTTAGACACTACTGAAACCCCCATTTCATTGCTTCTACTCAGGAAAAAACTCCAGAGGCGCAAACCACACACCGTTAATGTACATACTGTAATCTGAATTGCACACACAGGAAAATGACTGAAGCGTCTGCAAAAACTGAGTCTGAATATGCACAGAGTGTAAATATTACTAACTCAAGTTGAATGCACGTCTTGATTTGTTAGCTTCAATTTTATTTTGCATACTTAAAACAAGTAGACTTTGCATATCAGCATATTGTATACCAATTTGCTAAACTTCACTTTCTGTTGTTCAATATTAATATTAGTCAAGTAAAGTCAGCTATGCTGTGCCTTCAGCTATCGGGGGAAAAAGAAAGCTAGCTAACGAACTCAGTGCAAGGTTAGCTAATGTTAATTCATGATGTATGGCTCGGTTGCAAAGATGTACAAGCTCTAAATTATAACAGCTCTTAGCTATATTTGTTCCTGAATATAGCAAACATGCAACATAAGCAAAATAAAGACAGTACAGTTGGGGGAATAAAATGCAAATTAGTATCATGCATGGTACTGTGCAAAAGTCTTAGGCACCCTATTTTTTTTCATACTAACTTTGTTATGGGTTTCTATTTTATGACTTCTACATTATCAAGTCAGTATATTAAAAGCATTTAGTAGACACTCTTATCCAGAGCGACATACAACAAACCCAGAACAGACTGGGGAGCAGTTGGGGGTGAGGTGCTTTGCTCAAGGGCACTTAAGCCATTCTTGCTGGTCTAAGGAATTAAACCAGCAATCATTTGGTCCCAAAGCTGTTTCTCTAACCATTAGGCCATAGCTTCCCCTTCCCTTAAGTCATGTACGAAAAACATTTTAGAGTTACAAACGTTCATTTTCCAGCACAAAATTAAATGTTATAGAATTTTTTTTTTTTTATCTGAGCAGCATATTACATAAGAGACCACTTTTCAGGTTAAAAAAATAAAACATAATAAAGGCTACTGGGTTTTGGTGCAAAATGAAGAAGCGAGTGCGACAGTCAACGTGTCCAGAAGAACTGTGGCTGGTTCTGTAAGATACTCAGTAAAACCTACAGCTCATTTCCGCATAAAACACAAATTCTACCCGAGACTACTACTATTTTTTTAAAGCAAAGGGTTGTCTCACACCAGATATTGACTTTGTTTCATTTATTATGGCTTACTGCTCTTTACAGTATTTTTTCAATGTTGAAACATTTTATTTCATTATTTTTTAAGCCATTTTTGGTCTACAGCATTTCTTTACATGTGCTTCTGCACAGTACTGTGTATAAATAAAATCGTGTTGTATTTTGGCTGCCTCTTCTAAAAGGTAGCCCTGATCTCCTAAATTGTATTTAGTTCTACAAGTACAGTCACTTTTATAGACCAAAAATGGCTTAAAAATAATGAAATGAAATGTTTCAACATTGAAAAAAATACTATAAAGAGCAGTAAGCCATAATAAATGAAACAAAGTTAATATTTGGTGTGAGACAACCCTTTGCTTTAAAAAAAAATAGTAGTAGTCTCAGTAACCAGTAGGGAGGCACGGTGGTGTAGTGGTTAGCACTGTCGCCTCACAGCAAGAAGGTCCGGGTTCGAGCCCAGCGGTCGGCGAGGGCCTTTCTGTGTGGAGTTTGCATATTCTCCCCGTGTCCACGTGGGTTTCCTCTGGGTGTTCTGGTTTCCCCCAAAGACATGCAGGTTAGGCTAATTGGTGGCTCTGAATTGACCGTGAGTGTGAATGGTTGTGAAGCTGCAACAGGCCTAACAAGCCAGTGGTATATTACATGTGTGCTCTTGATAGACACAGACAGCCTCGTAAGAGGCTGACAATAGGCCTACAGGGTGTCAGGATGAAAAAAAAAAGACAAACTTTGTTATAGATTTCTATTTTATGACGTCTACATTATCGAGTCAGTACAAAAACATTTTAGAGCCCAAACATTCATTTTCCAGCACAAAATTAAATGTTAGAGAAAAAAGTTTGTATCTGAGCAGCATGTTACATAAGAGGACACTTTTCAGATTAAAAAAGAAAATATAATAAAGGCTACTGGGTTTTGCTGCAAAATGAAAAAGCGAGTGTGACAGTCAAAGTGTCCAGAAGAACTGTGGCTGGTTCTGTAAGATACTCAGTAAAACCTACAGCTCATTTCCGCATAAAACTGCACTCACTGTACCTGAGATTACTATTTTTTTTAAGCAAAGGGTCGTCTCACACCTAATATCGACTTTGTTTAATTTATTATGGCTTACTGCTGTTTATAGTATTCTTTAAATGTTGAAACATTTCATTTCATTATTTTTAAGCCATTTTTGGTCGACAGCATTTCTTTACATGTACCGAAGACTTTTGCACAATACTGTATGTGCAACATTTTTTTTTTACTTAAATATTTATTTTAAAATAATCCAAGAATGCTGGCAAAAACATTTATACCTGTAGTGCACTAAGAACTTTTCTTAGGTCAGCTTGTTTGATTTTTTAAGTATTAATGTAGTTCATAGTTAATACTTAATAAACTGGAACAAGATGCCATGTTGGCACGGTGGTGTAGTGGTTAGCGCTGTCGCCTCACAGCAAGAAGGTCCTGGGTTCGAGCCCCGGGGCCGGCGAGGGCCTTTCTGTGTGGAGTTTGCATGTTCTCCCCGTGTCCGCGTGGGTTTCCTCCGGGTGCTCCGGTTTCCCCCACAGTCCAAAGACATGCAGGTTAGGTTAACTGGTGACTCTAAATTGACCGTAGGTGTGAATGTGAGTGTGAATGGTTGTCTGTGTCTATGTGTCAGCCCTGTGATGACCTGGCGACTTGTCCAGGGTGTACCCCACCTTTCGCCCGTAGTCAGCTGGGATAGGCTCCAGCTTGCCTGCGACCCTGTAGAAGGATAAAGCGGCTAGAGATAATGAGATGAGATGAGAAGATGCCATGTTTTCTCCCTCTTATCTCATAGCAGTGTCCCAGCTTTGTTTTTGTATGTATATTTTATTTTGTAATTAATGAAACAATGACATCATACTTTTTATTCCTTTATAATTACAATTCATGTTGTGGGATGTCCAGAGTGAAAAGCTCTCAGTCCTGAAGACTTTTCCGACTGTTCTCTGACTGTTACTGTGATTGTTCTTGACACTGGAGACTCCTTCCAAAATGCTACATAAAGAAACATCTCATAACATAAAACTTCACCATGTTAAGAATTACATATGGTCAAAACAAATTATGTGAAGCATCTGCCATATAATGCTTATTATATTATATAGGCAGTAACATTTTAGAAGTAGCACGTTAAAGCTAGACGGCCTTTCGATTTCATAAAATTGGTGAAATTTAGTTCCCTCTGAAATTTGGTTATTGTGATATGTTTATTTCTGTAATATCTAAAAAAGAAAAAAAACCAGGCCATTCTGTGGCTGGGAAGTTATTTAATTTGAGGGGATTCCCTCGCAAATAACGTGCATGAACTCACTCACTTCACGCAGTCAAGCGGACAGAGGAAGTCTGTGTGCGCAACATAACATATACACATATTCAACACATATTCTTCTTCTTCTTTTGGGTTTTATGGCAGCTGGCATCCAGTGTTGCGTTACTGCCATCTACAGGTTTACCTTGACTGTGCACTGACAGTTCCATCATTCTGTCGCTAAACGAACAGCTGATCACACCGAGGTGCTCGCTAACCACCGATATTTATTAGTTTGGTCCCGCGTTTTCTTTCCTTTGCAACATAATGTCTTTTCTTCTCGCTTTCCGTTACTGTAGTCGGTATTTCATGTTTCATTCACACACTCGCATCCTACATTTTTCTCTCCTGTTTCAAATTTGTATCCCACAATGCCTTGTGTGAACGGGGAAAGCCTACCACGTGATGCATGATGCAGTATCTTGCATTGAATCATGGTGAAGCAAGAAAAAATAGTGGAGAATTTACGGCCATGTGGCCCTAAATTCATTAATCGTTCTATTAAAAAAAAAAAAAAAACACCTAATAAAATTGGAAGTCTGTGATTTGAATTCAGTAGCTTTTGGTCCACTAAACAAAAATAATTGGGTGTCAGGAAAAATTCTTTTTAGGACCTAAACTTGAAAAATCTGAAAGGCAGTCTCGCTTTAATATAAACCTTACAGCTAGAACTACTGTCAGAGCTGCTGCTATAGAAAATTAGGAAAACTAAGAGTTTTGACCAGCTGGAAACAGTAGTGAAGCCCCACTAAAGCTCAAATTTCACATGTAGATAGACAAATTATTAGTTTAAAGGATGAAATATAGCTTTTGTTGATATTTGTTTGTACAAAAGCTAATTTCGCATGATAGTCATGGACTTCTAGACATCTATACCACGAGGGTGCCTGAACAAACAGGCTACTCAACACCTTCTGACCAATCAGAATCAAGAATTCAACAGTAATTTGATATAAATAATTTTGAATATGTTTCAAAAAGCATTTTTCAGATTCATGTACAAAATGCGTGGTCTGCGTGGGTTTCCTCCGGGTGCGATTAGTATATATTATACAGTCATGTGAAAAAGTAAGTACATCCTATGGAAATTGTAGACATTTCTTAACATATTTAAACAAGCAAACATTTCCCTCTCTTTGATACAATGCCTAGAGATAAAGGTAATATAATCCAACAAGCAACACATAAAATTGACATTTTGTAGTGATTTTCATAATTTAAATTTCAAAATTCAGTCAAAGGCGGCACGGTGGTGTAGTGGTTAGCGCTGTCGCCTCACAGCAAGAAGGTCCGGGTTCGAGCCCTGGGGCCGGCGAGGGCCTTTCTGTGCGGAGTTTGCATGTTCTCCCCGTGTCTGCGTGGGTTTCCTCCGGGTGCTCCGGTTTCCCCCACAGTCCAAAGACATCCAGGTTAGGTTAACTGGTGACTCTAAATTGACCGTAGGTGTGAATGGTTGTCTGTGTCTACAGTGGTGCTTGAAAGTTTGTAAATCCTTTAGAATTTTCTATATTTCTGCATAAATATGACCTAAAACATCATCAGATTTTCACACAAGTCCTAAAAGTAAATAAAGAGAACCCAGTTAAACAAATGAGACAAAAATATTATACTTGGTCATTTATTTATTGAGGAAAATGACCCAATATTACAAATCTGTGAGTGGCAAAAGTATGTGAACCTCTAGGATTAGCAGTTAATTTGAAGGTGAAATTAGAGTCAGGTGTTTTCAATCAATGGGATGACAATCAGGTGTGAGTTGGCACCCTGTTTTATTTAAAGAACAGGGATCTATCAAAGTCTGATCTTCACAACACATGTTTGTGGAAGTGTATCATGGCACAAACAAAGGAGATTTCTGAGGACCTCGGAAAAAGCGTTGTTGATGCTCATCAGGCTGGAAAAGGTTACAAAACCATCTCTAAAGAGTTTGGACTCCACCAGTCCACAGTCAGACAGATTGTGTACAAATGGAGGAAATTCAAGACCATTGTTACCCTCCCCAGGAGTGGTCGACCAACAAAGATCACTCCAAGAGCAAGACGTATAATAGTCGGCGAGGTCACAAAGGACCCCAGGGTAACTTCTAAGCAACTGAAGGCCTCTCTCACATTGGCTAATGTTAATGTTCATGAGTCCACTATCAGGAGAACACTGAACAACAATGGTGTGCATGGCAGGGTTGCAAGGAGAAAGCCACTGCTCTCAAAAAAGAACATTGTTGCTCATCTGCAGTTTGCTAAAGATCACATGGACAAGCCAGAAGGCTATTGGAAAAATGTTTTGTGGACAGATGAGACCAAAATAGAACTTTTTGGTTTAAATGAGAAGCGTTATGTTTGGAGAAAGGAAAACACTGCATTCCGGCATAAGAACCTTATCCCAAATGTGAAACATGGTGGTGATAGTTTCATGGTTTGGGCCTGTTTTGCTGCATCTGGGCCAGGACGGCTTGCCATCATTGATGGAACAATGAATTCTGAATTATACCAGCAAATTCTAAAGGAAAATGTCAGGACATCTGTCCATGAACTGAATCTCAAGAGAAGGTGGGTCATGCAGCAAGACAACGACCCTAAGCACACAAGTCGTTCTACCAAAGAATGGCTAAAGAAGAATAAAGTTAATGTTTTGGAATGGCCAAGTCAAAGTCCTGACCTTAATCCAATCGAAATGCTGTGGAAGGACCTGAAGTGAGCAGTTAATGTGAGGAAACCCACCAACATCCCAGAGTTGAAGCTGTTCTGTATGGAGGAATGGGCTAAAATTCCTCCAAGCCGGTGTGCAGGACTGATCAACAGTTACCAGAAACGTTTAGTTGCAGTTATTGCTGCACAAGGGGGTCACACCAGATACTGAAAGCAAAGGTTCACATACTTTTGCCACTCACAGATATGTAATATTGGATCATTTTCCTCAATAAATAAATGACCAAGTATAATATTTTTGTTTCATTTGTTTAACTGGGTTCACTTTATCTACTTTTAGGACTTGTGCGAAAATCTGATGATGTTTTACGTCATATTTATGCAGAAATATAGAAAATTCTAAAGGGTTCACAAACTTTCAAGCACCACTGTATGTGTCAGCCCTGTGATGACCTGGCGACTTGTCCAGGGTGTACCCTGCCTTTCGCCCGTAGTCAGCTGGGATAGGCTCCAGCTTGCCTGCGACCCTGTAGAACAGGATAAAGCAGCTACAGATAATGGATGGATGGTAATCAGTATTTACTCTAAAAGTATTTACATAAACTTAAAAGTTCCATTCCAGACAAAATGCACTCACAAAAGCAGTGCTACTTTATAATGTTACATTTAACTGGTAATTGGATCCACTTCTTTTTCAACTTCTTCTTCAAGAAAAGTCTAAGTTTTTTTGCAGTGTGGATTAGACAAGGTACAAAAAGCAGTTTTATGGTCTCTGTTCTGTCACAGTTTTTGCAGATTTTCAGTCTCATATACTACCTTGAACCAAAGGTGTGCACCGACATTGAGATCCAAATACCACATGGTGCTTACATATAAATAAATAAATAAATAAATTAATTAATTAATTAATTAATTAATAAAAAGGCTATGATTAAGTGCACTATTGGATTGAACTTTCATACTTGTGTAACCAGGTGTAGATAAAGACATATTTTTGTCCTGCCAAGAGTATCTGTTTAATAAAGAATATACTGTAGCTATAAAATGCACCCATGATATTCCAAAATGCGTGCACATTTAAATACAGCAGTAAAACGAGAGTTATTTTTAACAGGCTCATTATGTGCTGAAAACATTCCACATATCTTTACACAAATACTGCTAACATAAGCAATGATTTAATACTTATTATGATACATTTCGAACACTCACAAGTTTCACAAGATAAATTTAGATTCGTCAAACCATATGCACAGTCCAGTCTCATATTTTAATTTAGCATGAACTAAATTTAATATTGTATTATTCCTCTGTATCCCATCCACATGAATTTTCTTCTGTACACTATTGTGTATTTGAATATTTTTAGTCTTTCTCCGAGCTTGAAATGATCTCCCTCATTAACATGGGTGTCCCACCTACAGACTGTAAGCTGTAGATATGGTATTACATGAACAGAGTGGTCTACCATCTGTTTCTAAGATACTGTAACCACCATGTCTGGTCCCAAGAGTCATTCCACCATGAAAGTCACAGATTTTCTTCATGACCCTTTTACTGCTTAATCAAACAGCTTGACCTTTTGATGTCTTCATTCTTGAGTGTTGCAGCCAAATGATTTGCTTTATTTATGAGCAGGCTATTTGTGATAATGAACAGTGAATCTAATGAAATGGCTGATGATAGGAGTCCAAATGTTTATGTTTAAATAGCATGCCTTAATGACTGCACTTTTTAATATTTCATTTATTCCTCTTCAATAAGTGCTTTATCTTGGTCAGGGTAATGGTGAATCTGAAGCTTGGCTGTGAGTTGGGAATACACCCTGGATGTCCTGCTAGTCCACTGCAGGGCATCAGGCACACACACATTCACGCCTAGTGGCAATTTCGAGTCACCAGTCTGGGAAGGAACGAGAGCAACTGAGAGAAAAGCTGTGACAAACACACCCCTCTCAGTGTGTAGCATAATTCTTAGCATGACAAGCACTGCTTTCATGTCATTTTTTGGGGGGTTCATGTCATGAGCTTTTGTTTATGTTCTCGTCCTGTCTCCACCCCTGTTCTGTGACTGATTCATTACCCTAATGTGGTCACCTGTACTGTGTCTGACCTTGATTAGTAAACAGGGTTATGTCTACCCTGTTTTGGTTTTCACATTACATTCTGTTTCTTGTTTCTGTGTTTCCTGGTTTTGACCTTCACCTGTTTTTGTATTTTGGTAATGGATTATCCTCATATTAAGTTAGCTGTCTTTGCGTTGCCATAGCCACACTTGTGTTCTCATCTCATTTCATCTCATTATCTGTAGCCGCTTTATCCTTCTACAGGGTCGCAGGCGAGCTGGAGCCTATCCCAGCTGACTACGGGCGAAAGGTGGGGTACACCCTGGACAAGTCGCCAGGTCATCACAGGGCTGACACATAGACACAGACAACCATTCACACTCACATTCACACCTACGGTCAATTTAGAGTCACCAGTTAACCTAACCTGCATGTCTTTGGACTGTGGAGGAAACCGGAGCACCCGGAGGAAACCCACACGGACACAGGGAGAACATGCAAACTCCACACAGAAAGGCCCTCGCCGACCACGGGGCTCGAACCCGGACCTTCTTATTGTGAGGCGACAGCGCTAACCACTACACCACCGTGCTGCCCACTTGTGTTCTTCCTTCAAAAAATGTACAAACAAGGAAGAACATTCATCCATCCATTATCTGTATCCTGTTCTACAGGATCACAGGCAAGCTGGAGCCTATCCTAGCTGACTATGGGTAAGAGGCAGGGTACACCCTGGACAAGTCGCCAGGTCATCACAGGGCTGACACAGAGACAAACAATCATTCACACTCACATTCACACCTACGGTCAATTTAGAGCCATCAATTAGCCTAACCTGCATGTCTTTGGACTGTGGGGGAAACAGGAGCACCTGGAGGAAACCCACGCAGGCACCATGCAAACTCCGCACAGAAAGGCCCTCGCCAGCTACTGGGCTTGAACCCAGGACATTCTTGCTGTGAGGCGACAATGCTAACCACTACATCACCGTGCTGCCCCCAGGAAGAACACGAGAAACTCTATTCAGACAGTAACCCAAATTCAGGATCAAACCAGGGACCCTGGAGCTGTGAGATGGCAGTGTTACCTATTGTGAAGCCCTCAATTTTATTGTCATGTGTTAAAGAATTAATACAATTATTAGCTCATCCAGCCGACAGGTCATGCCATCATGTGTTGTCTGTTGTCCGTCTGTCGTCGTCCACATTTCACGAAAATCACTTCTCTCTCAATTCTTCACCGATTTTTATTCTTTTTGGCAGGAAGCTTGGTCTGCTTGGGGTGCATATAGTTTCTTCCCAAATTTGCATAATTGTAATTAATAATGAAGATATGGACTAATTAAGCCCTAACAAGCATTTCCACACAAATTGCTTCTTCTCTCTCAATTCACCGATTTTGATTCTTTTTGGCATGAAGGTAGGGGTACCTAGGGTGCATATAACTTCTACCCAGATTTGCTGAATTAAAATTATTAATAAAGTTATGGACTAATTAAGCCTTAATGAGGAGTTCAACAAAAATCACTTCTTCTCAGTCAGTTCCTCACCGTTTTGGTTTCTTTCTGGCAAATCAGTCGGTATTCCTAGGGTGTATATAGCTTCTATATATAACTTGTATATAGTGTATGTAGCTTGCAACATTTATTGTGCAAAGTGGCTCACTTTAGATCGTTCCTTCTGGACTAGAAATGTATCCTCTTATTAATTGTCACTAGACGGGTCCAGAGTGAGCTACGCCGTCATTGACGGTCTTGTTTCAGTTTTAGAACGTGCCTTTTACTCCAAAACTGATAAAAATGAAGGGAAATATCTATCTATCTATCTATCTATCTATCTATCTATCTATCTATCTATCTATCTATCTATCTATCTATCTATCATTAAACAATGTTATAGAACTCAGTATCAAAAGTAAGGAGATGCTGGATTTCATCAATGCTGCCATTAATCTTCTAACTTTGAGCAGCCGTGAAAATGAATAACATGTCAAGAGATTCGGAGTCAGCGTTTCTCCTCTGCCAACCTCATAAAAATGGGATTATGGTTAATTATTGTGGCGGTTCCCCAAAGTTGATTTTCATAGCACTGTAGAACAAGCTATTCTAAGTATGAGAAAGTTTGAGGACAAAAGTAATGCAAGATGCTGTTAGGGTGATTTCTGTCTGGATGAGATCATCATGATGCAACTTGGAGACAGGTTTGGATAATGAAGAAAAATGAAGTGGTGGAAGAGAAAAGATAATGGGGAAGAACTGTCATAAAATAAGCAATCTGTTCACCTTAAATCAATAATATAGATGGAGGATAATGTTGCAAAATAATGCTATGATTTCCGGGGAGCTTTTGTACATAATTATTATCATAGTATCATGACCTGAGCAAAATAGTAGGACATCAGACATGGGAATAGTTAGAATGAATTTGGGGTGAGTTGGGTTAAGAGGATACATTTCCCACATCCAAATATAGTTCTGGCACAATATACTGTGATACTATCTTTACAAATATAAGCCAATTAAAGTGAACAAAGAAATTAAAAAATGAAACACAACTTTCCTCTTTGAAAAAAAATGTGCCTACGTGTAAGATTTATCATTTTGTGATTTATTTATTTTATTTTCAGGCTTTATAATGTTTGCTGCAAGTGGAGTGATTTACAGGCTGTAGTCTCCAAGAAAAAGCTTAATTGTCCTCACTAGGAAATATAACTAGTCCCTTTTGCTTGACGACAATAAATGATCAGCTATTTAATCCATGCAAAAACAGTGGGCTCCAATACACACACCTGTAGTATACAACCTACATCTAGTACTTCTGTTTGGATAAATGGTTATGGATACTCCAGAGAGTGTTTCTGCATGTGAGTGCAATAAGAACAATAAGTACCAGGTTGTGTTTCAGTTCACTCTGGCAATAGGGAATATTCATCCTTGAATGTGCTTGGGACTGATTATAGACATTCAACAAAAAGCAATTTTAAATTCCCATAAAACACACATACAGCTTTCTCTTATTGTTTCTGGTAATGCTTTATTTCAATAGTACCTACTCTGGGTCTTCATAAAACATTTACAAGCATTACATAAATTATTAAAAGAAAGAAAGAAAACACAAGATTACACCTAGTGCTTATGCCCAGTGAAAGGAAGTTCAATTCAATATTTATCATGGTCTGATGCTCAGTGGAGGTAAACTTCATATAAATGTTGATCATTTTTAATTACACTTGATTTTAAGCATACATAGAGTACACCGGGATTTTGTAACGCATTCATATGCTGCACTGATTTATCAAAGAAAAAAAAAACATGCTAGATAATTTTTTTTCTTAAAGATTTAAAGGTGACTATTGTGTCTGTAATTTGTGATACTAATCTTGCAAGTATTATTTTGTCTTTACTGTCTTTACTAATACACACATAGCATATGCACATGGTACATCAATACTATGCTCATTTTTATCATATTCATACTTATAAAATATGTTCCAATACCAACTTCTGATACCATGTGATACTCTGTGATGTCAGCCAAGTTTAGGTTGTGATGCAAATGGCCAGATGACACAAAACAACAGTGGTGTGGATGTATTTCATGACTAATTATCAAAGAAAGCTCTGAAAATATCAAGAGGTGGGATCTTATAATACAAGTAACCTGATAAAACATAAAAATCAGAACAATTAGTTCTGATGCTATGTGAAAAAAAAATGGCAACCCTGGGTGAGGGATAGTAACAACTTTACCCAGTATGTATGTTAACGTAACCCAGTATATTGTTCTGGATCATCAGCTTCTATCAGTAGAGAGATTCTGATGCAATAAAATGTATTTTACTGATAATTGTACAGAAATGCTTTTCTGGAGTAAAGCTCTTCTCTACTGTTTACCTTACATTACAGGCATTTAGCAGACACTCTTATCTAGAGTGACATACATACAACGTATCCAAAGCAGCCTGGGGAGCTGGTTGCCTTGCTCCAGGGAATCGAACTGGTGACCTTTTGGTCCCAAAGCTGCTTCTCTAACCATTAGGCCATGGCTTCCCCGACTGCAACCTGACTTGATCCAAAGTAACCAACAGAGTGAGCTAATACATGGTTTAAAGGTTAGAGAAGTAGCTTTGGGGCGGCACGGTGGTGTAGTGGTTAGCGCTGTCGCCTCACAGCAAGAAGGTCCGGGTTCGAGCCCCGTGGCCGGCGAGGGCCTTTCTGTGCGGAGTTTGCATGTTCTCCCCGTGTCCGCGTGGGTTTCCTCCGGGTGCTCCGTTTTCCCCCACAGTCCAAAGACATGCAGGTTAGGTTAACTGGTGATTCTAAATTGACCGTAGGTGTGAATGTGAATGGTTGTCTGTATCTATGTGTCAGCCCTGTGATGACCTGGCGACTTGTCCAGGGTGTATCCCGCCTCTCGCCCATAGTCAGCTGGGATAGGCTCCAGCTTGCCTGCGACCCTGTAGAACAGGATAAAGCGGCTACAGATAATGAGATGAGATGAGATGAGAAGTAGCTTTGGGACTAAAAACTCATCGGTTTGATTTCCCTGGACCATCAGGAATGGCTGAAGTGCCCTTGAGCAAGGCACCTAACCCCCAACAGCTTCCTGTGCTGCTCTGGGTATGTTGATAAGAGTGTCTGCTAAATGCCTTTAACATAATGTAAAATCAGCTCTGTAAACAAGCCCTGAATGTTCCATGTCATCCCTAACCGAAAAATACAAAAGGTTGTGAGTTACAAACTCAGTGACATTATACAGGAAACTAAGGAGGTAGTGAGCAACAGGTGAATGTAAAAAGTAAATGGGAAAGTTGATCAGCTTCCCTGACAGGGGGTGTGGCTGAGAAGGGGCAAGGAATTCTGGCAGCGATCGATTGATAGTTATTCCATTAATTATTTAAGCAATATCATCTGAGCAAGAGTGTGGTCAGATTGAATATTGGCACGGCTGTGATTTGCAATTTGTAATCACAGCCATGCTGATATTCAGTATAACTACATGACTGCAGGCGTGATATTGCTTTTATACAACGGTTTTATAAATAAGTAATGAATATTGAGTAACCGACATTTTGACACGATATGGCCAAATAATTTATTTTGCTCTGTGAATGGAAACAGACCCAGAAGGGCTATAATGGCTAGATCACAATGATTTGTACATTCCTGTTAAAGTTGCATCCAGTGAAATTGGCTTTCCTTCTTCCTTTTCATCTTCATCTGACAAGCTTTCATATTTTAAGTCAGAAGTTATATTTCTGAAAAATATATCGCTTGCCATGTGCACTGATAATGTCACACTCTACTGTAGTAACTGATTCAGTGGGATTGTTTCTAGAACTGGAATTTTATGTAACAAACGCAGATGAGCAAAGTGATGTTTACAGTGAAACGTCCCAGTGCAGTTAAAATAAATATAAGCACTCTTGGAATACCACTAATCCAATTCATCTACTGGAACTAACTATTGCATAATAAACTTTAAATAGTTAAAATATCTCTCAATGTAAAATAAAAAAAAAAGCAAAATCACCTTCACTAATCTTTTCAATGTAAGTTCACCTACTCATAACATGTTAGATGTGTCCCTAGTGTTAGACATAAACTTTAACTGAAGCTTTTGCATTAATGAACACACACACACACACACACACACACACACACACACACACACACACAAGTGCATCTGAAACAATTAAAATATTGTGAAAAAGTTCAATATTTTCCATCAGTTATTTAAGAAAATGAAAAGGTAATTCTTGACGAAGTACACAAACTTAAATGTTTCAAGCCTTTTTCTATTTCAATTTTGATAATTATGGCCTACAGTGCAAAATAAAATCTCAAAATATGAGAATATTCAATTTTGAATTTGAATAAAACAGTATAAATGCTATGTATCTCTTGGTTTAGTTCAGTATATGTAATCACAATCATGGGGAAGACTGCTGGCTTGACAGTTGTCCAGAAGATGAGCACCAACACCATCCAAAAGGAAAGTAAGCCATAGAAGGTCATTGTTGAAAAAGCTGGCTGGAAAAGGTGCACAAGCAACAGGGATGTCTGAAACCTTGAGATGATTGTCAAGAAAAATAATTTCAAGAACTTGGGAGAGCTTCACAAGGAGTGGACTGAGACTGGTGTCAGTACATCAAGAGCCACCATGCACAGACATCTTCAGGAAAGGGGCTACAACTGTCACATTCCTAATATTGCCACTCCTGAACCAGAGACAACGTCAGAAGCATCTTACCTTGGTTAAGGAGAGAAAGAACTGGACTGTTGCTCAGTAGTCCAAAGTCCTCTTTTCAGATAAAATTAAATTTTGCATTTAATTTGGAAATCAAGGTCCTAGAGTCTGGAGAAAGAGTGGAGAGGTACAGAATCCAAGGTGTTTGAAGTCCAGTGTGCAGTTTCCACAGTCTTTGATGATTTGGGATGCCATGTATTTTGCTGGTGTTGGTCCACTGTGTTTTATCAAGTCCAAAGTCAATACAACTGTCTACAAGGAGATTTTAGAGCATTTCATGCTTCTATCTGCTGATAAGCTTTATGGAGATGCTGAGTTCCTTTTCCAGCAGGACTTACCACCTGCCCACAGTACCAAAACTACGACCAAATGGTTTGGTGACCATGATATTACAACCCCGATTCCAAAAAAGTTGGGACAAAGTACAAATTGTAAATAAAAACGGAATGCAATAATTTACAAATCTCAAAAACTGATATTGTATTCACAATAGAACATAGACAACATATCAAATGTCGAAAGTGAGACATTTTGAAATTTCATGCCAAATATTGGCTCATTTGAAATTTCATGACAGCAACACATCTCAAAAAAGTTGGGACAGGGGCAATAAGAGGCTGGAAAAGTTAAAGGTACAAAAAAGGAACAGCTGGAGGACCAAATTGCAACTCATTAGGTCAATTGGCAATAGGTCATTAACATGACTGGGTATAAAAAGAGCATCTTGGAGTGGCAGCAGCTCTCAGAAATAAAGATGGGAAGAGGATCACCAATCCCCCTAATTCTGCACCGACAGATAGTGGAGCAATATCAGAAAGGAGTTCGACAGTGTAAAACTGCAAAGAGTTTGAACATATCATCATCTACAGTGCATAATATCATCAACAGATTCAGAGAATCTGGAAGAATCTCTGTGCGTAAGGGTCAAGGCCGGAAAACCATACTGGGTGCCCGTGATCTTCGGGCCCTTGGAAGGCACTGCATCACATACAGGCATGCTTCTGTATTGGAAATCACAAAATGGGCTCAGGAATATTTCCAGAGAACATTATCTGTGAACACAATTCACCATGCCATCCGCCGTTGCCAGATAAAACTCTATAGTTCAAAGAAGAAGCCATATCTAAACATGATCCAGAAGCGCAGACATCTTCTCTGGGCCAAGGCTCATTTAAAATGGACTGTGGCAAAGTGGAAAACTGTTCTGTGTTCAGACGAATCAAAATTTGAAGTTCTTTATGGAACTCAGGGACGCCGTGTCATTTGGACTAAAGAGGAGAAGGATGACCCAAATTGTTATCAGCGCTCAGTTCAGAAGCCTGCATCTCTGATGGTATGGGGTTGCATTAGCGCATGTGGCATGGGCAGCTTACACATCTGGAAAGACACCATCAATGCTGAAAGGTATATCCAGGTTCTAGAGCAACATATGCTCCCATCCAGACGACGTCTCTTTCAGGGAAGACCTTGCATTTTCCAACATGACAATGCCAAACCACATACTGCATCAATTACAGCATCATGGCTGTGTAGAAGAAGGGTCCGGGTACTGAACTGGCCAGCCTGCAGTCCAGATCTTTCACCCATAGAAAACATTTGGTGCATCATAAAACGGAAGATACGACAAAAAAGACCTAAGACAGTTGAGCAACTAGAATCCTGCATTAGACAAGAATGGGTTAACATTCCTATCCCTAAACTTGAGCAACTTGTCTCCTCAGTCCCCAGACATTTACAGACTGTTGTAAAGAGAAAAGGGGATGTCTCACAGTGGTAAACATGGCCTTGTCCCAACTTTTTTGAGATGTGTTGTTGTCATGAAATTTAAAATCACCTAATTTTTCTCTTTAAATGATACATTTTCTCAGTTTAAACATTTGATATGTCATCTATGTTCTATTCTGAATAAAATATGGAATTTTGAAACTTCCACATCATTGCATTCTGTTTTTATTTACAATTTGTACTTTGTCCCAACTTTTTTGGAATCGGGGTTGTACTGTGCTTGATTGGCCAGCCAACTCTCCTGACCTGAACCCCACAGAGAATCTACCGGATATTGTCAAGAGGAAGATGAGAAACACCCAACCCAAAAATACAGACGAGCTGAAGGCCGCTATCAAAGCAACCTGGGCTTCAATAACACCTCAGCAGTGCCACGGGCTGATCAACTCCACGCCACACTGCATCGATGCAGTAATTCATGATAAAGGAGCTCCAACCAATGATTGAGTGTATAAATTAACTGTCATGCTCCGCCCCGGACATCCATTCCAGAGATTACGGATCTCTCACGCCAGTGCCAATCCAGATCCGGGACTGGAATTCCATCTTACCTGTATTCACTTCCTGGTTTTCACCACTGCCTATAAATACGCCGTTCTCAGACTCTGACTTCGCCAGAACGTCTCATTTGCTACTCTAGCCATTTCTGTGCCTTTTTGCATCTCATGTTTTTTTTTTTGCTCTAGCTATTTGTTTTTGGTTCATGGTTTTTTGCACTAAGGTTTTTTTTCTTGTTCATGGTTTGTTGCACTAGCGTTTTTGCCCTTGCCTATCTCGTGTTTTTGTCAAGTTTTTTGTCTCTTTTTTCCTGGACTATTTTTGCCATTTGTTTCTTGTCCTGTTTGTTTACCTTTTGCTGTGCCCTTTTTCCCTGGATTAAATCACCTTATTTATTGGATAACTGTCTGTGTTCTGCTTTTGGATCCTATCTCACCACACCTCCACCACTCCTAACAGTATGTTCTGGCCAACATGGATCCAGTGGAACTCACCCGTCTGAGAACGGCCATCCAGCAGCAAGGGACTCTCCTCGGGACCCATCAACAAGACCTCCAGCAGATCACCCAGAACCTTGCCACCCTGTCCAACTCTCTCAACCTTCTCACCACACAGATGCAGTGCTATCAAGCCGTGCCTACCCCTGCCCAGCTGTCCCCTACTTCAGCTCCTGCCACTGCTTTTCTCTGTGAGCCAAGACTCCCAGCGCCTCAGCTCTACAATGGAGAGCCAGGTACTTGCAGATTGTTCCTATCTCAATGCTCATTGATCATGGAGCTGCAACCTCTGACCTTCCCCACAGAATGCTCCCAGGTGGCATATATCGTCACGCTCCTCACCGGCAAGGCCAGGGAGTGGGGGACAGCGGTCTGGGACGCTGATGCTCCCTTTTGCTCCCATTTCAAAGATTTCTCCGAGGAGTTGGGGTGAACTTTTGACTGCTCTCTGTCCGCCCGGGAGGCAGCTAGGGAACTCATGGAGATGCAGCAGGGTTCCCGGTTTACCTCGGACTACGCCATCGAGTTCTGGATGATGGCGGCATCATGTGGTTGGAATGAGAGCGCCCTGGTCGGCGCGTTCCTGCATGGCTTGTCCGACGCCATTAAGGATGAGCTGGTATTGCGGGAACTTCTGTCGGACCTCTCCAGTCTCATGGACCTCGCCAACCGCATTGATGCCCAGATCCAGCAATGGAGGAAAGAGAAGAACCACCCCAGCTTCACCTCCTCTCCACCTCCCGCCTCGTCCGTCGAACCCATACAGGTAGACCCGGTACGGGTGTCAGTGGAGGAACGACAATGCCGGCGGAGCACAGGGGCCTGCTTCTACTGTAGTCAGCAAGGACATATCTGCTGAGCCTGCCCACTAAAAGGATGAGCCCACCAGTGAATCGAGGGGCCCTGGTGGGCAACGCTCGGAACCAGCCCCCTGCTGATCATTCGTTACTCCCTGTCATCATCATCCATGACAACCAGCATCACCATCTCCAGGCCCTCGTCAACTCAGGGGCGGACAGGAACCTGATCTGCTCCACCACCGCCAAGCATCTGAGAATCCCGCCACTTGCCCTCGATGTACCTCTCACTGTCCTGACACTCAGTGGCACCGGCTTGACCACCATCACCCACCTTACCGCCCCGCTCACCCTGAGGATTTCCGGTAACCACTCAGAAACGATCCAACTCCACGTCATGACCGACCCCCACGTACCCATCATCCTAGGATTACCCTGGTTAACGCAGTACAACCCCCAACTTAACTGGGCTGACAACACCATCCTAGGCTGGAGCCATTCCTGCCTAGCTTCCTGCCTGAACTCCACTCTGCCTCCCGCCAAACCACCACAGCCTTCAGCCAGCAAGTTTCCCGACCTCTTTCACATGCTTCTGGAATATCTGAACTTAAGACTCATGTTCAGCAAGACCCAAGTAGTGTCCCTCCTTCCTCACAGACCCTATGACTGTGGAATTGACCTCCTGCCCGGGACGGCGCCACCTAAAGGGTGACTCTACTCTCTCCCGTTGAAAGGCAAGCCATGGAGAAGTACATCTCTGAGTATCTGGCAGCTGGGATCATCCACCCTTCCTCCTCCCCAGCAGGGGCGGGATTCTTCTTTGTGGAAAAGAAGGACAAGTCGCTCTGCCCCTGCATTGACTATCGAGGTCTCAACGCCATCACAGTCAAGAATTGATACCCACTACCACTCATGACCACGGCCTTTGAACTTCTCCAGGGAGCCAAGATATTTACTAAGTTGGATTTACGCAATGCCTACCATCTCATGAGGATCAGGGAGGGGGACGAGTGGAAGACGGCCTCTAACACCACCACTGGCCACTATGAGTACCTCGTGGTCCCTTTCGGCTTGACCAATGCACCCGCAGTCTTCCAGGCACTAGTCAATGATGTCTTAAGGGACTTTCTTAACATCTTCATCTTCGTGTACCTGGATGACATCCTGATCTTCTCTCGCTCCCTGAAGGAACATCAGGGCCACATCCGGCAGGTCCTCCAATGCCTGCTAGAGAACAAATTGTTTGTCAAGCCAGAGAAGAGCGAATTCCACCAGAGCTCTGTCTTGTTTTTGGGGTTCATCATCTCCCCGGCTAGGATCCAGATGGACCCCCTCAAGCTTGAGGCAGTCGCTGACTGGCCCACCCCATCCTCGCAACGAGAGCTCCAGCATTTTCTGGGGTTCGCCAATTTCTACAGGCGCTTCATCCGCGACTTCAGCACGGTGGCCGGAGCTCTCACGGTGTTGACCTCAATTAAGACCCCGTTCAAGTGGGGGGAGGAAGCAGAGAAAGCCTTCTCCATGCTCAAGCGCAAGTTCACCACAGTACCCATTCTCACCATACCCGATCTGACCAAACAGTTCATCGTGGAGGTCGATGCTTCCGAGTCCGGGGTCAGAACCATTCTCTCCCAGAGGGCCAATGATAACAAGGTCCACTCCTGCTCCTTCTTCTCTCACCGGCTGTCCCCTGCTGAACGAATTTACGACATTGGTGACAGAAAGCTGTTGGCCGTCAAGCTAGCCTTGGAGGAGTGGAGGCACTGGCTCGAGGGGCCAGATCTCCCCTTCCTTGTCTGGACCAACCACAAAAACCTAGAATACCTCAAGTCTGCCAAACGCCTTAATTCATGGCAAGCCCGATGGTCTCTTTTCTTCTCCCGGTTCCGATTCATGCTCTCCTACCGCCCAGGCTCCAAGAACAGTAAACCCAATGCCATGTCCAGGATATTCTCTGCCCGCCAGGAGGAGTCTAGTATGCCCGAAACCATCCTCCCTCCACGCTGTCTGGTGGGGGCTGCCCTACTTGAGGTAGAGACATTAGTGCAGAAGGCCCTGGAGCAGGACCCAGGAGAAGGTAACTCAAACAACATACCACCTAACCATCTGTTTGTTCTCTGTTCTGTGCGAACCCAGGTGCTGCAGTGGGGTCATGGCTCCAAGTTGGCTTGTCACCCGGGAGCTGCTCAAACCCTGGCACTCATCCAACAGCACTTCTGGTGGCCTGCCATCAAGGAAGACATCCAGGAGTTCGTGGCAGCCTGCGACACATGTGCCCAGAACAAGACGGCCAATCGACCCCCTGCTGGCTTGCTAAGACCGCTCCCGATTCCTCACCGACCCTGGTCTCACATCGCCCTGGACTTCATCACAGGACTCCCCAACTCAGGTGGCAACACATGCATCCTCACAGTTATTGACCGTTTCTCCAAGACAGTCCATTTCATTCCTCTGCCCAAGCTTCCCACAACTAAAGAAACCACCGACTTACTCATCCTTCACATTTTCCGCCTACATGAACTCCCCACTGGCATCGTCTCCAACCGGGGTCCTCAGTTCACTGGGCAGTTCTGGAGGGCCTTCTGCAAACTCATTGGGGCCACCTGTAGTCTCTCCTCAGGTTTTCATCCTTAAACCAATGGCCAGGTGGAATGGGCCAATCAAGATTTGGAGGTGGCACTCAGGTGCATGGCGTCCAGGGATGCCGGTTCTTGGAGTAAGTATTTACCTTGGGTCGAGTACGCTCACAACACTCTCCCTTCATCTGCCACAGGTCTCTGGTCCTTCCAGTGTTCCCTCGGTTACCAACCACCACTCTTCCCCAACCAAGAGGAGGAGGTCGCCGTACCCTCAGCCCAGACCTTCATATGCCGCTGCAGGAGGATGTGGGCATTGGCCCGGAGAAGACTCAGTCGCTCCGCCCTAGCATCCAAGAGGCAGGCTGACAAACGCCGCTCTAAGGCACCCACCTACCGAGTGGGGCAGCGAGTCATGCTCTCCATTCGCCATCTGCCACTCAGAACCATCTCCCGCAAGCTGGCACCCAGATACCTAGGACCCTTCCTCATCAGCAAGGTAATCAATCCATGTTCCGTCAGACTGGCATTACCACTCACCATGCAACGTATTCACCCCATTTTCCACGTGTCACAGCTTAAACCTTTGGTTTCCAGTTCTTTGCAGTAATGGAGAGTTCTAGTTCATCCCCTATAATCTTTAATTAGTTTTATTATAATGTTCTGTGTTTTACAATTTTGAAGAAAAATCAGCACATTTGCTGAAGTTGTTCAACAAAACTAGAGTACAACTGTACCGCTGTTAAAAAGTAAAATTTATCAGATCGATATACTATTTTGTTTCTGATGACACAGCAGGTTATGATGTCTCAGCTCCAGATATTTAACACCGTGATGGCTGTTAAAGGATTTGCTTCAAACACGATTGTCTTATGCACTTCTTTTCACAGACCATTTCACCACAGAGTTAAAGGAGAATGAGAAATAGGAGCATAAGGCAAAGGCCTGGACAGATGAGAAGTACATTGGAAAAAAAAGGACCGGAACACCCACATACCTCAGCCAGAGGCCTCAGACACTGCAATGCATCATGGGAGCAGGCCAAGAGACTAGGAAGTAAGATGAGGTGATGCATTTGGTACCCTGACATGATCTCAGGGCATTTCCATTAAAAAACACATGACTCACTATGTCAGTGGCTCAGCATCACACCACTCTCTCTCTCTCTCTCTAAGTGCAAAGGTGGCACATTCTAAAAAATTCATCACCACTGAGAAGTAATGGTAGGGGAGTTTAACTGCTTTTTCCAGTGCCTCACTGTACTAAATGGTTCTCTCTGGTTGTACTTGCTGTGAGCATTGTAAAGGCTAAAAGTGTGGAATACACACACACACACACACACACACACACACACACACACACACACACACACACGTATACTCACTGACACTCACACACAAACACATCCACACACTGCAGTGAAGTGAAGTGAAGTGTAGTCCCTGCAGAACAAACCCCCGGTATTACATTTACAATTAGCTTAAAAAGCAAAGGTCACAGAGGACAACAGCATGTGTGTGAGATCCAGTCCATCACCCAAGCATGTGTGAATCACAGCTGTCACCGTGTCACTGTGTTGGATCTCACAGTAAAATGATGGATGTGCTGCCAGCGCTCACTTTCCCTATCTATGTGAAAAGCTCTAAACAGAATAAGAAACGAAAGTGTGTGCGTGCGTGTGTGTGCGTGTGTGAGAGCCTAAACCCCAGAAGAGAGGCAGTTGTATCCACTCACTCTAGCAATATACCTATGTTAGAAAAGGTCCTAGAATTAGCCTATGTTTGCCTTTGTTTCTGTAAATTCAGAAAAAAAAATTGTATCCGACTCATGTTCCTGAGTGTGCATAAATTTATGCATCAGAGGACTAATATAAATCAACTTGATCATCTTTACACCATATAGTTTCCATGGATTACTGCATTTTTTTATATCAATGCAATATTTATATTCACTTTTATAATTGCTTATTTATTAGCTAATAACTTATTTATAACAAAAGAAATGGTGCATAGCCGTAAGCCATAAACAAATGCCTTACACAACTGTCAAAGCTGCTTTTAACGAAAAAAAAAAAAAAAATCTGCTGACCAACCACAAGTGAAGGTACTGAGGTTTAGTACATATTATTCAAAAACTGACATAAATTATTTACTACTACCATAAAACTAATGAGAAATTAGAAGTATATGGTTCTCTTTTATTGCAGAATGTTGAAAAGCTGTATCTTCTTTAGCTTGAGGGTCAAACTTTTATGGCTTAATATCTTAAAATCAGAATGGTTATACTGCAAGTTGCTTGAGAATGAAGAATGCTAATCAGAAGATAATCACTAATTAACAGATTCTAGCATTTCTGTTTTGGTTGGTTGTTGAAAATATAGAGGAATGCGAGATACACTGCAACCCCGCTATAACAAACTCTTTTACTATGGTATACAATTTTACTACTGTAACAAACTAAGTTCGTGTCCCCTGCCTTTAATGACAATAAGTCAGAGTCTTAAAAAAAACATCACTGTGTCACGTCCATGCCTGTTAGCATTGTGTGCGCCGAGCACCATTAGGACTAATGACAGTACTATGCACCTGTTCTGGATTAGAGTGCAATCACAGCATGCGTTTATAAGCACTCTCTAAACACACAGACTTGGTGAAGTGTATGCGCTGTACCTAGTGTCTCACATTACCAAGCCTTGTACCTATGTATTGCTTTTCTGGTTTTGACTTTGTTTTGTGTATTTGGACTTTGCCTCCGCCATTTTGTTTGTGCTTTGCTTGACCATTGCCCATTTCACGACCCTGCCTTTGTCTTATGTGTTTAAACTGTTTGCCTGCCTGTTTGTAAATAAACACTCCAAATGCAATTACATCCGTCATCCGCTTGCTTACATGACACACTGAGCCATGCGCTCCTCTTCCCATCAGAGACAAACAATAAGTAATCAAGTCTGCAGTCAAGTGAATGATACGTGTTAATGCTATAAAACAAAGGCTTAACGATCCTCACTTTGGTGTCAGTGACTAACAATTATCAAGAATGGTGATCAAAGGATCGATAAAAGGATTACTTGACTGCTGATACTGCTGAACTTAACACCAAGTTAAAGCACCCCACCCAGCCCCACAGCGTGACATAAATGACATCATCAGTGATTTGCAACACATGAATGAACTGAATGGTGAAGATTTCGGTGGGGTTTACATTAGACCGTATCAGTGGATCATCAGATTAACGTTTTTAAAACGATTAGTGTGCACACAGCAACACCAATACATGATTCGCGTGCACACAGCAACGCCAATACACGGATACGCTCGGCTCCGCAGGCATCCTGCGCTCCAAATCACTCCGCCCTGAACAGCGAGTGCCCTCTGGAGGGTGCGCACTCCGGCCCTGCGCAGCTCACAGAGCGCGCGAGTGTAGTGCACAAGCAGTGATTTGGGACTGAGCCGCTGTGTGTGTGATCCCAGCACATATCACTTACCACTTGCAAGTGGAAGGATGGCAAGCCTAAAGACAATCATAACTACACAATGGGCAGTATTTGCATCAGTATTTGCAGTATTTTCATACTTTTATACTCTTTAATGAAAGGTGATACAAGGCTGAAGTCCGCGCCGTTTTTCAGCAGTCGCGTCACATGACCAACGCCAGCGAATCAGGAAGGTGGATGTCACAGTGACGTTGTCCAATGACAACACCAGCTAGAGCTCAGCACAGCGTATCCGCGTATCCGCGTATTCTGAATGTTTACACAGCACCGGACCAGACACGATCTGGATTGAATACGTGGACGCTGGCGGTTTCCCGGCGTTTCCAGGCGTTTTAATGTAAACGGACAGTGCATCCGTGAAGAAAACGAGACAGATACGGTCTAATGTAAACTTGGCCAGTAATCTCTGATTACCAGTAATCTCTGTCATTTCCATAACAGATGCCTTAATTCGTGATCCTTTAACTCAGTCAATGAACTGTGATAGTAACTCGGAAGGAGAAATTCATGATGAGAATGTGCCTAAAATGTTGCATATAACATGAGTGTTTGGTGTGACAAGTGGGACGATTTCAGTTTTTTGAACTTTTCAGTAAAACAAACTATCTGGACATCCCCCAAAGAGTTCATTATAGTGGGGTTGCAGTGTAGTTGGAGGTGAGACTGAGAAGATAGATGCGGTAGAACAAGACAACAAAATTCACATTCATGCATTTAAGCTTTAATTTTAGAAGATTTGTCCCGACCCAATAACGCGATTGAACTGCTGTATCACTCTCCTCTCACTATTTATCATCACTCTGAACAAGTACAAAGCAGAGGTCAAATAAAATGTCCTACCAGTGAGTGAGTGAACTCAGGCGCATGATCATTTCTGTCTGTGATGGTGATGGTAGCAGTGGCAGTTCCTGTTAATCCAACCTCACTTCCTGCCATGTCTTTAGCCACAATCTCCAGCTCGTACTGTGTGGTGGGCAACGTCTGCAAGAAGAAATAACATAGAATTATTGTTTTCAAAAAGTTACCAGACAAATCAGAATGCATTTGGCTTGATGTTTCGAAGAAGCCCAGTCATCGGAAGAGTTAACTGGTCTCAAGCGATTCAATTTGAATTCAAGTAATTGTTCAGTCAATGCTGATTTACCATTTGTTAAGCTTCACCAATAAGCAATAAAGACAATTACATCAGTTCTAAAAAAAAAGTTCTATTTACACTTTCCTTAATGTGGTGAAACAGGGGAAATTAAACACTAAGCAACAAAATGCTTTATTGACTTAAAGAAAATAAGAATGTAGCAGATTCTCTGCGCATATGCTTAAGATTGCGTGTTAACCACAAAGGTTCATCAGTGAATCACCACTGAACAGATGAGCCACAAACCTGAGCGATAAAAGTGATGCTGAAAGAAGAGCATCCTGGATTAGTGTACAGTGGTGCTTGAAAGTTTGTAAATCCTTTAGAATTTTCTATATTTCTGCATAAATATGACCTAAAACATCATCAGATTTTCACACAAGTCTTAAAAGTAGGTAAAGAGAACCCAGTTAAACAAATGAGACAAAAATATTATACTTGGTCATTTATTTATTGAGGAAAATGATCCAATATTACATATCTGTGAGTGGCAAAAGTATGTGAACCTTTGCTTTTAGTATCTGGTGTGACCCCCCTGTACAGCAATAACTGCAATGTTTCCGGTAACTGTTGATCGGTCCTGCACATCAGCTTGGAGGAATTTTAGCCCATTCCTCCGTACAGAACAGCTTCAACTCTGGGATGTTGGTGGGTTTCCTCATATGAACTGCTCGCTTCGGGTCCTTCCACAACATTTCGATTGGATTAAGGTCAGGACTTTGACTTGGCCATTCCAAAACATTAACTTTATTCTTCTTTAACCATTCTTTGGTAGAACGACTTGTGCGCTTAGGGTCGTTCTATTTTGGTCTCATCCGTCCACAAAACATTTTTCCAGTAGCCTTCTGGCTTGTCCATGTGATCTTTAGCAAACTGCAGATGAGCAACAATGTTCTTTTTAGAGAGCAGTGGCTTTCTCCTTGCAACCCTGCCATGCACACCATTGTTGTTCAGTGTTTTCCTGGTGGTGGACTCATGAACATTAACATTAGCCAATGTGAGACAGGCCTTCAGTTGCTTAGAAGTTACCCTGGGGTCCTTTGTGACCTCGCCAACTATTACATGCCTCGCTCTTGGAGTGATTTTTGTTGGTTGACCACTCCTGGGGAGGGTAACAATGGTCTTGAATTTCCTCCATTTGTACACAATCTGTCTGACTGTGGATTGGTGGAGTCCAAACTCTTTAGAAATGGTTTTGTAACCTTTTCCAGCCTGATGAGCATCAACAACGCTTTTTCTGAGGTCCTCAGAAATCTCCTTTGTTCGTGCCATGATACACTTCCACAAACGTGTTGTGAAGATCAGACTTTGATAGATCCCTGTTCTTTAAATAAAACAGGGTGTCCACTCACACCTGATTGTCATCCCATTGATTGAAAACACCTGACTCTAATTTCACCTTCAAATTAACTGCTAATCCTCGAGGTTCACAAACTTTTGCCACTCACAGATATGTAATATTGGATCATTTTCCTCAATAAATAAATGACCAAGTATAATATTTTTGCCTCATTTGTTTAACTGGGTTCTCTTTATCTACTTTTAGGACTTGTGGGAAAATCTGATGATGTTTTAGGTCATATTCATGCAGAAATATAGAAAATTCTAAAGGGTTCACAAACTTTCAAGCACCACTGTAAAGTGCTCTGATATTACAGTGAGGGAAAATTAGCATATAATACCATCTTGTGTTCCCAATGTCCAGCTCACAACCAAGAGTATTATGTATCACAGATACCCTGCAGATTTGGATATTGTTTATAAAAAAAAAAAGAAGTTATTAAACATTCTTTAAAAAAATCTTTCTACAGTAGCATGTGCTTTTATTAAAGATAGAAAGAAAAGAACACTGGCCTTTGTTATTTTTGACTGATGAAGACTAATTGGTCATGTTTCTTAACAGAAATGTGCATTTCTAGCAGAAGTGTTCCTCCTTATATCGAAAATAAATCTTATTCCCAGACGAAAACCCATATACTCTAAATAATTACTGGGTTGTTAGCATTTGTAATAGCATGCCTCATGCAAAATTGCAAAGCAACAGCATGTTATACATGGTGAAAGTGTTAATATAAACATTTATTTTCCCTACTGAAATTCCACTCAGTGCCATTTTAAGTACCAGTGTAATAAAACCCATCCATCTGTTTCATATAATCCCTAGGAACCACATGGCTCATGCAGTTCACTGTTTCCACCGTGCTCTGTTTTGTCTTTACTGATCTTCCACTGTGTATACTTTTTCAAAGGCAACCTGGAGCACAGTGTTAGGGTTTTGCTGGGATTCGAACCTGGTTCGTTGGTGTGATAATCCAGCAAACCCCCACTAGGCCACCAGGGGGATGACTCAAATGCAGAGGCGTGAGGCGGAAGTAGAAAAAGAATCAAAAGGTTTATTTAAACTATATACACTATATACAGGGCAAAACAAAAGACAAAAAAAAACCAAAGAGTATAATCCAAAAGAAAAGCAAAGTGCAAAAATACAAAAGCTAAGAAGATCAAAAAACACAGTACAAAGGAAACTGGAGATAAACATAACAGCACAAAGACTCCGTGACAAGAGGACTGAACTCAGGGGTATAAATAGACAAACTAATTAAGGACACAGGTGAAGATAATTAGGCAATTAACACAAACACAAGACACAGGAACAGTGGCGGCCTCTAGAGGCCAAAATAAACACGACATGAAAAGGAAATAACAGCGGCCTCTAGAGGCCAAAACAGTCCTAGTCCTAACAGGACCCCCCCCTCTAGGAGCGTCTCCTGACGTTCCCAGGGCGATCCGGATGGGCCGAATGGAAGTCCCGACATAGTTCTTTATCAAGGACATCCCGAGCAGGAACCCAGCAGCGCTCCTCAGGACCATAGCCCTCCCAGTCCACCAGATATTGCAACCCGCCGCGGACCCGGCGGGAGTCAAGCAGGCGATTCACAGTGAACACAGTCTGCCCCTGGAAGATACGGGGGGGTGGGGGGTTCCTAGGGGCAGGGGCATACGTAGATGTCAGTACGGGCCGTAACAGGGAAACATGGAAAGTGGGGTTGATCCTCAGAGTCCGGGGCAACTGGAGCCGGTAGGAGACAGGGTTCACCCTGCGCACCACCTTGAAGGGGCCAATGTAGCGAGGAGCAAGCTTGCGGTTCTCTACCCGCAGCGGAAGGTCCTTAGTGGACAGCCAAACCCGCTGCCCAGGGCGGAAAGTGTGTGCAGGTCTTCTGTGGCGGTTGGCCTGAGTCTGGTTGGTTCTGGAGGTCTGTATGAGGGTCTTCCTGACCTTGCTCCAGGTCTTGCGACACCGTCTCACATATTGGTTGACCGAGGGCACCCCCGCGTCCTCCTCCTGGTCCGGGAACAGAGGTGGCTGGAACCCGAATTGGCACTGGAATGGCGACAGCTTGGTGGCCGATGACTGCAGGGTGTTGTGGGCGTACTCCGCCCATGGCAGCCAGGTGCTCCACGATGTCGGGTTATCCATAGCCAGGCCTCGCAGGGTGGTTTCCAGGTCCTGGTTGAGCCTCTCCGTCTGACCATTGGACTGTGGGTGAAACCCAGAGGAGAGGCTGGCAGTGGCTCCGATGACCTTGCAGAACCCGTGCCACACTCGGGAGGAGAACTGGGGCCCTCGGTCTGAGACGATGTCCTGTGGAAGACCAAAGACTCGGAAGACATGATTAAACAAAAGTTTCGCAGTTTCAAGAGCAGAGGGGAGTTTGCACAGTGGTATGAAGCGGCAGGCCTTGGAGAATCTGTCAACTAAGACCAAAATGACCGTGTTACCTTGTGACTCAGGGAGACCCGTGATAAAGTCGACTGCCACGTGGGACCAGGGACGCCGGGGAATGGTCAGAGGATGCAGGAGACCCTGGGGACGCTGTCGTGGGTTCTTGGTTCTGGTGCAAACCTCACAGGACAGGACAAATGACCTTACTTCCTGCTCCATGTTAGGCCACCAGAAGCGTCTTTTCAGGAAGTCCAGGGTCCTCCGAGCTCCCGGGTGGGCGGTGAGAGGGGAAGAGTGACCCCACTGGAGAACCTTGGCCCGGGCTTGATGTGGGACGTACAAGAGGCCTGGTGGCCCCGTCCCAGGACCGGGGTCCTGGCGTTGGGCTCGTCGGACAGCCTCCTCAATACCCCAGCGGACAGGGGCCACAATCCGGGACACAGGGATAATAGGCCCGACTTCATTCTCCCTGTTAGTGGCAGAGAACAGTCTGGACAGTGCGTCAGGTTTGGTGTTCTTGGAGCCGGGGCGGTATGAGAGGGTGAAGTCAAATCGACTGAAAAAACAGGGCCCACCTAGCCTGTCGAGGGTTCAGTCTCTTGGCTTGCTGGAGGTACTCCAGGTTCTTGTGGTCAGTCCAAACCAGGAATGGATGTTGTGCTCCCTCCAGCCAGTGCCTCCACTCCTCAAGGGCCAGTTTGACCGCTAGCAGTTCTCGATCCCCCACATCGTACCGGGACTCAGCAGGACTCAGGCGGTGGGAGAAGTAAGCGCAGGGGTGCAGCTTTCCTTCCGAACGTTGAGAGAGCACCGCGCCGACACCACTGTCCGAGGCGTCCACCTCCACGATGAATGGTTGGGAGGTGTCCGGGAGAACCAGAATGGGTGCCGTGCAGAAGCGGTCCTTGAGGTCTTTGAACGCCTTTTCTGCCTGAGGAGACCAGCCATAAGATCCACCTGTCCCTTTGGTGAGGTCTGACATGGGTGCTGCCACAGAACTGAAGTTCCTGATGAACTTGCGGTAGAAGTTAGCGAATCCTAAGAACCGCTGAACCTCCTTAACGGACTTGGGAGTAGGCCAATCCCGGACGGCCAGGGTCTTGGCAGGGTCCATTTGGAGTTGGCCTGTCCGTACAATAAATCCCAGAAAGGAGACCTCGGGAACATGAAATTCGCATTTCTGGGCCTTGGCGAACAGATTGTTCTGTAGCAGCCTCTGGAGAACCTGGCGGACATGGTGGCGGTGCTCCTGCACGGTCTTGGAAAAGATAAGGATGTCATCGAGGTAGACAAAAACGTATAGGTTAATCATGTCCCTTAAGACGTCGTTGATTAGGGCCTGAAAAACAGCTGGTGCGTTGGTGAGTCCGAAGGGCATCACCTGGTATTCGTAGTGCCCAGACGGGGTGTTAAAGGCAGTCTTCCACTCGTCTCCCTGTCGGATACGGATGAGGTGGTATGCGTTCCGTAGGTCCAACTTGGTGAAGACGGTGGCGCCTTGGAGCAGGTCGAAAGCTGTGGACATCAGCGGAAGGGGATATCGGTTGCGCACAGTGATCTTATTCAGGCCCCTGTAATCAATACATGGTCGGAGCCCCCCATCCTTCTTGCCGACAAAGAAGAAGCCGGCTCCAGCAGGTGAAGTGGAGGGTCGAATAAACCCAGAGACCAGGGCATCTTTGAGGTATTCCTCCATGGCCTTGCGTTCTGGCTGAGAGAGTGAAAACAGTCTGCCACGAGGAGGGGTAGTCCCAGGGAGCAAGTCGATGGCACAGTCGTAGGCCCGGTGCGGAGGAAGAACGGCGGCCCTGCTCTTGCTGAATACCTCCTTGAGATCCCAGTACTCTGTGGGAACTTGAGATAACTCGGTGAGATCAGGGGGCTCGGCAGGAGACACAGGAGAGCTAGAGAGCAGACAAGAGGCATGGCATGCAGGGCCCCATTCCACAACCTGGCTTGTTACCCAGTCTATGCGAGGGTTGTGGCGAGTAAGCCAAGGAAGGCCTAGAATAACTGGGAACTCAGGTGAAGGAATCAGGTGCAGGGATATTTCTTCCTTGTGACCTTGAGACTGGAGGAAAACTGGAGAAGTAACTTGGGTGACTCTTCCATCACCTAACGCTTGGCCATCGAGGGCAGACACAGACAGTGGGACTTCAAGAGGTGCAGTCGGAATATTGATGCTTTGGGCGAAGTGAATATCCATAAAGTTCCCAGCCGCCCCTGAGTCTATCAAAGCTTGACAAGAGTGGACAGACTCACCCCAGGAGATGGAGACCGGGATGTAGATTCCTTGGCCAGGGAGTCCGGGAGAGAGGGTAGGCCCCGTCACAACCCTCCCTCGGCTGGACGGGGCGGTCCTTTTCCCAAGAGTTCGGGACATGATGCTCGGAAGTGACCAGGTTTGCCACAGTAGATGCAGCACTTGTCCCTCCTTCTGCGCTCCCTCTCAGATGCGGAGAGGCGAGTACGACCCACTTGCATGGGTTCTGGACAGTCACTGAAGGAGGTAGACGGTCTCCAGGTAGAGGTAGGGAGGCTGGGGGGGCTCCAGGCTTGGTGGCGTTCTCTCATCCTGTTGTCCAGACGAATAGCATGTGAGATGAGGGTTTCGAGGTCACTTGGGCATCCAATAGAGGCCAGACCGTCCTTGATGGGGTCAGACAGACCATGGTGGAAGGCTGACACCAGGGCAGTCTCGTTCCATCCACTTACTGCTGCGAGTGTTCGGAACGAGATGGCGTAATCTGCGACGCTTCCTCCTTGCCGGATGGACATGAGCTTTCGGGCTGCGTCGGTACTGATGTCTGCCTGATCGAAGACCCGAAGCATCTCTTCAGAAAACAGCTGGAAATCAAAGCACTCAGGTCCCTGTCTTTGCCAGATAGCAGTAGCCCAGGCTCGCGCCTTACCAGCTAATAAGGTGATCACAAAGGCAATCTTGCGGCGATCCGTAGTGTAGGTGGTAGGCTGAAGCTCAAAGGTGAGTTGACACTGGGTAAGGAACTCTCGGCACTCACTGTGCTTGCCGTCATACCTCTGTGGTGCAGGAAGGCTGGGTTCGCGAGGTGAAGAAGGCAGCATTGCAGGAGGCACTGGAGCAGGAGTGGGAGCTGGATCAGGAGCAGGAACTGGATCAGGAGCAGGAGATGCAGGCAGAGATGTCAGCTGTGCCAGGGTTTTCCCAATTTGCTGAAGCAGTTCCTCGTGGCGAGCGAGGGCCTCACGTTGGCTGGTGAGCGTACGTCCATGAGCGTCCATGGTCGCTCCGAAGCGTGTCAAAGCTGCCATAATTCCCTGAAGGTTGGCCGGGTAGACAGTTGAAGCAGCCTCTGCTGAGTCGGTCATGACGGAGTCTTTCTGTTAGGGTTTTGCTGGGATTCGAACCTGGTTCGTTGGTGTGATAATCCAGCAAACCCCCACTAGGCCACCAGGGGGATGACTCAAATGCAGAGGCGTGAGGCGGAAGTAGAAAAAGAATCAAAAGGTTTATTTAAACTATATACACTATATACAGGGCAAAACAAAAGACAAAAAAAAACCAAAGAGTATAATCCAAAAGAAAAGCAAAGTGCAAAAATACAAAAGCTAAGAAGATCAAAAAACACAGTACAAAGGAAACTGGAGATAAACATAACAGCACAAAGACTCCGTGACAAGAGGACTGAACTCAGGGGTATAAATAGACAAACTAATTAAGGACACAGGTGAAGATAATTAGGCAATTAACACAAACACAAGACACAGGAACAGTGGCGGCCTCTAGAGGCCAAAATAAACACGACATGAAAAGGAAATAACAGCGGCCTCTAGAGGCCAAAACAGTCCTAGTCCTAACACACAGAGAAGGATTAAATGTCCCTTTTTATCTTCTGGATGTTGTTCAAGGCTTTATGGAGAAGTAAAGCACATGAGAAGACCAAATGATCTGAACCATTTGCACGACTATTTCTTGACTCGCCCTAATTATGCAGTTTCATAGAAAACGATTGGGTAATAGCAAGAAAAATAATTATACCCCATGCAAGCATCATCCGACTTCCAATTTCTGCACATATTAGAGTGGGATCTGCAATTTACTCCTTCTACACGATTCTGAAAGCCTATTGAAATCACGATTCATGATATGTTACAATGCAGGACTCAGAGCAATTAAGTGGCTTTGCTCCTGACAGTGGTAAGAGTGAGAAGTGGTGCATGTGTGGGTTTATTGGTTATTAGCAGCACGAGTATCTCAGCCTGAAGAAAATGCACTGAATACCACTGTAAAAATATCAGCAGTCTTCCACTTTGAGAACAAAGCAGACCAAGGGTAACAACGTGTGTGAGATGTTTTTTGTGTTACTGTCCTTGGCACGACAGTCAGTCAGTAACACTTATATCAAGCAAATAACATTGCGGCTTTCCACTTCTGCCATTGTTAGGTTACTGCTCATAGAGAGAGAGAGAGAGAGAGAGAGAGAGAGAGAAAGAGAGAGAGATCACAAAGTGTGCCCCCCATTAGTCATTACCCCTCTAGCTCATCCCTCCAAAGCAGCAACTATAGACAGAACATCAGGGTTTTTTTTTTCCTTTTTTTGTTTTTTGTCTGTTCATATATCAAACTAACTGGTCTGACAGACAGGTCATAAACGCTTAACTGTGCACCATTTCTCAAGTCAAGTGAAGCTTTATTGCCATTTCTCACATTACATACAAATATAATGTTAGGAAAGAAATCTGTTTCCCTAGAATCATGGTGCAGCACTTGAAGCATGAAACAATTAAATAATATTGGCTGGCGTTGAGTGGTATATCAGATATATTGCATGATATTGAATGAGTCGAAGATGAGTTCAATATCATTCTAGCTGAATGGAATATACATATCTGATATGTACTATGAAAAAAAACATTATTATTATTATACACTTTCTTTCCCAGTTTTTTAAGACGAGTTCAATATCATTCTAGCTGAAAGGAATATCTGATATACGTACTATGAAAAAAAATTATTATTATTATTATTATTATTATTATTATTATTATTATTATTATTATACACTTTTCCAGTTTTTTTTTATGTTTTTTATGAATAATCTGCTTTTGGGTATGTTGTGGGTAAGGAGCTGAATAAAATTTTGTTTTTTTGTTTTTTTTCCAATGAATTTTGTTTTGTAACAATGCACCACAGGCTTCAACTGTCAAATAATTGTCAAAGAGAATTGGTTCCAATAACTTCAAAGTGACTTGTAGGCAGGGCCCAGGTAGTCCAGAACCACACATCTGCACCAGGACTGAGTTCATCTGCCAAGTTCAGTCCCAGATTCTACTATATGTGAAGCCTGGGCTGGCTGGGCAGCAACACCTGGGGACTCCTCCCTCTCAGGCAAGATCCTTTGGGATGCTTTCCTTCAACACAAGCTTTACAACAGGGATGTAACCGAATACGAATGCATTATTCAGACTGAAAAGATAATATGTTCCAAAGGAATACAAATACGAATACACAGAGAATAGATTTTCATTTATTTATTTATTTACATTTTATTATTTATTTATTTTATTTTTTTAAGAAAGCTTGCCCAAACTGGCAGCTGCTTGAAACTAGATCTTATTGAAAGTGGGCTTCTGCAGGATGCAGAAAAATTAATTAATTAATTAATTAATTAATTAATTAATTAATTAATTAATTAATGTCGCGTGATCATACTTCATACCATGAGTAAAATTAATATAAAGCTTGTAGGACAAATAAAGACCGCATGCATTCACATGAATATAAAATGTTCATTCAGTCATCTTGAGTAACTGCCTGATCAGGATCATGGCGATTTAAATGAGGCTAATAGTTTGTTTATATTTTGGGAACCAAAGCCAACAAAATTGTAAAAAATATTGCAAGTGAGTACAAACAACAACAACGAGAGCAAACAACCCAATGTATATCTCTGGTTGAGACCAAATTATAAATTAAATATGATGTGGAAGTGCTCTAAATTGACCGTAGGTGTGAATGTGAGTGTGAATGGTTGTTTGTCTCTGTGTCAGCTCTGCGATAACCTGGTGACTTGTCCAGGGTGTACCCCGCCTTTCACCCGTAGTCAGCTGGGATAGGCTCCAGCTTGCCTGCGACCCTGTAGAACAGGATAAGCGGCTACAGATAATGGATGGATGATGGATGGATGATGTGGAAGTGTCTGACCCAAGATTCATTGTTTTTTTCACTGTTTCTGAGAGCGTCCATTTCATTAAGAAAAAAAAAAAGGTTTAGATCATGCCCAATACGAATTTACAGTACCAGTCAAAAGTTAGCACACTCCTACTCATTCACAGGTTTTTCTATATTTGGACTATTTTCTACATTGTAGAACAAGACTGAAGGCATCAAAACTATGAAATAACTCATGGAACATATATGGAATTATGTGATCAACAAACAAGTGTTAAAAACAAAACAACAAAAGAAGTTTCAGGTTTTAAATTCTTCAAAGTAGCCAGCGTTTACCGTGATGATGCTTTACAGACTATTAGCATTCTCTTAACCAGCTTCATGAGGTAGTCACCTGGAATGCTTTTCAATTAACAGGTGCTTCGTCAAAAGTTAATTAGTGCAATTTCTTGCCTTCTGAATGCGTTTGAGATCAAACAGTAAATAGTAAATAATAAAAATACAGTAAATAGCCCTATTCCACAACTGTAGTAATCTATGTTATGTCAAAAAACGCTGAACTAAGTAAAGAGAACGATATCCATCATTACTTTAAAACATATAGTGACTTTTAATTAATAAAAATAAATAAATGAATGAATTAGAAGGTGTGTCCAAACTTTTGACTGATACTGTAAATCCAAATGCAGTTATAAATGTGGTAATTTGGAGCAGTATGCAGATACAAAAACAGATACAGATAGTGACATTGCATCCCCCCCCCACATACACACACTTTCTAGCGCTACACAAAAGAAAACAAAAAATCTGTGATTAAAAAGTCTTTTTTTTTTTTTAGTAATTTATTGAATTACCCCCAGTGTGGGACAAAGTGTAAATGTAGTCAAAGACAGCCACAAATACACACTCATTATTTCTCTGTCACTCTCTTTAACCTGCCAGAAAAGAAAATATCACTTTGTCACAACCAGTGTTCTCATTCACAACACTCATTCTCCCATGGTTCTGCTTGAACACTGAACCAGACAGCTTCGTCTGTTTTTGATAATAAAGTGTGATTGTGCCATAATCCACCTGACTGGAGATCAGTGGAAAACCACAGCAGGGTACATGGAGCTTTCTGCTGCATGTGCTGTTGCAGATGGTCACAGAGATTGGCTAGGATGGATGTCACCAACAACCAGCTCAGAAATTATTAACCACTGATAAACAGATGGTCCTTCACAGGCCTGTGAGTAGGAAAAAAAACATCCATCTGGATGAGACGAAGGTTAGAGAAGATTTAATCTCACTGGTGTCAAACCCCTCGCATGAAACTCCTGTGTGACATGACAACATCATAATGAGTAAAGTGATTCCCGAGTTCTTCCATTCTGCTTTATCGGCCAATCACGTTTGTGACCTTCTGGGAGTGACTGAGAAGGTTGTCAAAGGCACTTCGACACTAAATCAAAACTAATGGCCAGTTCCTGTTATTATTTCTTTTCTGTTTTTCAGAGATTAGCATTAAACATAACATTTTGTACATGAATCTGAAAAATGCTTTTTGAAACATATTCAAAATTACTTATATCAAATTACTGTTGAATTCTTGATTCTGATTGGTCAGAAGGTGTTGAGTAGCCTGTTTGTTCAGGCACCCTCGTGGTATAGATGTCTAGAAGTCCATGACTATCATGCGAAATTACTGTAGCTTTTATACAAGCAAATAAACAAATATCAACAAAAGCTACATTTCATCCTTTAAACTAATGATTTGTCTATCTACATGTGAAATTTGAGCTTTAGCGGGGCTTCACTACTGTTTCCAGCTGGTCAAAACTCTTAGTTTTCCTAATTTTCTATAGCAGCAGCTCTGACAGTAGTTCTAGCTGTAAGGTTTATATTAAAGCGAGACTGCCTTTCAGATTTTTCAAGTTTAGGTCCTAAAAAGAATTTTTCCTGACACCCAATTATTTTTGTTTAGTGGACCAAAAGCTACTGAATTCAAATCACAGACTTCCAATTTTATTAGGTGTTTTTTTTTTTTAAATAGAACAATTAATGAATTTAGGGCCACATGGCCGTAAATTCTCCACTATTTTTTCTTGCTTCACCATGATGCAATACAAGATACTGCGTCATGCATCACGTGGTAGGCTTTCCCCGTTCACGCAAGGCATTGTGGGATACAAATTTGAAACAGGAGAGAAAAATGGAGGATGCGAGTGTGCGAATGAAATGTGAAAGACCGACTACAGTAACGGAAAGCGAGAAGAAAAGACATTATGTTGCAAAGGAAAGAAAACATGGGACCAAACTAATAAATATCGGTGGTTAGCGAGCACCTCGGTGTGATCAGCTGTTCGTTTAGCGACAGAATGATGGAACTGTCAGTGCACAGTCAAGGTAAACCTGTAGATGGCAGTAACGCAACACTGGATGCCAGCTGCCATAAAACCCAAAAGAAGAAGAAGAAGAATATGTGTTATGTTATGTTGAATATGTGTATATGTTATGTCGTGCACACGGACTTCCTCTGTCCGCTTGACTGCATGAAGTGAGTGAGTTCATGCACGTTATTTGCGAGGGAATCCCCTCAAATTAAATAACTTCCCAGCCACAGAATGGCCTGTTTTTTTTTTAAGATATTACAGAAATAAACATATCACAATAACCAAATTTCAGAGGGAACTAAATTTCACCAATTTTATGAAATCGAAAGGCCGTCTAGCTTTAACGTGCTACTTCTAAAATGTTACTGCCTATATAATATAATAAGCATTATATGGCAGATGATTCACATAATTTGTTTTGACCATATGTAATTCTTAACATGGTGAAGTTTTATGTTATGAGATGTTTCTTTATGTAGCATTTTGGAAGGAGTCTCCAGTGTCAAGAACAATCACAGTAACAGTCAGAGAACAGTCGGAAAAGTCTTCAGGACTGAGAGCTTTTCACTCTGGACATCCCACAACATGAATTGTAATTATAAAGGAATAAAAAGTATGATGTCATTGTTTCATTAATTACAAAATAAAATAAACAAACACAAACAAAGCTGGGACACTGCTATGAGATAAGAGGGAGAAAACATGGCATCTTGTTCCAGTTTATTAAATATTAACTATGAACTACATTAATACTTAAAAAAATCAAACAAGCTGACCTAAGAAAAGTTCTTAGTGCACTACAGGTATAAATGTATTTGCCAGCATTCTTGGATTATTTTAAAATAAATATTTAAGTAAAAAAAAATGTTGCACATACAGTATTGTGCAAAAGTCTTCGGCACATGTAAAGAAATGCTGTCGACCAAAAATGGCTTAAAAATAATGAAATGAAATGTTTCAACATTTAAAGAATACTATAAACAGCAGTAAGCCATAATAAATTAAACAAAGTCGATATTTGGTGTGAGACGACCCTTTGCTTAAAAAAAAATAGTAGTCTCAGGTACAGTGAGTGCAGTTTTATGCGGAAATGAGCTGTAGGTTTTACTGAGTATCTTACAGAACCAGCCACAGTTCTTCTGGACACTTTGCCTATCACACTCGCTTCTTAATTTTGCAGCAAAACCCAGCAGCCTTCATTATGTTTTCTTTTTTAATCTGAAAAGTGTCCTCTTATGTAACATGCTGCTCAGATACAAACTTTTTTCTCTAACATTTAATTTTGTGCTGGAAAATGAATGTTTGGGCTCTAAAATGTTTTTGTACTGACTCGATAATGTAGAAGTCATAAAATAGAAGTCTATAACAAAGTTTGTCCTTTTTTTCATCCTTACACCCTGTAGGCCAATTGGCCTGTCAGTTGGCAGCCTCTCACGAGGCTGTCTGTGTCTATCGAGAGCACAAACGTAATATACCACTGGCTTGTTAGGTCTGTTGCAGCTTCACAACCATTCACACCTACGGTCAATTTAGAGTCACCAATTAACCTAACCTGCATGTCTTTGGACTGTGGGGGAAACTGGAGCACCCAGAGGAAACCCACGCAGACAACATGCAAACTCCGCACAGAAAGGCCCTCGCTGGCCGCTGGGCTCGAGCCCAGGACCTTCTTGCTGTGAGGCGACAGCACTAACCACTACACCACCGTGCCGCCCAAAAGTTTATATGAAAAAAAAATAGGGTGCCTAAGACTTTTCCACAGTACTGTATGTTCAAGCAATATCGAAGCAGGCTACAGTTAAATAAAATGAAACTAGAATTGTATCAGAATTGCTAGAGATATTGGCAGCCAAGTGTAGAAAAGGTAAATCATTATGAACCTCTTACAAAAAAATTATTTCAATGACTTCATTTAAAGCTGTGATCACACAGTCACGCTTAACTCTTTTGTTCTCTTTGGCCTCCTCTCCCAAACCTTGTGCTTATTCATTCATCCTTCTTCCATCCATCAAGAACATAATGGTCCATACAAAAGCCTTGGAGAAGCCTTTGGAAATTAGATGAATAAAAAAAGATAATATGCTCTCTGATAAAGAAACACCTTATAAACTCTATGTTCATATCGGCCCTTTTTCCCACCTTTTATTCCTGTTGGTTTGCAGTAATGGTTTCCTTTGCACATTTCCATTCACTCCTTTCATTTTGACTTCAAGTTGTGCTTTCTCTAAAGTTCAAAAAATGATAATGTACCTCTGCCTTGCCATTTTTATATCCACACTTTATACCGTGTGCTAAAAATTATTGCAATTTTTTTGCCCTATTATTTCCTTTTCCTCACTCCTCAATTGCTGGGCTAGGCTTTTATTTTTATTTATTTATTTATTTATTTACTCTTTGTTCTTCATTACTTTTGTTTACTCACTTCTATTATCTATTATCTTCTATTATCTGAAATAATTTAAGGCACCAGGTGTATTAGCATTTTCACAGATTCAGATGCACATTCTGTGAATAAATATGAAGAAATGTGTGATTTCAGGCACCGATAAGATCAGATAGTTATTTTAATAAGATGCGTTCATGTCTGTCAAAGGTGTACGTGTTAGTCATGTGCAAGTCTCAAGTCTGAAACAATCACGTCACGACTCGCCTGTTGAAACAGAGCAAGTTAAATGGTCACTTGGGCTATTAATTATAGCACATTGTAAATATTTAACTTTAAATTTATTTCGTAGACCTCATCACATGTATGTGGATATTTTTGAAAAGGGAGTCACTGCCCATAACACAAACAGTTTTTTTTTTAAATTATTGCTAAAATGCAAAAACATAAACACAAAAGTCTGGTGAGATTGTCAGAAAGTGTTCTGTAAAAAGCTTCAAGAATAATGTGAGGATGTGTGTGTGTATTAAAGAGTAGAGAAGATGAAACACGGAAAAAGAACACCAATATGAACGGAAGCTCTAAACAAAACAAAACAAAAAAAGACAAACACCTGTCGTCCTGTGCAAAAGTCTTAGGCACCCTATTTTTTTTTCATACAAACTTTGCTATAGAGTTCTATTTTATGACGTCTACATTATCAAGTCAGTACAAAAACATTTTAGAGTCCAAATGTTTATTTTCCAGCACAAAATTAAATGTTACAGAAAAAAAAAATTGTGTCTGAGCAGCATATTACATAAGAGAGCACTTTTCAGATGAAAAAAGAAAATATAATGAAGGCTACTGGGTTTTGGTGCAAAATGAAAAAGCGAGTGTGACAGTCAAAGTGTCCAGAAGAACTGTGGCTGGTTCTGTAAGATACTCAGTAAAACCTACCAGAAATGGACAAAGTACCCAACTTCATTACTTAAGTCAAAGTACAGATCCCGCTGGTCAAATGTTACTCCGATACAAGTGAAAGTTGTAGAGTCAAATTTTTATTTAAGTTAAAGTACTGAAGTACTTGCTTTTAAAAATACTTAAGTAAGTACATTGTCTGTCAACGCATTGTTGTATTATTGCCACAACGCTTACAAAACCTAATGCCTCTGAAGCAACCGACTGGATTTACTGAGTAACTTGTAGACCTGGTAGAATAAACGCCTGGTAGAATATTACAAAATGAAACACAATTACAAGCAAGCAGAATCATCAATAAGATGCTCGCTAGTTTTTCTCTTTGGCTACTGGTAAAAAAAATACATAGTAGCTATAGTAATTATGCAAGGTCATAAAAGCTACAGCATTAACATTACCAAAGACAAATGTGAATTCACAAAATGAACGCATGCTGTGCCATCATGGTGGTTTAACGTTAAGCTAGCTAGTCAATGATGCTCCACCTGACATGCTAGCAAACGCTTTTCAAAATCATATTGGGTAGCTAACGCTCCTCAAAAAGAAAGATTTCTACATTCTGTTTATTTGGCAAGATTATGCTAAAACATATTTCTGAAAGGACTTCAGATAAGTTAACATTATTCATGTTAGCGTAACTTGTGCTTGTACATGCTAACTAACAGTGTTGAAGTTAACTAGCTATGTGTTAATGTTAGCCGTGGACAAGGCTATGGCAACTTGGTGGACAAATCCATAGAAAGTCATTTGACTAACCAGACTGCATAGCTATTGCAGTGTTATCGCTAGCTCTAAAAGCACAGACAACCTCACTGCAAGCTTTCTCTTGGAATAACATGCTTACACACTACCATTCAAAAGTTTGGGGTCACTTTGAAATGTCCTTATTTTTGAAAGAAAAGCACTGTTCTTTTCAATGAAGATCACTTTAAACTAATCAGAAATGCACTCTATACATCGCTAATGTGGTAAATGACTATTCTAGCTGCAAATGTCTGGTTTTTGGTGCAATATCTCCATAGGTGTATAGAGGCCCATTTCCAGCAACTCTCACTCCAGTGTTCTAATGGTACAATGTGTTTGCTCATTGCCTCAGAAGGCTAATGGATGATTAGAAAACCCTTGTACAATCATGTTAGCACAGCTGAAAACAGTTGAGCTCTTTAGAGAAGCTATAAAACTGACCTTCCTTTGAGCAGATTGAGTTTCTGGAGCATCACATTTGTGGGGTCGATTAAATGCTCAAAATGGCCAGAAAAATGTCTTGACTATATTTTCTATTCATTTTACAACTTATGGTGGTAAATAAAAGTGTGAATTTTCATGGAAAACACAAAATTGTCTGGGTGACCCCAAACTTTTGAACGGTAGTGTAGATATGCTCCTGCAGGTTGGATGGCAAGTTTTTGGAGGTCTTGATGTGGTTCGTTTTAGGCAAACAAAGCAAACATTTAAAAAAAAAATGAATCTTTATTCTTTTCCCCAGAGCATTCCCCAGAAGAACTGGCTCCTTCCATTCTGACGTCAACTGATCATGTTAAAATAATGCTGCTGAGAAATCATTGAACTTGAGTTGATACAGTCTATGGATGTGACCCGAGTGATTACTGATAGGCTGTCTCAGTGTCACCTGCAGAAAAAAACCCCCAACAATCATGTTTTAGATAAGAAAAGAAAAAAAAACATGCACTTTCAAAGCTGCTTCATAGTAACGAGTAACGAGGACCTTGATAGAAATGTAGTGGAGTGAAAAGTACGATATTTGTCTTTCAAATGTAATGAAGTTAAAGTCATAAGTTTCCCCAAAAAAATAATACTCAAGTAAAGTACAGATACTCAAAAAGTGTACTTAAGTACAGTACTCAAGTAAATGTACTTTGTTACTGTCCACCTCTGAAACCTACCGGTACAGCTCATTTCCCTATAGAAGGAGAAGAAACCTTTATTTGTTGCATACACACTTCAAGCACAGTGAAATTCATCCTCTGCATTTAACCCATCTGAAGCACACACACCCAGAGCAGTGGGCAGCCACACTAGAGCGCCCGGGGAGCAGACAGGGGTTAAGTATCGTGCTCAAGGGCACTTCAGCCCAAGGCCACCCCACGTTAACCTAACCACATGTCTTTGGACTGTGGGGGAAACCGGAGCACCCGGAGGAAACCCACGCAGACATGGGGAAAACATGCAAACTCCACACAGAAAGGCCCTCGCCGGCCGCTGGGTTCAAACCCAGAACCTTCTTGCTGTGAGGCGACCGTGCTAACCACTACACCACCGTGCCACCCTAAAAATAAAACTGCACTCACTGTACCTGAGACTGCTTTTTTTTTTTAAAGCAAAGGGTCGTTGTGGCAGCGGGGGCGTGGTCAAGCATCGGTCTGTGAATGGAGGACGGAGTCAGGGAAGGTAAGTGGCAGAATCACTGCACCTGACGTGAATTAACCTGTGTTTGTGTTTCTCCCCCAGTGACCACGCCCTATAAAAAGAGAGAGAGAGCAGAGAAAGGGAGCTCTCCCCAACCTGGACACTTGTGTGTGTGCGTGTCTGACTGGGAGAGTGCGAAAGGGAAAGCTGAAAAGCTAGTATAAAAAGGTTTTGTAACACTCAGTTCTGGCCTGCCGTGCTTCTGTGCTCCATCCATCTTCAACAATTCTTACAGTGGTGCCGAAACCCGGAAAGGAGTACAGAAGAGAACAGCCCCATGGAGTCCTCTCCCTTCAAGGACCTGGTCCATGCCCTCGCCACAGCCCAACAGAGCCAGGACCAGGTGCTGGTCACCCTCCGGAAGGAGCAGGAACAACAGTTCGAAGCCCTGGTGCTGGCGCAGCAGGAAGATCGGCAGGCGTTCTGGCACCTCCTCGCGTCGGCGGTGTCCACCACCACCACCACCACCGCCGCGGACCCTCCCCACCTCACCCTAACGAAGATGGGTCCGCAGGATGACCCCGAAGCCTTCCTTGTTCTTTTTGAGCAGGCAGCAGAGGCGTGGGGTTGGCCGGTGGAACAGTGCGCTGCGCGCCTCCTCCCCCTGCTAACGAGCGAGGTGCAGCTGGCGCGCTACAACTCCCCGCCGACAGCCGGCTGGTCTACGCCGACCTCCGCAGAGCCGTCCTCCAACGCATGGGGCACACCCCGGAGCAGCAACGGCAGCGCTTCCGTGAGCTGCGCCTGGAGGAGGTCGGCTGGCCGTTCGCGTTTGGCCAGCAACTCCGGGACGCCTGCCGGCGGTGGCTGAGGGGGCGTGGTCAAGTGTGGGTCTGTGAATGGAGGACAGAGTCAGGGAAGGTAAGTGGCAGAATCACTGCACCTGACGTGAATTAGCCTGTGTTTGTGTGTCTCCCCCAGTGACTATGCCCTATAAAAAGAGAGAGAGAGCAGAGAAAGGGAGCTCTCCCCAACCTGGACACTTGTGCATGCGTGTCTGACTGGGAGAGTGTGAAAGGGAAAGCTGAAAAGCTAGAATAAAAAGGTTTTGTAACACTCAGTTCTGGCCTGCCGTGCTTCTGTGCTCCACCCACCTTCAACAATTCTTACAGTCGTCTCACACCAAATATTGACTTTGTTTCATATATTATGCCTTACTGCTGTTTATATTATTTTTAATGTTAAAACATTTGTTTTCATTATTTTTAAGCCATTTTTTTGTCTCCAGCATTTCTTTACATGTGTCTAAGACTTTTGCACAGAACTGTACATGTCGACTGATGATGGGGTGGAATTTCAGTTCAAGGTCAGCAAAATCCAAATCCAAAATCTCCGTGTACAGGAAGGTTTGTGCCACTGAAGCAGTGGATACAGGAGCACTACAGCATGGAGCATATTCTGGTGTCTCCACATGAGTGTTTCAAAATAAATCAACATGAAATTTCATTTTAAACTCATTACCAAATAAAAAATAAAAAAAAAACACAAATCATAAATAAACAGTCTGGCAGCAGCCATGATAAATCAAGTCCTCAAACATTCATAACACTCACAAAATGATAACGCACATGTGCAGGTTCACACTGTGATGTTTTTTCGTGTCCACATAAACACTGGACATTTTAGAAAAGCTTTCATTTCAGTCACCCAAAACTTTCATGTCAGTTTAATGTTTTCATATGGACAGGAAGCCAAAACGCAGAGAAAAACTATTAAACCACATATTATGATTTATCAAAACTGATAGCAATTTCTAACTTTGTATTTGCTATTTCTATTACTTCCAAACACATATTTATGTCACATGACCACGTCACCAGGTCTGCCAAGTCGCTGTATTAAGAGCTTATCAAAAACTAAGAAATCAAAAACATTAATTTATCAGAATTGGATGTTTCAAGAGGAATTAAATACAGCCCAGGAACCACTGAAAGTAAATACACTCTGTCAGGTTGGGATCAGATTGGGAGCAATAAAAAAAAAATACGAATAACAGATACTATGAGAAGCCAAATTATATTGAGTCATTAGCAAACAGGAAGATGATCATTAATTGTGCAAATTATTTCTTAAAAGGCAACCATTGTGTTGTTTGCAATGACAGGACATTAGAGGCAGAAACCAGATGTTGGACGGAAAGCTGAACAGCAATTAGAGAAAGCAGGCTTAGATTAGGTTGTACATCTTCAGCAGAGTTACTCAGGAGAGTTTTCCTGGCTCTGTACTCTGCTTTCTAATGAAAAGGCTTTGACCAGTTATAAACAAAAAGACTGTCCCTACGTAGATCCACTCATATGGACACACACACACACACACACACACACACACACACACACACACACACGTTTGCCTTACTATCTTTGTAAGGATCTCCCATTGACAATCAGTAATACAGCGAGTTAATGCTTTGCCTAAACCTAAACCTAACCTTAACCTCAGTAAACAAAAGGAAACCTTTGGGCTCTTTTAGGCTACATCCACATGACAACGGCAACGAGATTTTTTTTTTTAAATATTGTGTCCACATGGGCAACGGATCAGTAAAATATCAGGTTCATATGGCAACGCAACGCTTGCTGAAAACGATGCAATACACATGCCACACCTCTACGTGCGCTGTAAGACGGTCCCATCGGAGACACCAGAACAATAGAAGAAGTAGATGCATGCGCATAAACCCCTTCTTCTGTAGCATCAGCCACATAAAGTTTTGATTATTAATCAGTAGCGTAAAATGAAAGACACGGAAAGAGGAATGAATGGGGGTAGATGGAAGCCGGTACGCCAACATTCTGATATCCTCCAGAATTCTTTAATGGTCCGGAATAAATTGAATGCTACACGTTGATGGATTACTTTGTTCTTCTTCGCCCTTTTTGAGGAATGTATTGTCGGACTTAAACCAACATCTGAAGAAGTGAGATCACGCCTTTTTTTTTTTCCTATTTTTGCTGCCGGGATTGTTTTTGTTTTTGGAAAGCGCACGGGCGGTGCGCGGTTTGGTACTGCTTCCGCAGTGTTTGGACTAAAGACTCTGCCCTAAGGGCTATTCTCTCTCTCTCTCTCTCTCTCTCTCTCTCTCTCTCTCTCACTTTGCACCATTACACAATAAATATTCACAGTGAAAATATTTTGTAAGCGCGTTTCATGAACCAAGTTATAGGATTTGTTGACAACTCGCATCGAGTTCGTTACACTTCTACCCGGCGTGAAGCACTGACAGTCATGTGGTTGTGACGTCATCGTAAACAAATCCGTTCTACTCATCCAGACGACTTCACAACGGCGCCGTTGCCAGATTTTTTCACTCTGGAACCCGTTCTCAAAAGATTTCGTTTTGGGGCACCCAAAACGCCGGTGCCGTGTGGACGCCAGGCCGAAACAATAAACAATTTTATCAGATTCACCTGAATCCATTGCCGTGTGGACAGGGCCTTAGTTTTTGGAATAAAAATGTTGAAAATCCAAATCCCCCCTCCATCCAACACACACTAACTTAACATTTCCACCAAGGCAGTTCCTGGGCCGGTTTTGAAGCCAGTTCCTAATCTTCTAATCTAAACAAGTTCTTCACCTTTTGGCAGCCAAAGAACTGGCTCTCAGGCCAGGAAAACTGGTTCCAGAGTGGCACCAAATCTTTGCTGGTCTAGAACCAAGGACTACTTACATCAGGGGCTAGAGGTGGAATTATCATGACCAACAAGACCAGCTCAAACTTTGTGACTGCCATTAAAAAAACAAACAAACAAACAAACAAACAAACAAAATAGTGTACCGTCTAGTCTGACTAATCCGAAGAAGAAGAAGAAGAAGAAGAAGAAGAAAGAAGATGTAGACCACCATTGTTGTTGTTGTGCTTGGAGCTAGTGTGGCATGTAGTGGGATTAGCAGCTGGGAAAGTGGAGATGTATACAGTATCATAATGATGTGTCTCTGTGGTGGTTCTCTAGCCCATGGAAAAGCAAACCAGTTCTTATGAGGTTCGCAAGTTGAACCAGCTGCGAATCGCACTAGCACCAGCTCAGAACTAGTACCTGGTTCACGTTGGTGGAAAGGGAGTGAAAGAGCTGTTATACAAATGTTGACTGGTTACTGGGCCTCTGTAGTCCTGGCAGTAAACAGTGGGGCATTTGATTAATTTCCATGACAGTCCTTAATTCCAGGCACATAAAAATAAAATGGCTTTTTCTAGGGCACTCTGGATTGACCCACTCCTCTTTCCTTATTAAATGGTAGTTATATGGTATTTAGAGGGGAAAAAAACAACACACACCTCAAATCCTTTAAGACAAGCTTAAGAAATTGAAAATGTTTAGATGAGTCAATTCATCAATCTGCCTAGTTTCTTGCGTGTGATTATTACACACACAGGGATCTGATAGTACTGCCGAATGCACTAACATTCCACCCATTAAAATAAGGAAAGGGAAAAACAAACCCTACAGGAATGATTTATACATATGGTGCTGCATTCCCTAAGTGCCTTATAGGATGCATCATGTCTTACACTTTCATTTCTCTTATTTCTTTAATCAGTGATCTCAAGTAGCCAAGCAGAGTTGTGCTGATTGATTTCTCCGTGCTTGACTGGTTGATTCATAACATACTAATGGAGCCCAAAAAAGCCACACTCAGTGTGTAAAAGAATCATGAGACTCAAACTAATTAGCATGAAAAATGAACACGGACGTATTAACAATCTAAATGACTAAAGCACTGATGCTGCAGTATGCTAATACATGACAATCGATCCACGGGAAAGCCACGTCATTCCAATTCAGATGAGTGGCTCTTTGTGAATACTGTTGTGACAAGGGCTCTCTTTGTGTATGGGTGCATGGCCCAGGAGGCCATTTCCACAGAGGTCTGAGGATTAATGATGAGTGTATATTGGTATTCAAACAACACAACTCAATGAACAGTAGAAGAGGAAGAAGAAGAAGAAACCTTTATTTGTCATATGCACAGTGAAATTCATCCTCTGCATTTAACCCATCTGAAGCAGTGAACACACACACACACACACACACACACAGAGCAGTGGGCAGCCACACAAGAGCGCCCGGGGAGCAGTCAGGGGTTAGGTACCTTGCTCAAGGGCACTTCAGCCCAAGGCCGCCCCACGTTAACCTAACTGCATGTCTTTGAACTGTGGGGGAAACCAGAGCAGCTGGAGGAAACCCACGCAGACACGGGGAGAACATGCAAACTCCGCACAGAAAGGCCCCTGCCGGCCACTGGGCTCGAACCCAGAACCTTCTTGCTGTGAGGCGACCGTGCTAACCACTTACACCACCGTGCCACCCAGTAACATATATTTTATAAGGTATGCATAGTAATCAAATATACCATGCTCTGAGAGGCTCTGGTTGAAATTATGGATTCTCTGAGGCGACTGACGGCACGGGACTATTTTCTGAGGGGAGCAACAGATACATTGCTTAATCAGTGGTGGAAGTATTTTATGTCACGTGAGCCATCCTTGGCCAATTCCTGCATGGGAATTTTATGATGAGGGATATAACATATACTTTGTAGGTTTTATTGACTGACTGACTGACTGACTGACTGTAGCTATGCAAAATTTCTCAGCATATCTCTGATCCTTTTATTAGGGCAAAGGGACCAGGAAAGGATTTTCTATTCTCACCACTGCAGTGACCATACATGCAGTGACCACAGACAAATGCTATACTTTGAGCAAGTTGCTGTCGAGCTACATACCATAGCAAAATGATCAGTGGCCTAGATACCAAATGTTAACTGATCCATGATGCACATGCACTGTCGCTTACATTGCAAACTGAGGTGAGATGTCACTGAGATGGCAGGTTAATTAATAATTTTTGAATGCTAAAAAACAAACAAGCAACAAACAGTACATGGAATTTACCAAACAGAACATCCATCCATTATCTATAACCACTTATCCTGTGCAGGGTCGCAGGCAAGCTGGAGCCTATCCCAGCTGACTACGGGCGAAAGGCGGGGTACACCCTGGACAAGTCGCCAGGTCATCACAGGGCTGACACATAGACACAGACAACCATTCACACTCACATTCACACCTACGGTCAATTTAGAGTCACCAGTTAACCTAACCTGCATGTCTTTGGACTGTGGGGGAAACCGGAGCACCCGGAGGAAACCCACGCGGACACGGGGAGAACATGCAAACTCCACACAGAAAGACCCTCATCGGCCACTGGGCTCGAACCCAGAACCTTCTTGCTGTGAGCCAACAGTGCTAACCACTACACCACCGTGCCGCCCCCAAACAGAACAAAGCTCACTAAATTAATCAGTGATTTTTGTATCACTGATGTAAGAGCAGACATTAATCGGTTGCTCCAAGACCAGCATCAAAACCATACCTCAGGATGGTACCATCAAGACCATCATACCATCAAAAACATTTACCTCAGGAAATGAGACTGATGTGGATGATGCTTATCATCAAAGGGATTACTGGCTTTCCGTCATAGATTTTTTAATCTTTGATACAGTGTCACTAATATCAAATAAGTTAAGTTTACAACATTAATCTAATTAGTAATCTATCACTGTTATTTGCACTTAAAAATGAAATAATAGATCTTATTTTTAAACATGGAATAACTCCTTGATGGGTGGGGCTTCTGAATAGACTGTCGGCTATAAAACAAAAACAACAACAACAGCAATAATAATAATAATAATAATAATAATAATAATAAAGTTTAAAGGATACAAAATATACAAATCAGAGCAACACAAGAATCTCAGTAAAGATAAAATGGTAAAAATAAATAACAACAAATAAAATTAACAATAGCAATAATTAATAAGTAGCAACATTAATAAAACAATCAATAAATGCAGGCTGCTATAAAAAATAACATACCTCTCTAGGATCATATTTATATTGTATAACTTAAAACCCCGATTCCAAAAAAGTTGGGACAAAGTACAAATTGTAAATAAAAGCGGAATGCAATGATGTGGAAGTTTCAAAATTCCATATTTTATTCAGAATAGAACATAGATGACATGTCAAATGTTTAAACTGAGAAAATGTATAATCTCATCTCATTATCTGTAGCCGCTTTATCCTTCTACAGGGTCGCAGGCAAGCTGGAGCCTATCCCAGCTGACTACGGGCGAAAGGCGGGGTACACCCTGGACAAGTCGCCAGGTCATCACAGGGCTGACACATAGACACAGACAACCATTCACACTCACATTCACACCTACGGTCAATTTAGAGTCACCAGTTAACCTAACCTGCATGTCTTTGGACTGTGGGGGAAACCGGAGCACCCGGAGGAAACCCACGGGGAGAACATGCAAACTCCACACAGAAAGGCCCTCGCCGGCCACGGGGCTCGAACCCAGGACCTTCTTGCTGTGAGGCGACAGCGCTAACCACTACACCACCGTGCCACCAGAAAATGTATAATTTAAAGAGAAAAATTAGGTGATTTTAAATTTCATGACAACAACACATCTCAAAAAAGTTGGGACAAGGCCATGTTTACCACTGTGAGACATCCCCTTTTCTCTTTACAACAGTCTGTAAACGTCTGGGGACTGAGGAGACAAGTTGCTCAAGTTTAGGGATAGGAATGTTAACCCATTCTTGTCTAATGTAGGATTCTAGTTGCTCAACTGTCTTCGGTCTTTTTTGTCGTATCTTCCGTTTTATGATGCGCCAAATGTTTTCTATGGGTGAAAGATCTGGACTGCAGGCTGGCCAGTTCAGTACCCGAACCCTTCTTCTACGCAGCCATGATGCTGTAATTGATGCAGTATGTGGTTTGGCATTGTCATGTTGGAAAATGCAAGGTCTTCCCTGAAAGAGACGTCGTCTGGATGGGAGCATATGTTGCTCTAGAACCTGGATATACCTTTCAGCATTGATGGTGTCTTTCCAGATGTGTAAGCTGCCCATGCCACACACACTAATGCAACCCCATACCATCAGAGATGCAGGCTTCTGAACTGAGCGCTGATAACAACTTGGGTCGTCCTTCTCCTCTTTAGTCCGAATGACACGGCGTCCCTGATTTCCATAAAGAACTTCAAATTTTGATTCGTCTGACCACAGAACAGTTTTCCACTTTGCCACAGTCCATTTTAAATGAGCCTTGGCCCAGAGAAGACGTCTGCGCTTCTGGATCATGTTTAGATACGGCTTCTTCTTTGAACTATAGAGTTTTAGCTGGCAACGGCGGATGGCACAGTGAATTGTGTTCACAGATAATGTTCTCTGGAAATATTCCTGAGCCCATTTTGTGATTTCCAATGCAGAAGCATGCCTGTATGTGATGCAGTGCCGTCTAAGGGCCCGAAGATCACAGGTACCCAGTATGGTTTTCTGGCCTTGACCCTTACGCACAGAGATTCTTCCAGATTCACTGAATCTTTTGATTATATTATGCACTGTAGATGATATGTTCAAACTCTTTGCAATTTTACACTGTCGAACTCCTTTCTGATATTGCTCCACTATTTGTCAGCACAGAATTAGGGGGATTGGTGATCCTCTTCCCATCTTTACTTCTGAGGCTACGTTTACATTACGTCGAATCAGCGGATCATCAGATTAATGGTTTTAAAACGATTCGCGTTTACACTAAAACCGTTAGCCGTGCACATAGCAACGCCAATACGCGGATACGCTCGGCTCTGCAGGCATCCTGCGCTCCAAATCACTCCGCCCTGAACAGCGAGTGCCCTCTGGAGGGTGCACACTCCGGCCCTGCGCAGCTCACACAGCGCGCGAGTGAAGTGCACAAGCCACGATTCGGGAATGAGCCGCTGTGTGTGTGATCCCAGCGCATATCACTTACTACTTGCAAGTGGAAGGATGGCAAGCCTAAAGACAATCATAACTACACAATGGGCAGTATTTGCATCAGTATTTGCAGTATTTTCATACTTTTATACTCTTTAATGAAAGGTGATACAAGGCGGAAGTCCGCGCCGTTTTTCAGCAGTCGCCTCACATGACCAACGCCAGCGAATCAGGAAGGTGGATGTCACAGTGACGTTGTCCAATGAGACGCTAGCTAGAGCTCAGCACAGCGTATTCGTGTATTCTGAATGTTTACACAGCACCGGATCAGACACGATCTGGATTGAATACGTGGACGCTGGCGGATTCCCGTTTCCTGGCTTTTCCAGGGGGTTTAATGTAAACGGACAGTGCATCCGCGAAGAAAACGAGACAGATACGGTCTAATGTAAACGTAGCCTGAGAGCCGCTGCCACTCCAAGATGCTCTTTTTATACCCAGTCATGTTAATGACCTATTGCCAATTGACCTAATGAGTTGCAATTTGGTCCTCCAGCTGTTCCTTTTTTGTACCATTAACTTTTCCAGCCTCTTATTGCCCCTGTCCCAACTTTTTTGAGATGTGTTGCTATCATGAAATTTCAAATGAGCCAATATTTGGCATGAAATTTCAAAATGTCTCACTTTCGACATTTTATATGTTGTCTCTGTTCTATTGTGAATACAATATCAGTTTTTGAGATTTGTAAATTATTGCATTCCATTTTTATTTACAATTTGTACTTTGTCCCAACTTTTTTGGAATCGGGGTTGTATATATTACAAACAAAATTAAATCTAAATTAATAATAGAAGTTTGTATAAATATGCAGGTGATTACAGGAAATTGTGTGCACTGATTGGTCGAGAAATTCAGACTATTTCTCGATAATCACCTCGGGCGACTCGGCAAAATGGTAGCCGATCGCTTTGTCACCGTAAGTGAGGAAGAATTACAAATTATGAAAGAAAATACTGTTCCTAAAAGCACTAAAGATGCTAAAAGTTTGGTCTAAATCTATTCAAAGGTAAGGTGGAATTGGGATTTATTTTATCAATTTCAAAACAAAGTATTTTACGGGAGTCGGCACATTATATGGGAGTATTTTATAAGTGACACGAGTCGGCACTGCTCTGTGATTATATTTGTATTAAAAACTAATAATAAATCACCTGTGTATTTATAGTAAAACAATTATTTGCGGGCGGCACGGTGGTGTAGTGGTTAGCGCTGTCGCCTCACAGCAAGAAGGTCCGGGTTCGAGCCCCGGGGCCGGCGAGGGCCTTTCTGTGCGGAGTTTGCATGTTCTCCCCGTGTCCGCGTGGGTTTCCTCTGGGTGCTCCGGTTTCCCCCACAGTCCAAAGACATGCAGGTTAGGTTAACTGGTGACTCTAAATTGACCGTAGGTGTGAATGTGAGTGTGAATGGTTGTCTGTGTCTATGTGTCAGCCCTGTGATGACCTGGCGACTTGTCCAGGGTGTACCCCGCCTTTCGCCCGTAGTCAGCTGGGATAGGCTCCAGCTTGCCTGCGACCCTGTAGAAGGATAAAGCGGCTAGAGATAATGAGATGAGATGAGACAATTATTTGCCTCAGGAGCAGTGAATATCACTAAATAATAAGCTCGACTTCATCTCGTTTATTATTCACTGATATTCAATTCTCCTTCAGTGAATAACTGTTAATTAATTGTAGACTTTAGCAGGGGTGGCACGGTGGTGTAGTGGTTAGCGCTGTCGCCTCACAGCAAGAAGGTCCAGGTTCGAGCCCCGGGGCCGGCGAGGGCCTTTCTGTGCGGAGTTTGCATGTTCTCCCCGTGTCCGCGTGGGTTTCTTCCGGGTGCTCCGGTTTCCCCCACAGTCCAAAGACATGCAGGTTAGGTTAACTGGTGATTCTAAATTGACCGTAGGTGTGAATGTGAGTGTGAATGGTTGTCTGTGTCTATGTGTCAGCCCTGTGATGACCTGGCGACTTGTCCAGGGTGTACCCCGCCTTTCGCCTGTAGTCAGCTGGGATAGGCTCCAGCTTGCCTGCGACCCTGTAGAAGGATAAAGCGGCTACAGATAATGAGATGAGATGAGAGACTTTAGCAGACTTTTAGTGTCTGTAATCAGAGGGGAATTTTCTCCCTTTTCACTGAAGAGCATAACCAGATTTTAAATTGCTATTTATTTGTGATTGAGTTATATATAAAGGTAATTTTTGTATTTTTTTGTTCATGAGAAACTATATGAATGATCTATGGGAAATTTTAGACTGACATGTTCAAGAGCGGGCGGCACAGTGGTGTAGTGGTTAGCGCTGTCGCCTCACAGCAAGAAGGTTCTGGGTTCGAGCCCAGCGTCCAGTGAGGGCCTTTCTGTGCGGAGTTTGCATGTTCTCCCCGTGTCTGCGTGGGTTTCCTCCGGGTGCTCTGGTTTCCCCCACAGTCCAAAGGCATGCAGGTTAGGCTAATTGGTGGCTCTAAGATGAGTGTGAATGGTTGTTTGTCTCTATGTGTCAGCCCTGCGAAAACCTGGCGACTTGTCCAGGGTATACCCCGCATCTCACCCATAATCAGCTGGGATAGGTTCCAGCTTGCCTGCGACCCTGCACAGGATAAGTGGCTACAGATAATGGATGGATGTTAGACAGCGGTCCCCACCAGCATCATCCCTAGTTGAGGGAATATCTTTTGGAAGACTGGAGTTCATCCCTCCAGCACAGTTGCAGAAACTTGTGGAATCAAATGCCAATCTTGTGGTATGTGTGGTGTGTTTGAACTTGTTTAGCTGCAGCAGTAGCAGAAGCTGAAACTTGCCTTCTGTTTGTGTGTGAGGGAACATATGAGATGTAGGGCAGGGATTGATCTTTCACTGTTTTCCACCTGTAATATTTCAAACAAACATCGACGGAGCCCTGTAGTTCTCTCGTGTAGAAGTACAGTACAAACTTCCTGCAACTCAGAAGCAAAAAGGAGATGATGCCAGGGACAGGGCTGAGGTGCAATCGTGTGAAACTGCAGACTCTGCTCAGTGCTCCAGTAGCAGTGATGAAATGATGTGGCCTAGAAACCCTGGCCCTTGGCAATGCTAGAAATTTTCATATATTTTGGGCAGAATATAAACATTTGTGTGCTTGCGTAGAAATTACAAAGTGATGGCTGTCAAAAACTATAGGCACATCCCATGCCAACCAAGTATCCTGTATCATGCAATGTGCCAGAGTGTCATGCAACAAAACAAGCTTTGGCCAGTTGACACCTCACAGCATCAGGGTGTGATCCTGACATTAGGTTAGTAGAGTTTCACATGTTTTTCCCATCAGTTTCCTCCAGGTTCTACCTGGTTTCCTCACACCTGCCAAAAATATGCTGGGAGGCAGACTGGCTATGATAAATTGTGCGTAGGTGTGAATGTTGAATGTCAGTGTTGTAGTCGAGTCACTAAGGTGGGGTTTACATTAGACCGTATCAGCGGATCATCAGATTAACGTTTTTAAAAACGATTAGCGTGCACACAGCAACGCCAATACACGATTCGTGTGCACACAGCAATACCAATACACGGATATGCTAATCACATGACTAATTCGGCACGTAAGTTGAAATGTGTCAGTGCGGCTCATCGCTTCCTCCTCAGCGGCTGCGCTCCAAATCACTCTGCCCTGAACAGCGAGAGCCCTCTGGAGGGTGCGCACTCCGGCCCTGCGCAGCTCACAGAGCGCGCGAGTGAAGCGCACGAGCAGTGATTCGGGACTGAGCCGCTGTGCGCAAGTCACTTACCACTTGCAAGTGGAAGGATGGCAAGCCTAAAGACAATCATAACTACACAATGGGCAGTATTTGCATCAGTATTTGCAGTATTTTCATACTTTTATACTCTTTAATGAAAGATGATACAAGGCGGAAGTCCGCGCCATTTTTCAGCAGTCGCATCACATGACCAACGCCAGCGAATCAGGAAGGTGGATGTCACAGTGATGTTGTCCAATGACGACGCCAGCTAGAGCTCAGCACAGCGTATCCGCGTATTCTCAATGTTTACACAGCACCGGACCAGACACGATCTGGATTGAATACGTGGACCCTGGCGGATTCCCGTTTCCCAGCGTTTCCAGGCGTTTTAATGTAAACGGACAGTGCATCCGTGAAGAAAACGAGACAGATACGGTCTAATGTAAACTTGGCCTAAACCTCGAGTCCGAGTCCAGGCTCAAGTCCCCAGTGTTCAAGTCCAAGTCATTAAAGAAAATTTCGAGTTGAGTCCACTATTGATGTGAGTCGAGTCCGAGAACAAGACTCCAATCACACCATTTGACAGTGGCTGTTGCTGCCTTTATGTAAAACCGTCTCTGCTACTGTGTTGGACTAATGTTGCTGCTTGACTGCCCCATTTTAGTTAAAAGGCTACAGACAAAAAGCTTGTTCATCACTCAGCAAGCCCCGCCCACTATCAACAGGGCAAATTACATGAGAGAGGGTTAACACTAGCTAGTTCATCGGTCAGCAAGCAAGCCCTGCTATCAACAGAGCAATGAACACAGCGTGTCACTTCCTTCTCTGGGTGGAGTCTTACCAAATGACGATTGAAGTTCGCGGTTGTCCCTGTCATCTTCTCAATAGTTCTTCTACATATGGAACACATAGCAGTGCATTTTTTTCCCGTTGTACGAAATTAGTATATTATTTACTATAGTATATAGTATAGTATATCTTGCACGAAATTAGTATAAAAATTAATGTAGATATAAATATCTTACGCAGGCGGCACGGTGGTGTAATGGTTAGCACTGTCACCTCACAGCAAGAAGGTCCTGGGTTAAAGCCCAGTGGCCGACGAGGGGCCTTTCTGTGAGGAGTCTGTATGTTCTGTCTGTGTGGGTTTCCTCCGGGTGCTCCAGTTTTCCCCACAGTCCAAAGACATGCAGGTTAGGCTAATTGGTGGCTCTAAATTGACCGTAGGTGTGAATGTGAGTGTGAATGGTTGTTTGTCTCTATGTGTCAGTCCTGTGATAACCTGGTGACTTGTCCAGGGTGTACCCTGCCTCTCACCCATAGTCAGCTGGGATAGGCTCCAGCTTGCCTGCGACCCTGCACAGGATAAGTGGTGATGGATGGAAATATCTTGTGCCAAATTATTATGGCATGTGACAAAAAATAAAGAAAAAAATCAGAGTCCTTGTCTCCAATTTATGAGTCCGAATGCAGTCAATACACGAGTCCAAATCCAAGTCCAAGTCATCAGTGCTCAAGTCCAAGTCAAGTCTCATTCTCATCTCATTATCTCTAGCCGCTTTATCCTTCTACAGGGTCGCAGGCAAGCTGGAGCCTATCCCAGCTGACTACGGGCGAAAGGCGGGGTACACCCTGGACAAGTCGCCAGGTCATCACAGGGCTGACACATAGACACAGACAACCATTCACACTCACATTCACACCTACGATCAATTTAGGCCCTGTCCACACGGCAACGGATTCAGGTGACTCCGATACAATTGCTTATCGTTTAGGCCTGGCGTCCACACGGCACCGGCGTTTTGGGTGCCCAAAACGCAATCTTTTTGAGAACGGGTTCCAGAGTGGAAAGATCTGGCAACGTTGCCGTTGTGAAGTCATCTGGATGAGTAGAACGGATTTGTTTACGATGACGTCACAACCACATGACTGTGAGTGCTTCACGCCGGGTAGAAGTGTAACGAACTCGATGCGAGTTGTCAACAAATCCTATAACTTGGTTCATGAAACGCGCTTACAAAATATTTTCACTGTGAATATTTATTGTGTAATGGTGCAAAGTGAGAGAGAGAGAGAGAGAGAGAGAGAGAATAGCCCGTAGGGCAGAGTCAATCCCGCCAGCAAAAATAGGGAAAAAAAGGAGCGATCTCACCTCTTCAGATGATGGTTTAAGTCCTACAATACATTCCTCAAAAAGGGCGTAGAAGAGCAAATTAATCCATCAACGTGTAGCATTCAATTTATTCCGGACCATTAAAGACGCCGCCTTCCGCGTAGAATCATACGTCATCCTCGCCGCCATATTGGATAGGTCAAAGCGGAGAATAAAGATTCATGTGCTGCGTTTAACTGTACCAACAGGTTTACCGTCCAAACGAGATCACATGGGATTACCTTTCACAGGTGAGAAACAACAAATTAATCCATCAACGTGTAGCATTCAATTTATTCCGGACCATTAGAGACGCCGCCTTCCGCGTAGAATCATACGTCATCCTCGCCGCCATATTGGATAGGTCAAAGCGGAGAATAAAGATTAGCTGCGTTTAACTGTACCAACAGGTTTGCCGTCCAAACGAGATCACATGGGATTACCTTTCACAGGTGAGACTGGAAAAATACTTTTCATCGTATTTGGTCATTATAATGTAATTTTACGAACAGATTTTCCTGACTTTGTGGCTAATATGAAGTCTCACGCATAATAGTTTATGCGCATGCGTCCTTACTTCTTCTATTGTTCTGGTGTCTCCGAAGGGACCGTCTTACAGCGCCCCTAGAGGTGTGGCATGTGTATTGCATCGTTTTCAGCAAGCGTTGCGTTGCCATATGGACCTGATATTTTACTGATCGTTGCCCATTTGGACGCGATATATTTTTAAATAACATCTCATTGCCGTTGTCGTGTGGATGTAGCCTAATGCCGCTTTTCCACTACAAACGCGGCTGAGCCGTGCCGTGCTGAGTCAAGCTGAGTCGAGCTGAGCGGGGCTGTTGGAGTTGCATTTCGACTACAACCGCGCTGAACCGTGCTGGCTGGAAGTGGGTGGACACATTGGGTGGAGTTAGCGAAAGTGGGTGGACGTCATGTGATGTCGTTAAGCAGCGCAAACAGTGACATCAGTGAGCTTTTAAGCGGTAGTCTCAAGACCCGAATAGTAAACAATAAACATGGAGTCGTTAGTGTTGCTGGTCTTGGTGCTGTGGCTTGTTGTCACCGACAACGCCAACAGATACTGGCAAGAGCATATAGATGAGGCGAGGCGCATAAGGCTTCAGAAATTCTCGTAATTCGTAATTATTCTCCTTCCGGGTTTACAGTGTTTACAGATCCCAGCGTGCTCACGGGGCGTGTGTGGGCATGTGAGGACACTCCTCCTCACCAATCAGTGCACAGGGGAGTGTCTGCTCACGCCCCCAGCCTCACTCGGCTCGCTTTGGCTCGCTTCAGCCCCACTCCAAAACGGTGAGAGTTTTAGGGGCTAAGCAGGGCTGAAGCGAGCCGAGTCGTGCTGTTTTTTGGTAGTCGAAACGCGAGCCGTGTCGGGCTGAAGTGAGCTGAAGCGAGCTGAAGTGAGCTGAAAAAGGGTAGTGGAAAAGGGCCATTAGAGTCACCAGTTAACCTAACCTGCATGTCTTTGGACTGTGGGGGAAACCGGAGCACCTGGAGGAAACCCATGCGGACACGGGGAGAACATGCAAACTCCGCACAGAAAGGCCCTCGCCGGCCACTGGGCTCGAACCCCGTGCCGCCCTGAATGAAAAAAAAAAATATATATATATATATACAGTGTATATATATATATATATATATATATAAACTTGTGTGGCTTGATATGTCCTCTTCTGCTGCTATCCACTGTGCTGCTGCAAACAGGAAATTTCCCCATTGTGGGGTAATAAAGGTCTTCTTATCTTATCTTACTAGTATGAGTGTACATATTGTCCATGCATATGATGACACAGACCTACACAGAAACACAAACAGTACCTTTGCATCATTACTGTGAAACTACATTGACCATATTTACTGAGCTTCATCAGGCCAATTAGTAAGCTGATGATAAGCACCTTACTCTCTCAAGAGCTGATAAGAGCGAGGCTAATTGGGATCAAGGTTGGGGTTTAGGGGTGCATAGCATAAAAAGTGCAGTGCTAATCTAATCAGGTACATCATCCAGCCACAGGCTAATTGCTGTCAATTACAAAGTGGTTAGAAATGAATCCAGGCTCGAAATAGCCTCCTATTACAAGCCGGGCTCAGTTACGAGAGAGGAAGGAGGGAAAGGAAGAGATGAAAAGAGGAGGAGGAGGGAATAGGGTCGTTCCCCATCAGCTCCATCAGGGCCATCAAAGACCCATCTGGGAAGTGGCAGCGGTACTTACGCTGAAGAGCACAGGTGTTGCTGTTTAAGTGTTAATTAGATTAGCATGGATCAAAGAAAGCCTGCCACTGTTTGAGCACGCGCAGCAGTAGCGGAATGGATAGGAGGAGAAGAGTGCTCCTCCGGGGACTGAGGGTTGGGGGGTGGTGGTGGGGGTATTGATTCATTTTGCTGACAACATCAAATGGATTCATTAGTTGATGAAAGTGTTTCACTTTGAATTGCTTGAGTTAATTTGAGAACGTGAGAAAGTAATGCTAACATCATTTCAATAAGTCAAAATGGAGTAAACTTCTCCAGAATATTGGCTGACATTACAAACTGTTTACCCTCGACTGGAGATGATGTCGTAGCCAACCAAGCGAAGTAGCAGACATGGATTACAGAAAGACTACCAAAAAAAAAAAACCTCTCAACATACACCATCGGCTCAGTGAGCATGAATAATGTGAGCTCTTTGAAACATTCTTGCACACTGCTATAATTAACATGCATCATTATCCCACTGCTTGTGAGCGGAGCTGAGTCTTCTTTTTCGGGAATTCTAGCAGATTCCGTTGATTCAGTCAAATGAGGAGAGAAAAACTGTCAAGACCAGCATGAGAGATCTGTATCCTTCAATCCGAGAGCTGTAAGGATCTTTTCAGCAGAAAGCAGGGAAGCCCATGCACAGACAGCATCTCACAGCATCAGTGGCCTGACAATCTCCTTCTGCTCTCTTCCCAAACCCGGATTTCCTCCTGCTCAGGTGTTCATTGATGTTTATTTAGCTTCTTCATTTTTTGGGACTTAATGATTGCTATCGTAACATGGCAGCAGGTTTAAGTTTGCCTCATGCTGTGAGAAAGAGAAGCTGATTAGACAGACTCGGGTTTGCAGTATCTGTGTGTGTTTAGTTGTTTGCCTTAGTCTAACTGAGCAACATTCCTCTCTCCTCACAGTTCCACTACTCCACACAACTTATGCTGTGTTCACACTTATACCGGTACGATAGTGGTATAACTGTATCGATACAAAGTATACCGGTACAGTTTAGTGCATCTGTCCACACTAGCGAGAAATGTTTGCGGTTTCCTTTCACGGTAGTTGAAATGTGCGTGTGCGAAATGTTTCCGTGGTTACCGAGGAACTTCCTTCCGAGAATATGGCGGATGAAACAACGCGTGTGTGCTTTTTGTTGTCAATGTACAGTCGGTATTTCTGGTGGTCATTTATTCAGTCGAATCGTATAAAACGTGCGAGGCAGTTGAGAAAGAAACAAACAAAACGAATCTACCTTTCTCCCCCCTCACTTTCTCCCTCTTCCCTTCTCTTCCCCTCCCTTTCTCCCTCTTTCCTTCCCTTCCCCTCCCTTTCTCTCCCTTTTCCCCTCCCTCCCTCTCTCCCTCCCCCCTCTCTCCCCCCTTCTTTTCCCCCTCCCTCCCTCCCTCCCTCCCCCCTTTCCCCTCCCTCCCTCCCTCCCTCCCTCCCTCTCTCCCCCTTTTCCCCTCCCTCCCTCTTTCCCTTTCTCCCCCCTTTCTTTGCTCCATGTAGCTCCACGGTCGTTTCGTTTCCGCATGCGCAATTATATTTGTATCGATACAGAATCTGTCCACACTACAGCGAAGCGCTACAGTACCGATACTGTACCGGTACGAAACCCATACATTTGTGGGTTTCGTACCGATACAGTTATACCGCTACAGTACCAGTATAGTTGCTAGTGTGGACAGGTGTTGTGGTCCGAAAGTAGTATCATATCGGTATAAAATCCCTAGTGTGGACAGGGTATTATAGTAAAGAGGGTGATTGAGCATTCTTTCAGAGGGGAACCATCAGGGCCTTCTTGGCCTTCAGAGAAGGCTCAAACACATCAGCATTTCAAATGATATATTGAATTTCTTGCATAATTTCATTGTAATTATTCTCTTCTAATTGGCCTCATTTTCTACCAAATTTGCTTTGGAAATGAAAGGGTTACAGTCCTGAAAACATTAAAATCGAGTTATCCAGTGAGATTTTTTTGTTTGTTGTCTCTAGGCTGAGAAGAGTTTCGAGCTGGCTCACTCATTGGTTAGGATTTCATTGTTGGGACAGAAGGCCATGGCAGTGTATGTTTATGTAGGAAGTGACAGATGAATTAACCAATCAGATTTTGATTTATAGTGGGAGGGACCAAAAATTTATTGCCCTAGGCCTTCATGAAGGCCAACGCAAGCTAAACGAATCGGAGCCGTCAGTGCTGCAATGAAGAACCCTCCCAGCCGATGTAGCGTTCATCAGCAGTGTTAGCGAATGCTAATAAAGCAGTCAAGCTGGTGCTATTGAGAGCAAGTAGTACAGACTAAAGGCCAATTTATGCTGACAACCCAGTCCTCGCAAATGATGTCACAGATGGTGTCTGCGAAGCCCCCCCCTTCGCAGACGCTCTGCGCGCACCTCCCAAAAATTGTGACCACCGCAGACAGCCTCGCAGACAGCGTCGCAGACAAGAAGGCTCTGATTGGTCCACTCTACATCCGCTGTACACACACTTCCGCTTCCCTACTTTCCCGGTTTGTTTTGTTTTCACGACCGCCATTTTTAAAAACACGAGCGAAGATGGAGCAGCACGAAGAGCGGTTGATCGAGGAAGTGAGGAAGTACGTACATCTATACGACTCCAGTTCTAGTCATTATAAGTAACCGGAGGATAAACACTCCACTAACCACACCCACCAACTACTCCTAGCGATTTCGCGACTTCGCGCCCCCTTGCGTTGTGGCAGTGAATAACATCGCGCACGCTTATTACTCCCCGCTCAACGATAAATTACAACTGTCTGCGAAAAGCTATCTGTGAAAGCCTTGTCGCAAGAGCATGCAGAGGCCTTAACAACCGAGAAACTAACCTTTCTGTCTCCAGACTCTTCTTCCACACACGCTTGCCACAGTATTTTTCACCCATACTTAAGTATTCATTTCCCTGTGTAATTTATTTAGTTACTTTTAAAATCAGCACCGACAACTACACATAATGGAGCTACCAGGAAGCCTGCCACTAATCCCTTGTAAAATCCTTTGCCCTGTTGCTTTTTTGGTGTGTCTGGCTAAGTTTTGGCTGAGCTAAAGTCCCAGCTCTAATAGTAATGGTTTGCCACTGCATTCTTGCAGGCACTGAGAAGCAAGAAAAAGAGGAATTGTGAATCCTAGAAAGATCTGAGTATGAGATCGAACTAGAAAGGTCACACTATATATTAAGTGATCAACAGAACAAGTAGAAGAATGCAAACACAGTGCAGATCTGTGCACACCTTACATCATTATCATTTGCATAATGTACGAATTATATCTCGAATACTAGGAGACATGACTATTACTCCCAATGCTATATGCATGCCAAAAAAGGTGAGTTAATGACTATAACACCCGTAATGCGGCTCCCCTACTTTAACAGACTGTCCCTGAAAACAGAGAACCATAAATCACACTTGTCCACGAGACAGTAACCAATCCAAATAATGACCATATCCTGGACATGTATCTGTTTTTGATCATATAACACCACCCAGGAAAGTTCTCTGGAGGCTGTGGGGTGACTAATGATGATGGTGGGCACTATGTTTATAACACAATGCCACTATCTGTATGTATCTATTAATTTCTCCAAAGTGTCCTTCCCCGTGCCAGGACCTGGTCTTCCCAGGCAGTCTCCCGTCCCAGTACTAACCAGGCCCTTAAGGTGAATTGGGCGGCACTGATCGCCGCTTCTATAGCTCTTGGCCTTTCACCTATTATACAGCTCGAGTTACAGTGGGGGGCTAGTCCTCTGGTAACCACAAGAGTTTGACTCCCCTACTTGCATCTGTATTGCGGGAAGCTTTGCCAGATGGCAGTAGGTACCATTTTTATGATGGTCTTTGGTATGACCCAATCACGAGTAGAGCTTGCGAGCTCCTGATTGAGAAGTGGACACGCTAACTACTAGGCCAGCTCGCGGTAAATGGGTAACGGACATTTTTAAAAAGATAATTAAATATGAACCCACCACTATGCCCCAAGAAACACTGGAAAACAATGGAAAAATCATACAGGTATAAATGCCAGTATTGTCGACATGCGGTGGGTTTCCCAAAAGCCTCTTAACACTAAGAGCATCTTAACTAAGAGAGACAGTGTTCATTGTGCTGCCCACTCTATCATTTAATAATGATCTTTGTGCTGCGATGCTTTTGGGAAACCCACCCATGGTCTGTGAATTCTGGCCTACATGAGTCATTTCATCTCATCTCATTATCTCTAGTCGCTTTATCCTGTTCTACAGGATCGCAGGCAAGCTGGAGCCTATCCCAGCTGACTATGGGCGAAAGGCGGGGTACACCCTGGACAAGTCACCAGGTCATCACAGGGCTGACACATAGACACAGACAACCATTCACACCTACGGTCAATTTAGAGTCACCAGTTAACCTAACCTGCATGTCTTTGGACTGTGGGGGAAACCGGAGCACCCGGAGGAAACCCACGTGGACACGGGGAGAACATGCAAACTCCACACAGAAAGGCCCTCACCGGCCACGGGGCTCGAACCCGGACCTTCTTGCTGTGAGGCGACAGCGCTAACCACTACAGTACACCACCGTGCCACCCTACATGAGTCATATCACTCATATTCATAACTGGTCTCAATCACAGACTGTTTTTTTTAATATAAAAAAATCATGATAGTGCAGTTATTATTTTTTGTCACAAATTTGCCAGTTCCATGCCCCCAAAACAAGCAAACAAAGAAAACACTCCCCTTCTAGACTCCCACAACCTGGACCAGGTGGTTACTAAGAATGAATGAATGAACCTTGTAAACCGTGCTTGTGGGGGCAGCACGGTGTAGTGGTTAGCACGGTTGCCTCACAGCAAGAAGGTTCTGGGTTCGAACCCAGCGGCCGGCAAGGGCCTTTCTGTGTGGAGTTTGCATGTTCTCCCCGTGTCTGCGTGGGTTTCCTCTGGGTGCTCCGGTTTCCCCCATAATCCAAAGACATGCAGTTAGGTTGATGTGGGGCGGCCTTGGGCTGAGGTGCCCTTGAGCGAGGTACCTGACCCCTGACTGCTCCCCGGACGCTCTGGTGTGGCTGCCCACTGCTCTGAGTGTGTGCGTGCGTGTGTTCACTGCTTCAGATGGGTGAAATGCAGAGGATGAATTTCACTGTGCTTGAAGTGTGCATGTGACAAATAATAAAGGTTTCTTCTTTTTCTTCTTAAATGTAATATACAGCACTTCATCTTCACATTAATGAATATGGCCTTCATATGGAGCATGTCACCAAAAAACGAGTTCATGAGTCCATTGTATCACCAAAAAATAAATAAATAAAACCAATAATAATAATAATAGTTTCACTGTGATTTGAAGCAAGAGTAATTCAAAAAATTACCCACATATCATCTTTCTAATTTTGCCATAAATGCCTTTAATCTATAATGTCTCCATCACCAAAATATTATATTATAAAACAACCTATAAATATGACTACATAAAAACCTACGAATAGGCCAAAATAAATGTGTGCTATACATTAATTACACATCAAGGTTTACAGCTGAGTTTCTCCAAACTTGATTTTCTCTTAATACGATTATATGTGAAACATTTTCCTAATTTCTTTGGATTGACTGCACCAAATGACCCTTAATTTTAAAGATAATTAACTGTAGATGTAGATCCAAAAAACATTTCATTTTTTAACTAACTGGACAGCGCTGTCGCCTCACAGCAAGAAGGTCCGGGTTCGAGTCCCCGGCGAGGGCCTTTCTGTGCGGAGTTTGCATGTTCTCCCCGTGTCCACGTGGGTTTCCTCCGGGTGCTCCGGTTTCCCCCACAGTCCAAAGACATGCAGGTTAGGTTAACTGGTGACTCTAAATTGACCGTAGGTGTGAATGTGAGTGTGAATGGTTGTCTGTGTCTATGTGTCAGCCCTGTGATGACCTGGCGACTTGTCCAGGGTGTACCCCGCCTTTCGCCCGTAGTCAGCTGGGATAGGCTCCAGCTTGCCTGCGACCCTGTAGAACAGGATAAAGCGGCTACAGATAATGAGATGAGATGAGGAACTAACTGGACTCACTTTGTGGTGACACGACCAACATTTGACCACGCATGCATAAAAGTAAAAACCTTTTATTTGCATGCATATATATATTTTTTTGTCCTGTAGGATTACAAGTCCACCTCATTGGCAAGCTTTCCAAAAATTAACAGTCTGCCTCCTATTCGTGTCTGTTTGTATCTGTTTAGAACACATCTGCATTATTATTCAGGAAATGTCTTCCTCCTTCAGCATGAGATACAGGAAGTTTGTTGTAACATGGGCAAGCACACCAAAACTCACTCAAGCATGAAAATATTTTAATCTTCGCAAAAAGCCAGTGTGCAAGCCAGTGATTACAGCTTTGTCCCTTGTGTGCCAGTTGCAGACAGACATCATCAAAAAAACCAACCACACTGAGTCTGTCCTGTCACTCATGAAACATTTACGTTCACAGTTTTCCCTTATTAGAGCTAATAAAATGGCTTCAGCTTTCATGCTTCTAAAATAGTCCCTCTGACTGGCTGTGGTGTAACCTACCATAATCAAAAGCATATCTAAATCATCACCTTTCACATCACGAACAAAGATGGTGGACAAACACTAATCACTGTAAGAAACACAGCATGTGCAATATACCAGGCAGCGAGACAGACCATCTTTTTTTACAGAAGGTTTGTTGTAAGAAACGGTTCACACTGACAAGCTGCCATTGGCTCATTAGTCTGAAGTGTTTCGTTTCACAAGAAATGAGTTAGGCTACATCCACACGACAACGGCAACGAGATTTTTTTTTTTTTAAATATCGCGTCCACATGGGCAACGGATCAGTAAAATATCAGGTACATATGGCAACACAACGCTTGCTGAAAACGATGCAATACACATGCCACACCTCTACGTGCACTGTAAGACGGTCCCATCGGAGACACCAGAACAATAGAAGAAGTAGACGCATGCGCATAAACCCCTTCTTCTGTAGCATTAGCCACATAAAGTTTTGATTATTAATCAGTAGCGTAAAACAGTATCTATTGTCTAAGACACTTATTTATATTTCATATTAAAACGTCTATGTAAATTAATACATAGAAAGCCTGGCCAGGCGCTGAACGTTCTTCTGCCTTCACTTTAAGAGAAATTCAGGGCGAGCATGAGCCTAGGTTCTTCCCTGTCACTGTCACACGCGCACACCTTCTCACTCCCTGTCCTATGGCTATAGTCCCTTTAAATCACGTGCTCGTTTTTTGAATGGAGACGCGGAAAGAGGAATGAATGGGGGTAGATGGAAGCCGGTACGCCAACATTCTGATATCCTCCAGAATTCTTTAATGGTCCGGAATAAATTGAATGCTACACGTTGATGGATTACTTTGTTCTTCTACGCCCTTTTTGAGGAATGTATTGTCGGACTTAAACCAACATCTGAAGAGGTGAGATCGCTCCTTTTTTTTTCCTATTTTTGCTGGCGGGATTGTTTTTGTTTTTGGAAAGCACACGGGCGGTGCGTGGTTTGGTACTGCTTCCACAGTGTTTGGACTAAAGACTCTGCCCTAAGGGCTATTCTCTCACTTTCTCTCTCTCTCTCTCTCTCTCTCACTTTGCACCATTACACAATAAATATTCACAGTCAAAATATTTTGTAAGCACGTTTCATGAACCAAGTTATAGGATTTGTTGACAACTCGCATCGAGTTCGTTACACTTCTACCCGGCGTGAAGCACTGACAGTCATCGTAAACAAATCCGTTCTACTCATCCAGACGACTTCGCAACAGCGCCGTTGCCAGATTTTTCCACTCTGGAACCCGTTCTCAAAAGATTTCGTTTTGGGGCACCCAAAATGCCGGTGCCGTGTGGACGCCAGGCCGAAACGATAAACAATTTTATCAGATTCACCTGAATCCGTTGCCGTGTGGACAGGGCCTTAGTAGTAGTGCTGTCAAAAATGTCGCGTTATTAACGCGTTAACTTGACTCAATTTTAATGGCGATAATTTTTTTATCGCAAGATTAACGCTCTGTGGCATGATGTAAGTTTTTCATAAGCTTTTGAAACTGCCAGGAACTTGGAACAGAGACTTTGCTTAGAAAAACGATAGCAGCTAGCCACGCCCCGCACAGCCAGAGTCCTCTGTCCTCCTCCCTCAAAGAACCAGCGCGGGCAGGGCGCGCTAGTAGAGATGGGATTTATGGCTCTTTGATGGGATCCGCATCTTTGTGATCTGTTCTTTGAAAAGAGCCGTTCAAAAGACTGGCTCATTTGGCTCTTTTTAAATATTGATTCAGTTTTAAGAAGACAGCGTCTAAAGAAGCCAGATCCCTCTGAACTGTAAACTCAATGCTATCCCAGAAATCCTTCCTGTAATATGCAAATGTGGCCGCCTCTGATTGGACAGCGCGACGCATCAACAGGCAGAAAGTGTAAAAGTACAAAATGTGTTAAGTGAGCTGAAACAGTAAAGATCAGATTCAATGCAATATTTATCAACGAACAACTTAAAGTTAATATAATAGTGTACTTTATATTATAATCAAGCATGTCAAGCCTACCGTCACTGTGTAACCTGTCTCTCTGATGGACTAACTCAAGCAGTAGATTACTTCACTCATGGTTCTCTTGTTAGCCTCGGGACGAAGAGCCCCGGTGCTCAGCTTAGGTTTCAGTTTGCAGTGGCTGTGTCAAGACGTGTTATGCTTTGCAATAAGAAAAACATTGGTACAAAACAAGCCCATTCACTTTTTTATGCTGGTAAGAGAATTACAATGGTTTTTCGTGTGACAAAAATGTGCGATTAAATTGCGATTAATCGCGAGTTAACTATGACAGTCGCGACATTAATCGCGATTAAATATTTTAATCGCTTTACAGCACTACTTAGTAGTAAGCAAAATGTATACACTGAACTCTAAAATGCATACATAGCAGCATATTATTAATGCTAAAAGTGTATTTTATATTGCAGACGCTCATCTAATGGCCCTTTTCCACTACCCTTTTTCAGCTCACTTCAGCTCGCTTCAGCTCACTTCAGCCCGACACGGCTCGCGTTTCGACTACCAAAAAACAGCACGACTCAGCTCGCTTCAGCCCTGCTTAGCCCCTAAAACTCGCACCGTTTTGGAGTGGGGCTGAAGCGAGCCAAACCGTGCCGAGTGAGGCTGGGGGCGTGAGCAGACACTCCCCTGTGCACTGATTGGTGAGGAGGAGTGTCCTCACATGCCCACACACGCCCCGCGAGCACGCTGGGATCTGTAAACACCGCAAACCCGGAAGAAGAAGAATTACGAATTACGAGAATTTCTGAAGCCTTATGCGCCTCGCCTCATCTATACGCTCTTGCCAGTATCTGTTGGCGTTGTCGGTGACAAGCCACAGCACCAAGACCAGCAACACTAACGACTCCATGTCCTCCATGTTTATTGTTTACTATCCGGGTCGTGAGACTACCGCTTAAAAGATCACTGAATCAGTGACATACAAAGCATCGTGGACGAGTTCGCGGAGCGCAAGGCTCGTCGTATGCCCTTCAAATAATGCGCGCAGTAGGCTATTGATGTTTTATTATGAGCCATGTACAGTATGTCGCCTAATGTTTTTTTGTTTCTGAGTTACATGTTCGTTTGAAGGACTTAATGTACAAAATAACATAGTTGCACCCCGTAGTGTTGAAATTGGTAAACACAGTGCATTCAGTGAGGTTTGCACCGTCCTCCTTTTATTTCTGACTCTTCCTGTCACCGTTGCAACCTCTGAGCGCTCATTCGTATGCCCTTCAAATAATGTGCGCAGTATAGGCTATTGATGTTTTATCATGAGCCATGTACAGTATCCTAATGTTTTTTGTTTCTGAGTTACATGTTCGTTTGAAGGACTTGATGTACTAAATAACATAGTTGCACCCGGTAGTGTTGAAATTGGTAAACACCGCAGTTGCGGACATTTTGTAGCCTAAAATGATGTTATGATAAGCTTTAATAAAGGGCCCGGTCATTTGCCCCGCCCCCGGCCCGGCTCTGACTTGTTCCACCACTGTCACTGATGTCACTGTTTGCACTGCTTAACGACATCACGTGACGTCCACCCACTTTCGCTAACTCCACCCAATGTGTCCACCCACTTCCAGCCAGCACGGTTCAGCGCGGTTGTAGTCGAAATGCAACTCCAACAGCCCCGCTCAGCTCGACTCAGCACGGCACGGCTCAGCCCGACTCAGCCGCGTTTGTAGTGGAAAAGCGGCATAAGTTTCCAAATCTGTCATTGCTGAACTCTTGAATATTTTCTATCGTGAATACAATCATTAAAAATCTTATAATTTCTGCTTTCCAAAGAAATTTATCTGGTTAAGATCTGTTCAGTACTTTGGGAGTAATGACAGGTTGAAGTTGGGAAACTGCCGGTGCTTTTTGAGTCACGGGAAAGCGGTCAGGCTCTCTCCCTTCTGATCAGTTTCCAACTGGATTACTCATGAACATCAAGCAGATAACTTTTATAGGGATGTTCTCGCGCTCTCACTGTTTCTGATGAAGTATTCAGCAAAATTTTCCATCTGCTAGTTTTGATGTTATGATTCATGGGAGACTTTGAAGTGAGTTTTCATAGCTTTATCTACTTATTATTTTTTATCAAACTGATTCATGTAAATAAATAACTATTTTAGAATATAACTGGAGTTGTTTTGATTAAAAATACTGAGCGCTTAGTGGTCGGAATGAGATTTTAAAAAACGGAAGTCAGAAACGTGACTGTCAGTTTCAATTCAGTTAATTGGAATTGTTTATTGGCTGTGGATCACACAGTTTTTTTGAAGTTAGCCTTGAAAGCTGTGAATATTATCATTTATATTATTTAATATAAATACTAGTAGGCTACTTTGAGAAACACAAAGGCCTACAGAGCACAAAATAATCTTTTATTACTTTTTTGTGGGTACTGCCTTACATAGAGGCAGGCGCCACTGTCATCGTGCTGTAAGAATATAAGAGTGTAACAGTCGCACACTGCGTATGCGCATGCACGTGTTCCGATTAAAATGGCCGGCGAGTGTATACAATTCGCTTCACCATTCGAAATAAATGGACTAGACTAAAGAAATCGCTTTCAGACATGTTTATGCTTATTACAGAGGGAAAGTGCATTCCTATTTTAAAATATTCATAATATTACGGCAGGTTGTCCCCCTTTCCTTGCCTTCTTCAGCCAGTGGTCTCATGTGTGATGTAGATGTGATGTACTTCTGAGTTGTTACGGGAAGTTGTCGAAAAGAGACCACTGAGCTCTAGCGCCGGGCCTTTTCTGGGAAATAAGAGTTTTGGTCATGGCGACAGCGTGTGTACCGTATGTCAGCCTCAGTTCGGAGGTTTCAGTTTCAGAAACTGTAAGAGGTAAGAGTAGAATAATATAAAGTACAGACACTTGGTATATTTTACTTCTGTGATTTTTAAATTGTTCATTTTTGGATTACGCTTCATTTTTGTGGCTACTGCCTCATAGAGTAAATATATATGCTGTATTTACTGTATGGACATGGGATCAGAAAACAATTTTATTTATAAGCAGTAGCCACATGTACCCATAGGGTACCTATTTTTATTGAGTGCACCGATTTAATGTTTTACCAAATTAGCATAATTAATACTAATTAAATACTAATTTGCATAAAGAGTTTTTAATTTTTTTTCAAACTTTGTATTCAGTATACAACAATCTATGTGCCTGCCAATTTCCATGTAAATATCTTGAAAAATAGAAAAGTTATTAAGAAAAAACATTTAATCTCAGTTAAATGAGACCCATTTTGGACCATGTGGTCCACAGTTTTCAAAAAATCTAGCTGGTTTTTTTTTCTTCAATTTTTGACTTGTAATATCTCAATAATAGATAAACATATTTTAATTCTGTAAAAAATATGTTGTTCTGCATTCAGTTCTGAATTCAATGAGAGCAGATTCAAGTAACCCTGCGATGACCTGGCGACTTGTCCAGGGTGTACCCCGCCTCTCGCCCATAGTCAGCTGGGATAGGCTCCAGCTTGCCTGCGACCCTGTAGAACAGGATAAGAGGCTACAGATAATGGATGGATGGATGGAGATTCAAGCAATTTGGATTGAATTTGAATTTTCATCTGATATGCCTAATTTATATTGTAGCTAAACCCAGGTAAATATGAGACTGTTGTTTATCTACCACTTTTAAATGTTGTTGAAATGGACTTAACACAGGTAGGAACTGAAACAACCTGTACCGTAGTATTAGTCAGAGGAATTTACTGGAGTCATTCGTTTGGAGTTGTTACTTTTCTGCATCGTATCTCATTTGTATGTTGTTTGTTATTGTTGCACTAGCAAAGTAAATTAAGTAGTCAAGTCAAGTTTATTTGTATAGCGCTTTCAACAATAAACATTGTTGCAAAGCAGATTTACAGAATTTGAACGACTTAAAATATGAGCTAATTTTATCCCTTATCGATCCCCAATGAGCACGCCTGTGGTGACGGTGGCAAGGAAAAACTCCCTCAGACGACATGAAGAAGAAACCTCGAGAGGAACCAGACTCAAAAGGGAACCCATCCTCATTTGGGCAACAACAGACAACATGACTATAACATTAACAGTCCTAATATAAAGTCAGCCTCGTTGATGCTATAAACCCCCACCGACGGAAACCCGAGCGCAAAACCATTAACAACAAGTAGTACTTCTTGCTTTGCCACTTGCTAGTGTGAACACAGGAAACAGTCCTACAGTAGAGAAGAATGTACACAAGAGCACAGCTAAATTTCTCCTCTGCATTTAATCCACAGTGAACACATACACACACTAATGAACAATGAGCACACACATACTATACCCAGAGCAGTGGCCAGCTATGCTACAACACCCACAGCAGAGCAGCTCAGGGTTACAGTAGGTGCCTTGCTCAAGGGCACTTCAGCCATGAATGTTCACTTCAGCCCCCAGATTTTTTCCTGCCAGTCCAGGGAATCAAACCAGCAAAGCCTTGGGCCCAGAGCTACTTCTCTAACCTTCAGGCCATGGCCGCCCCTGTTAGCTGCATCTAAAATTCAAATAGTGTGCATTTGAGTGCCCTAAGTAGGGTAGACACAGTGACATTATAGCCTTTTTCACACACAAAATCCATTATTGCATGAGGTAAAAACAACACAGAATAGATAACAAATTTTCATTCCCATTTGGTCTTCCATAAAGAAAAAGTTACGAATATCATATATTCCCACCTGACTGTATTTAATTATCCATTAAATATTTTATTATCCATTAAATACAGTCAGGTGGGAATATATGATATTCGTTACTTTTCCTTTATGGAAGACCAAATGGGAATGAAAATTTGTTATCTATTCTATGTTGTTTTTACCTCATGCAATAACGGATTTTTCTATAGACCCTTTTCAGTCACGTGACCTTCGTAAACGCGACCGCCATTTTGGACATGTAGTGGACTTCGGCTCGAATCAGTTTGAATGCGAGGAAGGCGACAAACGAAAAACATAAAAGAAAAAGGAGCGAGATGCAGAAAACACCTTCACTATCCAGCGACGTAGGGCATTTACAGGGCGAGCAGAGGGAGAGGTATTTGCAAAAATTGAGGTTAGCAGGCTTAGAGAACGACGTTTACCTGCTTCCACCAGGATTGTTCACTGACGTACGGAAGTACACGAAGCCCTCGTCTTTACCTGACTTCGGCCCACATGATCTGTATACCTATGTCGTTAAAAACCCATCGCCATACACATACACGCCAACGTCCGAGGTTCCGGAGCGTGCTCCGGCTTGCTCCAGGAGTGCTCCGGCCGAGGTTCCGGAGCGCGCTGCTTAATTTGAGGGGGAGCAAGCCGGAGCGCGCTGCTTAATTTGAGGGGGAGCAAGCCGGAGCGCGCTCCGGAACCTCGGCCGGAGCACTCCGGGAGCAAGCCGGAGCGTGCTGCTTAATTTGAGGGGGAGCAAGCCGGAGCGCGCTGCTTAATTTGAGGGGGAGCAAGCCGGAGCGCGCTCCGGAACCTCGGATGTTGGCTCCGGCAGCTATTTACACTGGATCCGGTGTAAATAGCTGCCGGATCATAATTACAGTAAACTAGTAAATACAGTAAAGGAAAAACTTGAGACTGAAAGGTTTTAACAGTCATCCAAATGACTGAACGTAAACATTGCTACAGTAACATACTAGCTACTATGTTGTTGACATTAGCTAGTCAACAATAGCTACTACAGAAGAACAAAGAGGTTACAATGGGTTATTTTAACCTATTTGGTTACACACTCGCCGCCACAGAATGTTAACAGCAATGTAATGCCTTTTCTGGCTAATTTTATTCGTCTTACCTCCAACAAAGTGGTCACTACACAAGCGTTGGTATGCCGAGGGCTGCCAATCTTTCCTGTTAATGGCCGCTATCCATCTTCTCTGTCGGGATCCGATAAAATGATAAACCTTGCCTTGTTTGTTGATGGTTACTACATCCAGGTGCACAACAATATAGTGGCATGATGGAAGTCTTGCTGAAAGTAAACACTTTCTTTGCTGCCGTTCCTCAATGTTGGCTGTGGTAAACTACTGGTAGTACATGTCCAAAATGACGGCCGCGTTTGTCGTGACGTCACGTGAAAAGGGTCCATAGAACGTGAACCATGCAAGACTGGATATGATGTATAATTCATGAGGTGGCAAGTCCATTATTGTGAAAAGCCCAAGCCGAGACATTAGCTAGTTCACAACGTGGCACGAGTCAAGCTGTAACTCGAAAGATAGACAAGAAGTTACATATATGATCACTATTTTTTGTCAAGTGTGGTGAGTGTGTGATGTATCTCATCCACCTCTCAAGCCATTCGCCAGCCCTTTCATTCAAGTGCTTTGCCATTATCCAGGTGTTTTGTTTAAAACACAAAACTATGCACAAAACTATGATTGGACAATGTTTATGTCAAGTCTGTTATCTTTCTCCTCCAAAGGCATGGTCAATAAAATAATGTTCCACCCATATTGTATTTCACATGCTCCCTATCACTACCAATGATGTGTTATGAATGTGTTAGCAAAGCAAACTTAATTAATAAATCAAATTTGCAGACCATGGATGCTTCTCAATATCAAGGAAGGATCCTTAATAGCTGCAGTTCAAGGATGCCATGTCATGAAATCCCACCTAAGGACTGTTCCAATGTCTAGGATGGAACAATCTAGGAGGAAGCCATGGCCTAAAGATTAGAGAAGGAGCCTTGGGACCAAAAGGTCACTGGTTTGAGTCCCTGGACCAGCAGGAATGGCTGAAGTGGCCTTGAGCAAGACATCCCAGGCTGCTCTGGGTATGTTGTATGTCACTCTGGATAAGAGCATCTGCTAAATGCCTATAATACAAGATCGTTCAAATTCTACCAAGGACTGAGGCTTTTGTTCAGAGAATTTTCATGGATATGTGTGTGTATCCTCAGCATTTTTAAAGCACCCATTTGCAGGTACAAGGCAGGACCTTTTCAATGAAGCACACCTGCCTAACATCAGAAGGACCCCGATTGGAAGGACCCATCCTATTAAGGGAGCATCCTTGACATTGATAAATTCCCTATATCTATGGACTATGGACATTAAACTACATGGAATCATTTGTCATGACTGTTAGCAAGAGGCTGCACAAAAAAATTTACAATCTGGGATATGAACAAAGACGGCCATATACAATGCCGTGTCATTTGTGGTGCTTTTTTTGTTTCAGTTCTGCAAAGATTCAAAATAAACATATTCAAGGTATTTGTTAGCAGGACGTAAGATTTATATGCCAAAAAATTTCAAACTCATTAACTCTCCTTGAAAGAGCAGGAGGGCTTCGCTCAGCTAGCCCTTTTATACCAACTGGATTGCCCAATGTAGGGAGCAATCATGGTGAAGAGAAAGACATTTGGAATGTGGTCTAACATCAAGATGGTGTATTTTATATGGATCAAAAAATGCAATCTCAAGCTAAAGGTTGCCTCTGAGTGAAAAAAAAAGAAGAAGAAGAAGCAAAAGTCATTCCACTAACACTGAAGAGTTTTAAAGAGTATCAAGGTAGAAAAATAATTCCAGCCAACAATATAATTCGAGTGAATCTGTTGGACCAGTAAACTAAACTTTTTCCATAGTAACACATTCAGAACCTCTCACTTGGCAGTGGAGTAAAAAATGATGGTTCATAGTTTATTTGGCAAACATTGCTGTGCTGGACTGTGTGTGGAAAAAGCTTATGTCTGTAGATGTTAAATTCCACAGGTGCTTGGTGGTGTCTCCAAGCATGAGACATGAGAAAAAGACAAGGTCACTATACATATACAGTGTCTTGCAAAAGTATTCATCCCCCTTGGTGTTTGTCCTGTTTTGTTGCATTACAAGCTGGAATTAAAATGGATTTTTGGAGGGTTAGCACCATTTGATTTACACTACATGCCTAACACTTTAAAGGTGCACATTATTTTTTTTTTTTATTGTGAAAAAAACCCAATAATTAAGATGAAAAACAGAAATCTGGAGTGTGCATAGGTATTCACCCCCTTTCGTATGAAACCCCTAAATACTGGTAAGAGCTGGTCCAACCAATTCACTTCATAAGTCACATAATTAGTTGATTAAGATCCACCTGTGTGCAATCAAAGTGTCACATGATTGGTCACATGATGTCTGTATAAATCAGCCTGTTCTGGAAGGACCCTGACTCTGCAACACTACTAAGCAAGCAACATGAAACCAAGGAGCCTCCAAACAGGTCAGAGACAAAGTTGTGAAGAAGTATAGATCAGGGTTGGGTTATAAAAAATATCCCAAACTTTGAATCTCCCAGGGAGCACCATTAAATCCATTATAGCAAAATGGAAAGAATATGGCACCACTACAAACCTGACAAGAGAAGGCCGCCCACCAAAACTCACAGACCGGGCAAGGAGGGCATTAATCAGAGATGCAACAAAGACACCAAAGATAACACTGAAGGAGCTGCAAAGATCCACAGCAGAGATGGGAAGATCTGTGCATAGGACCACTTTAAGCCACACACTCCACAGAGTGGGGCTTTATGGAAGAGTGGCCAGAAAAAAAGCCATTGCTTAAGAAAACAGATTTGAAGTTTGCTCAACAGCATGTGGCAGACTCCTCAAACACATGGAAGAAGATTCTCTGGTCAAATGAGACTAAAATTGAACTTTTTGGCCATAATGGAAAATGCCATGTGTGGTGCAAACCCAACACCCTGAGAACACCATTCCTACAGTGAAGCATGGTGATGGCAACATCATGCTGTGGGAATGTTTTTCATCTGCAGGTACAGGAAAGCTGGTCAGGACTGAAGGAAAGATGGATGGCACTAAATACAGGGCAATTCTGGAGGAAAACCTGTTTGAGTCAGCCAGAGGTTTGAGACTGGGACGAAGGTTCATGTTCCAGCAGCACAATGACCCTAAACATACTGCTAAAGCTACACTGGCGTGGTTTAAAGAAAAACATTTAAATAGCTTGGAATGGCCGAATCAAAGCCCAGACCTCAATCCAACTGAGAACCTCAATCCAACTGAAGATTGCTGTACACCAATGCAACCCATCTAAATTGAAAGAGTTTATGCAGTTTTGCCTTGAGGAATGAGCAAAAATCCCAGCGCTAGATGTGCTAAGCTAATAGAGACATACCCCAAGGGACTTGCAGCTGTAATTGCAGAAAAAGGTAGCTCTACAAAGTATTGACTTTGGGGGGTGAATACCTATGCACACTCCAGATTTCTGTTTTTTCATCTTAATTCTTGTTTGTGTCACAATAAAAAAATAATTTTTTTAAACCTTTAAAGTTGTAGGAATGTTGTGTAAATCAAATCATGCTACCCCCCCCAATCCATTTCAATTCCAGACAAAACAGGACAAACACCAAGGGGGATGAATACTTTTGCAAGACACTGTACAACCCCAATTCCAAAAAAGTCAGGACGCTGTGTAAACTGGAAATAAAAAAAAGAATGTGATAATCTGCAAATCATGGAAAGCCGATATTTAATTGAAAATAATACAAAGACGGGGTGGCATGGTGGTGTAGTGGTTAGCGCTGTCGCCTCACAGCAAGAAGGTCCGGGTTCGAGCCCCGTGGCTGGCGAGGGCCTTTCTGTGCGGAGTTTGCATGTTCTCCCTGTGTCCGCGTGGGTTTCCTCTGGGTGCTCTGGTTTCCCCCACAGTCCAAAGACATGCAGGTTAGGTTAACTGGTGACTCTAAATTGACCGTAGGTGTGAATGTGAGTGTGAATGGTTGTCTGTGTCTATGTGTCAGCCCTGTGATGACCTGGCGACTTGTCCAGGGTGTACCCCGCCTTTCGCCCGTAGTCAGCTGGGAAAGGCTCCAGCTTGCCTGCGACCCTGTAGAACAGGATAAAGCGGCTAGAGATAATGAGATGAGAGATGAGATAATACAAAGACACCATATCAAATGTTGAAACCAAGAAATTATTGTTTTTTGAAAAACATATGCTCATTTTGAATTTGATGTCAGCAACACATTTTAAAAAAGTTGGGACTGGGGCATGTTTACCACTGTGTTGCATCACCTCTACTTTGAACAACACACTATAAACATTTGGGAATTGAGGAGACCAATTGCTGTAGTTTTGAAAGAGAAATGTTGTCCCGTTCTTGTCAGATATACAATTTCATTTGCAATTTCATTTTTCAACAGTTCGGGGTCTCCTTTGTCATATTTTGCACTTCATAATGCGCCAAATGTTTTAAATGAGAGACAGGTCTGGACTGCAGGCAGGCCAGTTTAGCACCTGGACTCTTTACGATGGAGCCATGCAGTTTTAATTTGTGCAGAAAGCAGTTTGGCATTGCCTTGCTGAAAGAAGGAAGGCCTTCCCTGAAAAAGATTTTGTCTGGATGGCAGTACATTGCTCTGAAACGTGTATGTCATTCAGCATTAATGATGCCTTCCCAGATGTACAAGCTACCCATGTCATGTGCACTAATGCATCTTCATACCATCACAGATGTTGGCTTTTGAACTGTGCACTGATAACAAGCCGGATGGTCCTTCTCCTCTTTAGCCTGGAGGACGTGGTGTCCATGATTTCTAAAAAGAATTTCTACTTTTGATTCGTCAGACCTCTGGACAATTTTCCACTTTGTCTCAGTCCACCATAAAAGAGCTCGGGCCCAGAGAAGGTGGCGGTGTTTCTGGATATTGTTTATATCTGGTTTTAACTTGCATTTGTGGATGCAGTAATGAACTGTTTTCACAGACGATGGTTTTCTGAAGTGTTCCTGAGCCCATACAGTGATTTCCACATGTGTCTGCTTTTAATGCAGTGTCGCCTGAAGGCCTGAAGATCACAGGCATCCAATGTCAGTTTTCAGCCTTGTCTCTTGCATACAGAGATTTCTCCAGATTATCTGAATCTTTTAATGATATTATGTACCACAGATGCTGTGATCCCAAAATTCTTTGCAATTTTACATTGAGGAACATTATTCTTAAATTGTTGCACTGTTTGTCCACGCAGTCTTTCACAGAGCAGTGAACCCCTCCCCATCTTTACTTCTGAGAGACTCAGCCTCTCTGGGATGCTCTTTTATACCCAATCATGTTACTGACCTGCTGCCAATTAATCAAATTAGTTTTTTTTTTTTTTAGCATTAGGCCACACCAATTTGATTAGTTGGTTCTCGGAATCGCCACTTGAAGAAAATGCAAAATGAAAAAAAAAAATCGAAATCAAACTCCCACCAACAGAAAAACATCGTGGCTGATGGTTCAAAATACTGAAGACTGCAGGTTGAGGTCACGTGACATCGAAAACCAATCAAATCGCCCCTTTCACTTTCGATAAAGACTTGTGGAAGAAACATGCCTGTGGAGGAGAATCCTGCAAAGCCTGTGTTTGTGATTGTTAGAATATTCAGCGAACAGAAGCGTAAAATCTTTGACAGGTGTGTTGAAATTCAAGAGGGGGAAAACTTTGCACAGTTGCACTCAAGATGCCGTGAGCTTGTTACCCTGCGATGTGCCAACTTGGACAACAACTCTGTGGAGGTGGGTTTGATTTATATATTTCATTGATTGATGTGAGGGGCAAACAAAAATTCATTCGAAGCATTTAGCCATCAGAAGTAGCCTACTCCTGGTCAAATCTTTTTTTCTGTGCATTGTAGATGTTCAATTGACTGTAATTCAATGGTTTATTTAGCCTATCTGTTTACTGGTTTGCCTGATAAAAGACGTGCAGAGAGATGACATTCTGACTTGTCAGGCACAGTTGTTTGAGTTCCCCTTGGAGGCATGTTTACACAAATAAAAGGAAAAAATTAAGACTGCTGTTTCAGACTTGTATTTTCAATGATCCTTAATGCATATGGGTGGAAATAAGATAAGCTATTAAAAGAGCCATATGAAATGTGTAACAATAATGTATTGTCTTTGTTTTGTTTCTCTATTATGAAAGCCCTCCATTTCCACCGCTAATTTTACCATCAGAGCATTTTTTAAATTTTATTTTTATTTCGCTTGCTCGCTTCATATTTTCTCATCTCATCTCATTATCTCTACGCGGGGAGAACATGCAAACTCCACACAGAAAGGCCCTTGCCGGCCACGGGGTTCAAACCCAGACCTTCTTGCTGTGAGGCAACAGCGCTAACCACTACCGCTTCATATTTTTCCTGAAAAAATCCGAGAACCAACTAATTAAATTGGTGTGGCCTTACACAACTTTTTCAGTCTTTTGTTGCCCCTGTCCCAACTTTTCTCAAACATGTTCATCTCATCTCATTATCTCTAGCCGCTTTATCCTTCTACAGGGTCGCAGGCAAGCTGGAGCCTATCCCAGCTGACTACGGGCGAAAGGCGGGGTACACCCTGGACAAGTCGCCAGGTCATCACAGGGCTGACACATAGAGACAGACAACCATTCACACTCACATTCACACCTACGGTCAATTTAGAGTCACCAGTTAACCTAACCTGCATGTCTTTGGACTGTGGGGGAAACCGGAGCACCCGGAGGAAACCCACGCGGACACGGGGAGAACATGCAAACTCCACACAGAAAGGCCCTTGCCGGCCACGGGGTTCAAACCCAGACCTTCTTGCTGTGAGGCGACGGCGCTAACCACTACACCACCGTGCCGCCCCTCAAACATGTTGCTCACATCAAATTCAAAATGAGCATATATTAAAAAAAAAAAAAAAAATTCTCTGTTTCAGAATTTGATATGTTGTCTTTGTAGTCTTTTCAATGAAATATAGGGCTTCCATGATTTGCAAATCTTCACATTCTGTTTTTATTTATGTTTGACACAGTGTCCCAACTTTTTGGAATTGAGGTTGTAGTTGAACCGTTACCAGACCTGACAGATCAGACCTGACAGTCTGTGTAGCTTCCTCCTTCTTCCGTCTCCACATGGGGCCAAGCAGACGCTGGAATTTTTCACTCCAAAAACAACAAGAAACCCCCCCCCCAAAAAAAATAGAACAAGAAAGAAAGAAAAAAAAATCATTGGCCTAAAAAGAAAGAGAAGATATTCCAGCAAGGAAGAAATCCTGATCATTATCCATGATTTATGCATGTTGTTTGAATACACATATGGTTTAGAAATGGAAACGCATCTTCATAGAAGAACAGCTACACAGACACAGTGAAAGGCAGGAAACTTAAATAAACAAACAAATTGCAATGCACAAGGAAGGACAGTTTGGTCAGTAGACGAGTGCATTTTTCTGCAAAATTTTCCCTGAGTACAAAGCAGCATGATCAGAGATAGCACAGCTGCATTAAAATTCAGTGCGAGACACTTGTATACGCATGCATAGGAGCATGCTCACACCTGAATGATCTTGAATGTTAATGAAGGCAGCGAGTACAGCGCTGTACTTGGGTTCGAGAGTGCTGCGTGGATGTGGAGAATAGAGTTCTGATTGATGCCACAGCCTTTGATTTGGAACAGATGGGATTAGCGCCAACCCTGTGGTGCTCTCCTGGGACGGACACACACACACACACACACGAGCAACATACACATGCAGGCAAAGTGCAATGATTTGTCTGAAATCAACAGCAAGGATATAATGGTGGGAAAATGTCACCATGGTGATTATGAGCAATGTTTACTTAAACGCAAAAGGAAACCAAATTAAAAAAAAAATCTCTTGATGAGTGAATATTTAATGAAGCACAAAATGATGAATGCGCATGCACACACAAGTCGCTATCTCACATGCAAATTTCCACCAGGGGTTCAGGTAATAAATGAATTTAAATCATTACAATAATAAAAAATAATACAGATAAGTGACTCAGGCTTGATTGCCATTTAAGTAAACACAAAATAGCACTTTAATGAGAGTCATGACAGCGACTGAGAGGGAGGGAGTAAAAGGCAGGGAGGAATACATTAACTGGACTTGCACTAGTCTATAATGCTATTCTTAGATCTAATGCTGATTTGGTGTCGCTGAAAGTGACAAGGGTGTGATATAAAGACATTTTGTTGAGTGTAACATAACAGAGGGCGGTGGTGCAGTGGTTAGCACTGTCGCATAACAGCAAGAAGGTTCTGGGTTTGAACCCAGTGGCCAACAGGAGCCTTTCCATGTGGAGTTTGCGTGTTCTCCCCGTGACGGAGTTGGTTTCCTCCAGGTGCTCCGGTTTCCCCCACAGTTCAAAGACGTGCAGTTAGGTTAACTGGCTACTCTAAGTTGCCCATAGAAGTGAATGGTTATATGTCTCTATGTGTGTAACTAAATGTTGTGTGATGTGCACTAAATCTTCCCATAAAGCATCAGTCATGTCAGCTACCACAGACACACAATAACTTCTTATGTCACTGTTTTCTCATCTCATTATCTCTAGCCGCTTTATCCTGTTCTACAGGGTCGCAGGCAAGCTGGAGCCTATCCCAGCTGACTACGGGCGAAAGGCGGGGTACACCCTGGACAAGTCGCCAGGTCATCACAGGGCTGACACATAGACACAGACAACCATTCACACTCACATTCACACCTACGGTCAATTTAGAGTCACCAGTTAACCTAACCTGCATGTCTTTGGACTGTGGGGGAAACCGGAGCACCCGGAGGAAACCCACGCGGACACGGGGAGAACATGCAAACTCCGCACAGAAAGGTCCTCGCCGGCCACGGGGCTCGAACCCGGACCTTCTTGCTGTGAGGCGACAGTGCTAACCACTACGCCACCGTGCCGCCCATGTCGCTGTTTTGTTTGTCCTAATTTAATGCAGTTCAAAAAATGACATATTTTCATGAATATATTGAACAGTTATCCCATGAAATTGAGTCGTACATGAGCTGACAGCCGACGAGGCGTGTAGTGCCGAGTCGGCTATAAGCCATGTATGATGAGACTGGATTTTGAGAAACAGGGCATTTTTATTTTAATTTTTCGCAAATTTGATAAAAAAAACACCTTTATACAAAATGTCCGACAAAATCATTTCCACTTAGAATGTAAGCAAACCGGTGAAATGACAGGAGCAATTTGTGAAAAATGCTATAATAACAATTCTTGAAAAATAAAAAAAAGACATGTTCTTACCATCAAATACTTTCATTCTGTATTTGGTTGCTTTTTTTTGTATTTTTTGGGGGGGTTTTTTGAGTAGAGTTTTTATTTCATCCTCGGTTGGTTCAGCAACATGCTCTGCCATTTTGTTTTTCTCTACTCACGGTATACTGTATGAGCTGATATCCTAGTAGTAGAGTAATCAATCAGAGAGCGTGCTTGCTCATATCCAGTGAATGTGGAAAGAATAATTCCTATTATAAGATTATAATAAACCAAATCTGTGATTATTGAACATATTTCTAGACATCTTTATGAATTTTAAAATGAGTTAAAAAAAAGCTGTACTTGTTCTCAGTAGATCTTTTTTTTCATTTATTTCTAGAAAGAAGAAAAAATATCTGCCAATAAATTAAGAAAATTGAACTACAGCAGGTGGCGGCACGGTGGTGTAGTGGTTAGTGCTGTCGCCTCACAGCAAGAAGGTTCTGGGTTCGAGCCCAGTGGCTGGCGAGGGCCTTTCTGTGCGGAGTTTGCATGTTCTCTCCGTGTCCGCGTGGGTTTCCTCCGGGTGCTCTGGTTTCCCCCACAGTCCAAAGACATGCAGGTTAGGTTAACTGGTGGCTCTAAATTGACTGTAGGTGTGAATGTGAATGGTTGTTTGTCTCTGTGTCAGCCCTGTGATAACCTGCCGACTTGTCCAGGGTGTACCCCGCCTCTCGCCAATAGTCAGGTGGGATAGGCTCCAGCTTGCCTGCGACCCTGTACAGGATAAGCGGCTACAGATAATGGATGGAATTACAGCAGTTTAACATAAGCAATCCACCTGCATGTTTTTAGGAGGTTGGAGGAAAGCAAAGAACCCTGAGCAAACGTGGAAACATGGAGAACCTGTAGAGAAATTCTACACATTTGGTAACCCAAGCTCAGAACTGAATCGGAGTAAGGCATCAACACTATCCACTGCACCACCATGTCTTATTAGCCCTCATCTAAGCACTACTTATTTTCTTTCAAGTCGTTAATATGAAATAATGGAGTTTCCTAAAATCTTCCTTAACACTCTGTGTGTAACTAGAACAAATAAGCTATTTAAACTTGACAGAACAACCTGCAGTAATTCATTGCCAATGATTTGATTTGAAGCTGATTTGAAGGTGTGCATTAGCGAGCTTCCTTATACTGTATGTACATTTACACAGAATCACATCAAATAAGCCTCAGAGTATAAATGATGATGGTTTGAATCTGACAGAAATTAATGCCTGCACTGTGAAGAAAATCATAAGACCTGCCACGTCCTCATACATCATGCGCGGTGGCACAAAAGCTTTAATTATGGCAGTCAGAAATGCAAAACACTCCAACAAAGCAAGTCAGGATTGCAAGCCATGAAAAGATTTGCATAAAAATATACCTATAAGGAAAAACAAAACGGAAGAAGCAGGTGTCCATAACTAAAGGTGCAAAGAAATGAGAAATGATGAACCTGATGGCTTGTTGAATGTGAGACTGATTAGGCTGAGGGTATCAGTGAGATATCTGATGATATTCAGTCCATTTCTTCAGCACTACATGAAACACATAAACATGTATAATACCTTTATTTACAGCTCTTCCAGTGCATTATTTATCATGTTTAATATTGAAGCAGGCTCAATTTTCGACTATATAATAGCATGCTAATTTGACTCATTTTCTAGTTGATTATATTATTGCCAATTAATCACTTAATGTGATTTGCAGCACTATGGAGCTTAATCAGATATACATAATTCTGTTTGGAAATGCAAAGAAAAAAATCAGTGTCTTTCGTTTCTGAAGGGTGAGTATAATTATTTAATGAGACCACGGATCATTATGTTCACTGTAAGAAAAGCTGCATTTTTCTCCGAAACTGCTTTGAACTAGTGTTGTAGTCAAGAGCACCTGAACCGAGGCCAAAAAATGACCAAGACCAGAGTGTATTGAGACCAAGACTTTGAGCAGTTGAGATCAAGTCAAGACCAAGACCAAGGCAAGACAAGACTGAGTCAAGACCAGGACCAGACCTGTGTGTGTGAAGGAGGGTGGGAAAGGGTGACAGACATTAACAGAAAGAAAAAAAATCAAATTAGCAATGAGTCACGTTATTGGTTGCATTTGAGGCAGGAAGTTTTACATCCAATCACAGTAACAATGTTAACAAATAAATCAGACAATTTAATGATATCCCCACACAGTCCTGGTTTTGGCCGAGTCTTAAAATCCTGAGTCCTCTGTGTCTGAGACTGAGACAAGACCAAGTGACAATGCAGTTGATTCCGACATGAAACCGAGACCTTCAAAAGTGGTCTTGAGACCAGTCTCAAGTGCTCCAACACAATGGTGAGCAATGATTTTTAGTTCACCCGGCCGACAGGTGATGAGTTTATGCCATCCATCGTCCATCGTCCGTCCGGCGGCATCCAAATTTCAAAAAAATCGCTTCTTTTCTCTCAATTCTTCACTGATTTTATTCTTTTTGGCAGGAAGGTGGGTCTGTATAGCTTCTACCCAAATGGGCATAAATGCAATTAATAATGAAGATGTGGAGTAATTAAACCCTAACGAGCAGTTTCCACACAAATCGTTTCCTCTCTCTCAATTCTTCACAAATTTTGATTCTTTCTGGCATGAAGGCAGGGGTACCAAGGTGGTATATAACTTCTACCCAGATTTGCTTCATTACAATTATTAATGAAGTTATGGACTAATTAAGCCTTAATGAGCAGTTCAACAAAAATCGCTTTTTCTTGGTCCGTTCCTCGCCATTTTGGATTCCTTCTGGCAAATAGGTCGGTATTCCTAGGGTGTACAACCCCGATTCCAAAAAAGTTGGGACAAAGTACAAATTGTAAATAAAAATGGAATGCAATGATGTGGAAGTTTTAAAATTCCATATTTTATTCAGAATAGAACATAGATGACATATCAAATGTTTAAACTGAGAAAATGTATCATTTAAAGAGAAAAATTAGGTGATTTTAAATTTCATGACAACAACACATCTCAAAAAAGTTGGGACAAGGCCATGTTTCCCACTGTGAGACATCCCCTTTTCTCTTTACAACAGTCTGTAAACGTCTGGGGACTGAGGAGACAAGCTGCTCAAGTTTAGGGATAGGAATGTTAACCCATTCTTGTCTAATGTAGGATTCTACAGTGGTGCTTGAAAGTTTGTGAACCCTTAAGAATTTTCTATATTTCTGCATAAATATGACCTAAAACATCATCAGATTTTCACACAAGTCCTAAAAGTAGATAAAGAGAACCCAGTTAAACAAATGAGATAAAAATATTATACTTGGTCATTTATTTATTGAGGAAAATGATCCAATATTCCATATCTGTGAGTGGCAAAAGTATGTGAACCTTTGCTTTCAGTATCTGGTGTGACCCCCTTGTGCAGCAATGACTGCAAGTAAACATTTCCGGTAACTGTTGATCAGTCCTGCACACCGGCTTGGAGGAATTTTAGCCCATTCCTCCGTACAGAACAGCTTCAACTCTGGGATGTTGGTGGGTTTCCTCACATGAACTGCTCGCTTCAGGTCCTTCCACAACATTTCAATTGGATTAAGGCCAAGACTTTAACTTGGCCATTCCAAAACATTAACCTTATTCTTCTTTAACCATTCTTTGGTAGAATGACTTGTGTGCTTAGGGTCGTTGTTTTGTTGCATGACCCACCTTCTCTTGAGATTCAGTTCATGGACAGATGTCCTGACATTTTCCTTTAGAATTCGCTGGTATAATTCAGAATTCATTGTTCCATCAATGATGGCAAGCCGTCCTGGCCCAGATGCAGCAAAACAGGCCCAAACCATGATACTACCACCACCATGTTTCACAGTTGAGATAAGGTTCTTATGCTGGAATGCAGTCTTTTCCTTCTCCAAACATAACGCTTCTCATTTAAACCAAAAAGTTCTATTTTGGTCTCATCCGTCCACAAAACATTTTTCCAATAGCCTTCTGGCTTGTCCACATGATCTTTAGCAAACTGCAGACGAGCAGCAGTGTTCTTTTTGGAGAGCAGTGGCTTTCTCCTTGCAACCCTGCCATGCACACCACTGTTGTTCAGTGTTCTCCTGATGGTAGACTCATGAACATTAACATTAGCCAATGTGAGAGAGGCCTTCAGTTGCTTAGAGGTTACCCTGGGGTCCTTAGTGACCTTGCCGACTATTACACGCCTTGCTCTTGGAGTGATCTTTGTTGGTCGACCAGTCCTGCGGAGGGTAACAATGGTGTTGAATTTCCTCCATTTGTATACAATCTGTCTGACTGTGGATTGGTGGAGTCCAAACTCTTTAGAGATGGTTCTGTAACCTTTTCCAGCCTGATGAGCAACAGCAATGCCTTTTCTGAGGTCCTCAGAAATCTCCTTTGTTCGTGCCATGATACACTTCCACAAACATGTGTTGTGAAGATCAGACTTTGATAGATCCCTGTTCTTTAAATAAAATAGGGTGCCCAGTCACACCTGATTGTCATCCCATTGATTGGAAACACCTAACTCTAATTTCACCTTCAAATTAACTGCTAATCCTAGAGGTTCACATACTTTTGCCACTCACAGATATGTAATATTGGATCATTTTCCTCAATAAATAAATGACCAAGTATAATATTTTTGTCTCATTTGTTTAACTGGGTTCTCTTTATCTACTTTTAGGACTTGTGTGAAAATCTGATGATGTTTTAGGTCATATTTATGCAGAAATATAGAAAATTCTAAAGGGTTCACAAACTTTCAAGCACCACTGTAGGTGCTCAACTGTCTTAGGTCTCTTTTGTCGTATCTTGCATTTTATGATGCGCCAAATGTTTTCTATGGGTGAAAGATCTGGACTGCAGGCTGGCCAGTTCAGTACCCGGACCCTTCTTCTACGCAGCCATGATGCTGTAATTGATGCAGTATGTGGTTTGGCATTATCATGTTGGAAAATGCAAGGTCTTCCCTGAAAGAGACGTCGTCCGGATGGGAGCATATGTTGCTCTAGAACCTGGATATACCTTTCAGCATTGATGGTGTCTTTCCAGATGTGTAAGCTGCCCATGCCACATGCACTAATGCAATCCCATACCATCAGAGATGCAGGCTTCTGAACTGAGCGCTGATAACAACTTGGGTCGTCCTTCTCCTCTTTAGTCCGAATGACACGGCGTCCCTGATTTCCATAAAGAACTTCAAATTTTGATTCGTCTGACCACAGAACAGTTTTCCACTTTGCCACAGTCTATTTTAAACGAGCCTTGGCCCAGAAAAGACGTCTGCGCTTCTGGATCATGTTTAGATACGGCTTCTTCTTTGAACTATAGAGTTTTAGCTGGCAACAGCAGATGGCACGGTGAATTGTGTTCACAGATAATGTTCTCTGGAAATATTCCTGAGCCCATTTTGTGATTTCCAATACAGAAGCATGCCTGTATGTGATGCAGTGCCGTCTAAGGGCCCGAAGATCACGGGCACCCAGTATGGTTTTCCGGCCTTGACCCTTACGCACAGAGATTCTTCCAGATTCTCTGAATCTTTTGATGATATTATGCACTGTAGATGATGATATGTTCAAACTCTTTGCAATTTTACACTGTCGAACTCCTTTCTGATATTGCTCCACTATTTGTCAGCGCAGAATTAGGGGGATTGGTGATCCTCTTCCCATCTTTACTTCTGAGAGCCGCTGCCACTCCAAGATGCACTTTTTATACCCAGTCATGTTAATGACCTATTGCCAATTGACCTAATGAGTTGCAATTTGGTCCTCTAGCTGTTCCTTTTTTGTACCTTTAACTTTTCCAGCTTCTTATTAACCCTGTCCCAACTTTTTTGAGATGTGTTGCCGTCATGAAATTTCGAATGAGCCAATATTTGGCATGAAATTTCAAAATGTCTCACTTGCGACATTTGATATGTTGTCTATGTTCTATTGTGAATACAATATCAGTTTTTGAGATTTGTAAATTATTGCATTCCATTTTTATTTACAATTTGTACTTTGTCCCAACTTTTTTGGAATCGGGGTTGTATATAGCTTCTATATATAACTTATATAAAGTGTATATAGCTTGTATATAGCTTGCGACATTTATTGCACAAGGTGGCCCACTTTAGATCATTCCTTCTGGACTAGACGGGGCCGGAGTGAGCTGCACCATCATTGACGGTCTCGTTTTTTAATCAATTACAAGTCTGTCTTTGTGGATTTACCAGTTTCACTTGACAACTAAAGCTCAAGATTCTATTTTAACAATTTAATTTGAAAGAAGGAGAAATGAATAACTGTTTTCCTACAGGCTATTAATTACATAGTGTGCAGTGTGGGACAGTATTATAGAGGATAGTAGCATTCACAGGTGTCATTTAAACTCCCTTTTAGTAGGAAAAACATAAAACAGTTTCTCGGTTTATTTATTTAGTGTTTAATTATAGCATAGCTAATCCTAGCACTCGTGATCTAGCGGTATAATAATAAATAAATCACATCAATTTACAAGCAGAATGTTAACAATAGTATGAAATACTAATGGAATATAATTAAAGTCAGACCATGTCTTCTGATTATATGTGTCTAATAAAAGATGTAGCCTGCTCTTTAAAACAAAACTTTTTTATTTCGCTCCATCACCGGAGCTTTGTATTCCCCCCCCCCCTTTGTTTTTCTTTTTGTGTTTGTATAGTTTGATTTTTTTTTTTGAGTGTTTTGTCCGCCAGTTGTGCTGTAGCTTTGGACCCAATTTTGAGCATTGGGTTCCTTTAGGCTTTGGTCCACCATGGGTGATGCCTGTGCTCCTTGCTATGGACTGCACTGAGCTCATTGCTCTTTTAACATCGTGGTTGTCCAGCGCTCTGTGTAGCGGTGCTTTTGTGCTTGGTGCGGTGTTCCGAGTGATGTTGCATGGTGGCGTCGTGGTGGCTGTGCAGGCGGTGTGGGATTTATCTTTGTGCGCCTTTTGGTGGGACTGTGGGTTGCTACGCCATTGGAATTACATTCTGATCCTTTTTTGGTGGACTCTTTTTTTTTTCCTAATTGTAAAGTAAAGCGACCTTGGGTGTGAGAAAGGCGCTATATAAATTGAACTAATTATTAATTAAAATAGAATTCAGAAGAAAAGTGAATTCTTTTGAGTTACAAGTGAACACCAGTACAGTTGCACTTGATGAGAGCTCATAAGCCTACAGTACTGAAATGATGAGTGTGCTTTCTGCATCTTTTAAATGCTAATCATTACAAAATGAATAAATAAGTAAATAAATAAATAAATAAATAAAATACACAGTATAAACCAGGATCAGGTAATGAGTGTCAAATTTTACATTTGATGGAGTGAATATGCTTTTCTTTGAACCCACTTTTTTATTTTCTCCCATTTCCTTTTTGTTACATCTGCAAAAAAGAGGAGAAGAACTTCCCTTTCATTTGATCTGGCAAACTGAGAAAGCAAACAAAAGGTAAACATTTGACCAGAGTGAAAACAACAGACCAAAGATGAACATCACATCAACCTAGCACAGTTAAAGTAGTTTCGAATTACAGGAAATAATGTCACGTTACAGGATCACGAGCTCAAGTGCACACTAAGAAGTGGTGACAGCACTTATGAAACAGCAATTTTTAGACATGCTAGCATACAATATGATGGTGTCAGAGAAGACTCATAATTTCACAGCAATTTACCAAGTGCTCTTAGAGCTTTGTGCTGCTGCAATTTGGCAACAACAGCAGCAAAAGTGAAGGAGACATTATTGATTTACATCAAACAGACACGGGGGGGAATCCCAATGAAGGACCAGTTTAACAAGCAAAGGTGAGCAACAATTTGGAAAGGTCCCTCATCTTCGAAGTCAATAATCAAGCTGTAAAAACACATCAGAGCTCCATGTTTAAAACTGTGAATTGCACCACTGTGATGTTGCTCTCTATTGCAATGCAACTGGGAACCTGGAGAAAAGTTTGATTACAAAAATACACCATCGAGCAAAAACTGACTGACATTAAAATTAAAATGGGAAATTAAAATAATAAATAATGGGTTTTAATTTAAAAGAGGCATTCAGAATCAAACATGCCGATATGACATGCTTGGCTTTAAAGTGCATATTCTGGACCAATTTCATTTTTTTTATATGAAAGTATGTCCCTTTACACACTCATCCAGAAGGGTAATTTTGCACAAGGCCATCTGTCTACAGCAGAAAAAAAACAAAACGCGTCTGGAAAAATCCCAAGGGAGTCTGGAGCCGGGGCGGCACGGTGGTGTAGTGGTTAGTGCTGTCGCCTCACAGCAAGAAGGTCCGGGTTCGAGCCCTGTGGCCGGCGAGGGCCTTTCTGTGTGGAGTTTGCATGTTCTCCCCGTGTCCGCGTGGGTTTCCTCCGGGTGCTCCGGTTTCCCCCACAGTCCAAAGACATGCAGGTTAGGTTAAGTGGTGACTCTAAATTGACCGTAGGTGTGAATGTGAGTGTGAATGGTTGTCTGTGTCTATGTGTCAGCCCTGTGATGACCTGGCGACTTGTCCAGGGTGTACCCCGCCTTTCGCCCGGAGTCAGCTGGGATAGGCTCCAGCTTGCCTGCGACCCTGTAGAACAAGATAAAGCGGCTAGAGATGATGAGAATGAGATGAGAGTCTGGAGCCAGATTCGTGACGTCACCTGCGGAAGCGCCAGCAGGCTGCGCGAGCTTTGCACAGTTTCAGTGCACAGCCTGTGTAGACCAAGCGCTCCCCTTTCTCTCTCATTGTCCGGTCTTTTGGGAAACGACGAGTACTAATCCCATCAAGATTGGTGTTGCTACACCCTCCTATGATAGATTTGTTAACCATTTTAATAATTACGCGATAACGTTGAAGAAATTTGCAGAAAACCACCAGGTTGTTATCACATAAACAAACCAGCGCTGACGTAGGATTCAGAGGGAGGCGTCCCGCACACGACGTCACGAAAATCAATGTTTGCCGGGAAATTCAAATGCCAAGTTTTTTCAGAGGTGGACCAATTTGTCTCAAATGGCTTGATTTCAACTGAATTTTTCTGGTATTGCGCAAGGTAAAAAAATTGCACAAAATGCAAAATGTGACAGATATTTGACCACAGTTTAATTTAAAATAGGAGAATTACATTGATCTTGCTCCTGAATTTACCTAAGATGTGCTGGCACCAAGCACTGTTTTCACTGTGACTTAAATCCAGTTAATACATTTCATGCCATGTTGCTAATTATGGGGCATCCTGCGGCTTCTGGAATGACCTCAAGGCGCTGCAGTCAACAAACCAGGAGCATGCAGGACTGTAATGAGCCTGCATAGGTTTTTTTCTCATTTCTGTTTCATTGTACACTGTCTTGCAAAAGTATTCATCCCCCTTTGTGTTTGTCCTGTTTTGTCGCATTACAAGCTGAAATTAAAATGAATTTTTTGGGGGTTAGCACCATTTCATTGATACAACATGCCTACCACTTTAAAGGTGCAAATTGTTGTTTTATTGAGACACAAACAATAATTAAGATGAAAAAATAGAAATCTGGAGTGTGCATAGGTATCCCCCCCCCCCCCCCCCCAAAAAAAAGTCAATACTTTGTTGAGCCACCTTTTGCTACAGTTACAGCTGCAAGTCTCTTGGGGTAAGTCTCTATTAGCTTAGCGCATCTAGCCACTGGGATTTTTGCCCATTCCTCAAGGCAAAACTGCTCCAAGTCCTTCAAGTTAGATAGGTTACGTTGGTGTACAGCAATCTTCAAGTTATGCCACAGATTCTCAATTGGATTGAGGTCTGGGCTTTGACTAGGATATTCCAAGACATTTAAATGTTTCCCTTTAAACCACTCCAATGTAGCTTCAGCAGTATGTTTAGGGTCATTGTCCTGCTGGAACATGAACCTTTGGCCCAGTCTCAAACCGCTGGCCGACTCAAACTGGTTTTCCTCCAGAATTTCCCTGTATTTAGTGCCATCCATCTTTCCTTCAGTCCTGACCAGCTTTCCTGTCCCTGAAGATGAAAAATATCCCCATGGCATGATGCTGCCACCACCATGCTTCACTGTAGGAATGGTGTTCTCAGGGTGTTGGGTTTGCACCACACATGGCATTTCCCATGATGGCCAAAAAGTTCAATTTTAGTCTCATTTGACCAGAGAATCTTCTTCCATGTGTTTGGGGAGTCTCCCACATGCTGTTGGGCAAACTCCAAACGTGTTTTCTTAAGCAATGGCTTTTTTTCTGGCCACTCTTCCATAAAGCCCCGCTCTGTGGAGTGTATGGCTTAAAGTGATCCTATGGACAGATCCTCCCATCTCCGTTGTGGATCTTTGCAGCTCCTTCAGTGTTATCTTTGGTGTCTTTGTTGCATCTCTGATTAATGCCCTCCTTGCCCGGTCTGTGAGTTTTGGTGGGCAGCCTTCTCTTGTCAGGTTTGTAGTGGTGCCATATTCTTTCCATTTTGCTATAATGGATTTAATGGTGCTCCGTGGGATATTCAAAGTTTGGGATATTTTTTATAACCCAACCCTGATCTATACTTCTCCACAACTTTGTCTCTGACCTGTTTGGAGGCTCCTTAGTTTTCATGTTGCTTGCTTAGTAGTGTTGCAGAGTCAGGGTCCTTCCAGAACAGGTTGATTTATACAGACATCATGTGACAGATCATGTGACACTTTGATTGCACACAGGTGGATCTTAATCAACTAATTATGTGACTTCTGAAGTGAATTAGTTGGAGCAGCTCTTATTTAGGGGTTTCATACGAAAGGGGGTGAATACTTATGCACAATCCAGATTTCTGTTTTTTTTTTCATCTTAATTATTATTTTTTTCACAATAAAAAAACAATGTGCACCTTTAAAGTGGTAGGCATCTTGTGTAAATCAAATGGTGCTAACCCTCCAAAAATCCATTTTAATTCCAGCTTGTAATGCGACAAAACAGGACAAACACCAAGGGGGATGAATACTTTTGCAAGACACTGTAACTGGTGACCATTATTCAACATATAAAGAGCAGCAGCATCTCCGAAGCTCTACATCTCCACAAATGCTTATTTGCTTTTAAATTATTTTTTGTTTTATAAACTCTATATTTATGCAGTCCATTTTTCTTGCGCGTACAGTCCATGTTGATTCGGTCTCTCCCTTTTCACTCTTCTTTCCTCTTGCTCTCCACTGCCCTTGACATTTTCTTAGAATCTCTTGTGCTGTCCAGGCCTGCATATGTCATCTCCTTTCTCCCATTTTCTTTCGCTCAATATCTCAATCTCATTTTTTTATTTCTCTCCCTCACTTTATCTCATTGTTTGATGCCCCCCCAACCTTTTCAGTTTTCATCCATTTGCCTTATCCTCTGTGACTCCCTCTATACACTGTCAAAATGAAAAATGCAAGTTTCAAAAGTTGAGTTTTAGCAGACAGCAAGTGATATGTATTTTGACAGGAATGTGTGTGTGAATGAGTGAGCACGTTTGCATGTGTGTGCTGACTGCTGTGTCCTGCAAGTGTGTGTGTGAGAGAGACAGAGAGAGAGAGAGAGTTCTATCTATCTATCTATCTATCTATCTATCTATCTATCTATCTATCTATCTATCTATCTATATACACACACACTGTGTATGCGTGTGTGTATACATACAACCCCGATTCCAAAAAAGTTGGGACAAAGTACAAATTGTAAATAAAAACAGAATGCAATAATTTACAAATCTCAAAAACTGATATTGTATTCACAATAGAACATAGACAACATATCAAATGTTGAAAGTGAGACATTTTGAAATTTCATGCCAAATATTGGCTCATTTGAAATTTCATGACAGCAACACATCTCAAAAAGTTGGGACAGGGGCAATAAGAGGCTGGAAAAGTTAAAGGTACAAAAAAAGGAACAGCTGGAGGACCAAACTGCAACTCATTAGGTCAATTGGCAATAGGTCATTAACATGACTGGGTATAAAAAGAGCATCTTGGAGTGGCAGCGGCTCTCAGAAGTAAAGATGGGAAGAGGATCACCAATCCCCCTAATTCTGCACCGACAAATAGTGGAGCAATATCAGAAAGGAGTTCAACAGTGTAAAATTGCAAAGAGTTTGAACATATCATCATCTATAGTACATAATATCATCAAAAGATTCAGAGAATCTGGAAGAATCTCTGTACATAAGGGTCAAGGCCGGAAAACCATACTGGGTGCCCGTGATCTTTGGGCCCTTAGACGGCACTGCATTACATACAGGCATGCTTCTGTATTGGAAATCACAAAATGGGCTCAGGAATATTTCCAGAGAACATTATCTGTGAACACAATTCACCATGCCATCCGCCGTTGCCAGCTAAAACTCTATAGTTCAAAGAAGAAGCCATATCTAAACATGATCCAGAAGCGCAGACGTCTTCTCTGGGCCAAGGCTCATTTAAAATGGACTGTGGCAAAGTGGAAAACTGTTCTGTGGTCAGACGAATCAAAATTTGAAGTTCTTTATGGAAATCAGGGACGCCGTGTCATTCGGACTAAAGAGGAGAAGGACGACCCAAGTTGTTATCAGCGCTCAGTTCAGAAGCCTGCATCTCTGATGGTATGGGGTTGCATTAGTGCATGTGGCATGGGCAGCTTACACATCTGGAAAGACACCATCAATGCTGAAAAGTATATCCAGGTTCTAGAGCAACATATGCTCCCATCCAGACGACATCTCTTTCAGGGAAGACCTTGCATTTTCCAACATGACAATGCCAAACCACATACTGCATCAATTACAGCATCATGGCTGCGTAGAAGAAGGGTCCGGGTACTGAACTGGCCAGCCTGCAGTCCAGATCTTTCACCCATAGAAAACATTTGGCGCATCATAAAACGGAAGATACAACAAAAAAGACCTAAGACAGTTGAGCAACTAGAATCCTGCATTAGACAAGAATGGGTTAACATTCCTATCCCTAAACTTGATCGACTTGTCTCCTCAGTCCCCAGACGTTTACAGACTGTTGTAAAGAGAAAAGGGGATGTCTCACAGTGGTAAACATGGCCTTGTCCCAACTTTTTTGAGATGTGTTGTTGTCATGAAATTTAAAATCACCTAATTTTTCTCTTTAAATGATACATTTTCTCAGTTTAAACAGTTGATATGTCATCTATGTTCTATTCTGAATAAAATATGGAATTTTGAAACTTCCACATCACTGCATTCCATTTTTATTTACAATTTGTACTTTGTCCCAACTTTTTGGGAATTGGGGTTGTACTATATATATATATATATATATATATATATATATATATATATATATATATAGGTATAGAGAGAAAGAGAGAGAGAGAGAGAGATGAATGAGATAGAGAGAGAGGTGAGTTTATTTATATATATATATATATATATATATATATATATATATATATATATATATATATACACACACACACACAGGGTGCGATTTTTTTTTTAATCATGAAACGTCACAAAATTAAGGTAACAATAGGCTAACAGCTCAATAACATCCGATGATATCAAATGAATAACACTAAATGAAAATGAACACTAAACCAGAGATAGTAAATTCATCTTCCTATCTCTCTGACTAAATACACGAACACTAACACACAACAAAGTTCGCATTGCTTGTCGCGTTGCTGTGATGTTTCTCTCCCTCTGGATTAAATGGACAGTGACTCGAAAATCACTGAAATACACGAATACTAAATGAACAGTTTGCTCTGATGGCGCAGTTCATGTGGCCTTTTCTGCTTTCCCGTCGGTGCGCTATCCGCCGCGTTTCGCCCTTCTTTAATCCACATTTCTGCGAATTTCTCAGCAGGGAAGGAACGCACGTCTGGCCCATTGACAGCGAGGAAAAGAAGGCTGTCAGTGTGGATACACATTCATTCTGTTGCGCTCATCAATAAGGATGTGATTCATGGCGCTAAATCCACGTTCACACTCTGGATATTGTTATTATCTACAATGTATCTATTTGCTGGGGACGTTCGTGAACATCAAAGCTGCCACTTCGGGTCATTTTGAAAGCGAGTGCAATGTAGACCATAGAAAACTGTCACAACATGCCTGTCATGTCAACTTTTTTTTTTTGGTTTGTTTCTTTTATTGACGGGGTTGTCCCCGAGGATTTTTTTTCAGCAGAGATAAAAACCAGAGGGGGGGGATGATCCCCACCATCCCCCCCAGCAAATCGCACCCAGTATATATATATATATATATATATATATATATATATATATATATATATATATATATACACACACACACACACACACAGAGCGAGATAGACAAAGAGAGAGAGTTTTTGACCCTCTTGCTCAGTTTCATTATCTCGAACTTTTGTGGCATTTCAGCAGCGAGTGACAGCAGTAAAGCCTGGCAGGAATGACTAACTAATGCTAGAAAGGGTGAACTGGCAAGACAACAGTCACCAACCTGAATAAGGATATGAATTATTTGTAATGCAAAGACAATGGGTTCTAAAATGACAGGCCATGGGGCATCTGCTGGAGACCAGAAGTTAAAAAAGTCATATGAACAGGAGATTTGTACTTCCATGTCAGTCACTACGCTTACATGCATAAAATCTTCTGATTTTTGCCCTTATTCTGCAAAAGACAATATTCCTACTTAGCTGTTTACATAGCTAAAGAAAATGAATATTCCACTCCACTAATATTCCTGTTTCCATCCACCTGATTGTCTAGTTGGTTTGTGTACAACGCACAGAGCGGAGTATAAACAGGCAAGAGGCCATGTGTCATGAGCTGCTGTAAAAACCCCAATCAAGACACATATTCAAACTGCGCTGTATACCTGTCCAATGAATGCTCCTAAATCCCAAATAATATCGGCATATTCCACACGTCTTAACTGGAAAATGCTAAATTCAGAATATCTCAACCGAATAGGCTGTTTACATAACCTGAATCAAATTATGAATACTATTATGTTCAGAATAATAGTGGAATATTAGTGTGCGTATAAACATACTGAGTGAGTGGAAAAATATGGAGTCTGACAAAGAAAGAGCACATTCATAAACAGGAATGACTGCATGATGTATTTATGGCATTCATTCATTCTTTTTTAGTCACTGCCTAGTCAGGGTCACGGTGTTTTAAATTAGGCTACTAGGCTGTTGTTGTTGCTGCTTTTTTATGTTTTATTTTTTCATTTTGAGAAATAGAACCAGCTAAATAGAACAGACATAATAGAACAGATATGTAGATATATACATATCAGTATATGTCTACTGATATACACTTCAATGTATATCTCTAGTTGAGACTCATGATATCATTGTATATTTTATTATTCTATCCACATTCACTGGATATGAGCAATTGTGCACTGCTACTCTACTACTAGGTTATGAGCTCATATACTGTGAGTAGAGAAAAACAAAATGGCAGAGCGTGTTGCTGAACCAACCAAGGATGAAATAAAAACTCTATTCGAAAGCAAAACCCCAAAAATACAAAAAAAAACCAAAAATGGAATAAAGTATCTGATGGTCAGAATGTATCTTTTTAAAATTTTTCAGGAATTATGATTATCACATTTTTCACAAATTGCTACTGTCATTTCGGCAGTTTGTTTACATTCTAAGTGGAAATTATTTGGTCGGATGTTTTGTATAAAGTTTTTATTTTTCAAATTTGCAACAAATAAAAATAAAAATGCTCTGTTTCTCAAAATCCAGTGAATGTAGACAGAATAAAACAGTTATTCCACTCAATCTACGCGCCTCGTCAGTTATCGTCTCATGTACGACTCGATTTCATGGAGTACCTGGTACCTGTGTAATATTTTCATTCATCTCATCTCATTATCTGTAGCCGCTTTATCCTGTTCTACAGGGTCGCAGGCAAGCTGGAGCCTATCCCAGCTGACTACGGGTGAAAGGCGGGGTACACCCTGGACAAGTCGCCAGGTCATCACAGGGCTGACACATAGACACAGACAACCATTCACACTCACATTCACACCTACGGTCAATTTAGAGTCACCAGTTAACCTAACCTGCATGTCTTTGGACTGTGGGGGAAACCGGAGCACCTGGAGGAAACCCACGCAGACACGGGGAGAACATGCAAACTCCGCACAGAAAGGCCCTCGCCTTTCTTCTGTCTGCCAACGTTGTCAAAAGACGCGCGCGCCCTCTTTCGAATGCTGATGTAATCAAGCTGGAAGTTTTGTTTGTTTTGATAGCAATCAGGAAAGTTTGAAAAAAGTAGGCAGTAATCGTCATGTAAACCAGTTTTTGTGCAATATTTCATTTGGAAAATAGTTTTCAAAATGGCGGCGTTGACACCTGGCTGACACTTCATGTTTCGAAGTCTCGCACAAGTCTCGTGAAGATTGCGTGGATAAGTGACGCCTGCCGTGGAACAAACAAACTAAAATTCAACATGGCTAAAAACCAAATAGGCCAATAAGTGTAATATTTAATCGCAATTAGTTGGCAATACGAGTCACGATATAAGGTTACTAAAACCGGAAACGTAATTGAATAACACGTTAAGGGACATTCCACCGAATGGGTGCCATTTGCTTGTTGTACCACTCCCAAATTAAACTTAATTTGTTATATCTTTTCAACACTGATTATTCAAAATGTGTATTGGTCAACCTCAGGCTACGTTATTTATTTTTTTACAAGGTTTGGAAGTCAAAGATGGCTGCATTTTTTTCAGTCCTGTTACCAAAACTCAAGTGACATCTGAAAGTAACAGGACCGAGTTTTTAGCCTAGGATTAGCTAATACATGGAATTAAGCCACATGGCATCATCACTAATAGCATGACCACACTTGGCACATTCTAGTGATTTACCAAAAATCTGTATTTTTAAAATAAACAAATATCATCTAAGAAATAATTTAAGTAACAGGACAGTATGTTGACATTGACCTTATCAGTCAAAGTTAAAAAACAAACAAACATCAAATATACAGAAAAGTAAATGAGAGAACTAACTTTTGGTCTTCCCATGGCTTTCAGAAGACACAACTGATGTAACTTCCTGTTGAGCATGTGATTTATGGAATGTTCCAAATTTGTCAGATGGGGTAATATGTTTGGGTAACAGGACTGAGTGAAAACCCAGGGACACGATTAAAATGTGTATTTTAACTAAGATATTGTGGATTTCTTATGAAAAATTATATTTAAACCATGGATAGGATATGGAGTCACACAACAGTGCAAAAGCAATACTGTTTCTGAAGGATTTTAATCATAATATTTCATAGTTAAGTATAAAGTTAAAGTGCGGGGACAGGTAACACATGCTATTTTTCAGTGTTTTAGGTAGTTTTTATTAATCCTTACAATTATATATCTTAAATTTGAAATCAGATCAATGTGCAGGACATTCTGCGTAATAAGGAAATGTATTTTAAAGTACATTTTTATGTGCGTTTATACATATAATTTTCTAGGGACGGAAATGGCACCGATTAGGTGGAATGGCTCTTAAATAAGAAATAAAGCAAGTTTAAAAATGACTTCAGTTCTCCTTTAAGCCATAGGCTGTCTGTGGTAATCCCAAGTGCTTGCTACATTTTTTAAATATTTTTTTTCTATGTGGACAAATGCAACAACATTAAGAAAGGACCCAGGAACACTCGCAGAGAAGAGAGCTTCCAGAGAATATTGATCATTAACTCCATAACCCCTTTCATCTTTTCCTGCATTTCAGTCGCTTTTAAGTTCCTTTAGCTATTTTAACCCCTGACTGGGTTGTGCACTTTTCCATCACCTCAGAGAATCTGGCAGTTGAAGTCCATCTCGAGCAATCTTCATCCACATCCTAACAACCTAGCAGTATCGCGTGTTTGGCTTTAGTAATGCAGAAATTCATTTCAGCACTGTCAGAAAGGGGTTTAATGATGATGGAGTTTAATGGTGAACTCTTACACGTCTGTCCTGATGTCCGTATGCTTGCCCTTTGAACAGCTGACATTACAAAGAGCACTTTGTGATGTGTGTGCATATTTAAGACTTGGCTTTAATGCTCCCAGGCTCCCCACTGTGATCATAATGGATGACAGTGACATTATGTCCATATCAATAAGGAGAAGACATGACAAAGAGAAGACATTTCTCCATAACGCTTAATCAGCTACCTTTCACACACACACACACACACACACACACACACACACACACACACACACACACACACGTTTGCTATCCTTGTGAGGAAATGTAAGCCTGACCTTAACCTCAGTAACCAAAATGAAACATTGTGTCTCTTTTTTTCATGCTGCAAAAAAAGTTTTCATGGGAATCAAGGCCAAAATGGTGTGTGTATCCACAGTCGTTTCATGTCGCAATACACAATCCTCCTCAGTCTTCTTTTCCCCCCAAGTTATGACATGGAAAAATCCCCAAAGCTGTAATTCATGAACAGTCCACTCCATGTACAATCTGTCAGTCTCCATTTGATCACAAAACAATAAAGGTTTCCTAAATCGACATGTTAGCAACTTCAAATCAATATTAGTGTCCCCTGCTGCCGATTTTCTGAATATAGCTGAAAAGTTCATCTACTTCGCTGGCACTGCCATGATTGAAAATCACATGATTGCATTCCTGCGCGCTGATTGGCCAAAGCTCAAAACGGTGTTCGTGAACCTTACGCGCTGTGCTGTTTTACCTATCAGTATCCTCCAATCAGCGCGCGGGAATGCAATCACATGATTTTCAATCATGGCGGCGCCGGCGGAGTTGATGAACTTTTCGGCTCAATTCAGAAAACTGGCAGCAGGAGACACTAATATTGATTTGAAGTTGCTGACACGTTGATTCAGGAAACCTTTATTGTTTTATGATCAAAAGGAGACCGATGGATTGTATGTGGAGTGGACCGCTCATGAATTACAGCTTTGGGGATTTTTCTGTGTCATAACTTGGGGGGAAAAGAAGACCGAGAAGGATTGCGTATTGTGACATGTAGCAACTGTGTGTGCATCAAGGTGTCTGATACACACATCCACACACAGAAGAAGATTGAAAAACCTTTATGTAACACAGACAAGTGTTACAGTTCGCAGACCTGGTGGATCTCTCCTGAGTACCACCCAAATATTAGGTGAGGTTGCCCTTGCATGCTACCACCCAGAGAGTGACCTGCTCAGCCAATCACAGATAGTGTCCAGCCTGGTCATATTCCGACCTGGCCAATGGGTTTGGATAGCCACCAAGGATCTTCCCATGCAGCTCGGGTCCAAGAATTTGGCCCCATGGTACATTGGACCCTTTAAAATCCCTAGGAGGATCAACCTGGTGGTATACCACTTGGCTGCTCAATGAGGAGCAATCCCACCTTCTCACACTTGAATCCGGTCCTTTGCAGTCCACTGGCAGCCTCAGCGTGAGCAGTACCACCTCCACTACACATCATTGACAGGGCTCTGGCCTTCATACGGTATTTAGATGCATAGTAGACTTGCGCCGTGTCTGTGGCCATACAAAGTATCAAGTGGACTAGGAAGGTTATGGGCCCGAGAGGCGCTCTTGGGTTCCAGTGCAACAGTCTGGATCCAGAGCTTGTTAGGGACTTATGCACAGATCGCACAGCTGGCCTGGGAACGTCAGGAGCCGTTCCTAGGAAAGGGGTACCGGGGTAATGCCACAGGCTTCCCTGCAGGCAGATCTTTGTTCACATACAAGGGCTGTGTTAAATAAGACTGGTTCCATCTACAGGAGGTTCTAATCAATGGCACCTAATCTGGAACACCTGATTCTAATATTATGGACTTGAAAGTGGGATAAATGTAAGGGTGTACTTACTTTTTCCAGGGTGTCCTTACTTTTGTTGACTGATTTTTTAAAATTTAAATTATGAATGACTACAAAATGTTAATTTTATATCTCATTTATTGGAGTATATCACTTTTGGCTCTAGGCACTGTATCAAAGGGAGGGAAATGTTTGCTTGTTTAAAGGTGCTGACTGCAAAGTCATCTGAAATAAAAAAAAAAAACAATTTTTTATTGTGCTTGGCATTTTCCTATGTCTCACAAGAACAATATTATGTGGACGAGATGTGACCATTTTGATGTGCTGAGGGTCGCTTTCTTCTGTTTTGGGACTGTTTTCCTCCCTCTTGAGCTAAACAGTATGGCCCTATGGAAACAGCCGAATGCGAGGAGCTTTAACTAATTAGCATAACTATGGAACTGTGTCACACCAAGGTCGCGACGTGCTGAAAGCATCGACCTCGGAGAGTTTTGAGTCGTAGGTATGTAATTTGTGGTTAACATTCGCGAATATATCCATGAAACAAAAGATGAATCTATCTTTTCTCTGTTATTGCTTTTGTGTTATCATTTCTTTCTCTGTAAGATCAAAACATTAGATGTATAACTCCATACTTGCTACTGTGGAGTCGAGTCCATGCATTCTAAGGCGAAGGTAGCTAAGCACTAGCTAGAATTATTTAGTTATCTGTTCAGAAAAATTACATTTCATCTAACCTTGCTCTATCTTGCAGTTGCACTCACTAGGCAGGTTTTCCTTTTCTTTTTCGCTGGCTTTTAACTGGCAGGAGAGCGGAGTCCACCATGTTTGCCCACGCCGACTTGTTTTGGTTAAAAGTAAGCCAAATGCCTCATGGTGGTCATGTGATATTGTTGGCCACTTGCTTCGGTGATTTCCGAAATCGTTAAATGCGGGACACATTTTATCTCGGCAAAACATTTACACATAGGATACATGGTGTGTGGAGCAGCAAAAAAACCCATCTCGAAACTACAACAGCATGAGAAATAGAACATTTTGCCCAGAACTGAACTTTGCAGTCAGCACCTTTAAATATGTTGAAAAACATTTACAATTTTCATGGGATGTACTTATTTTTTCACATGACTGTATTGGGAATTATGTGGTAAACAAAAAGTGTGGAAACCCCCCCCAAAATATTTCATATTTTAGATTCTTCAAAGTAGCCACCATTTACCTTGATGACGCTTTACACACTACTGGCATTATCTTATTGCGACAACTGTAGTAATTCATATTATGTGTAAAAAAAAAAACCTCAACTAAGTAAAGAGAAATGAAATCCATCATTACTTTAAGGAATGACATGTCTTTTAATTAATAATAATAAAGAAAAATCATTGAATTAGAAGGCGTGTCCAAACTTTTGACTGATACTGCACATCAGTGTTGCCTTCAACTGGGGACAATTTGACAGCATCTTAGAAGATATGAAACAAAAATGTGACCAGTTTTGAATGGTCCTTGATGCCTCGTCATCCTCCTCAGACAGCGTTTTCCCCGTTTCGACTGCACCTACATAAATGGTTAAACCTCACGAAATTATAACACTCCAAATCCAAAACTATATCTTGGTATGGAAATACGGCTGGAAAATAAAAATCAACTGGACAGAAAGTGAAGAGTTGAAAATTGGGGTTGGACGGAAAACAAGCGATGTTTAGCTTTAGGTAATGTTGCCCACTGTAGCTGAAGATTCCTGTTCCTGAGTGACAGATGCAGAACCTGATGTGGTCTTCGGTTGTTGTTTCTCATCTGTCTCAAGGTCGACATGTGCATTCTGAGATGTTTTTCTGCTCACCACGGTTATAAAGAGTGTATATTTGAGTTACTGTAGTCTTCTGGGCGGCACGGTGGTGTAGTGGTTAGCACTGTTGCCTCACAGCAAGAAGGTTCTGGGTTCAAGCCCAGGTTCTGGGTTCAAGCCCAGTGGCCGGTGAGGGTCTTTCTGTGTGGAGTTTGCATGTTCTCCCCGTGTCTGCATGGGTTTCCTCCGGGTGCTCCGGTTTCCCCCACAGTCCAAAGACATGCAGGGTAGGCTAAGTGGTGGCTCTAAATTGACCGTAGGTGTGAATGTGAGTGTGAATGGCTGTTTCTCTGTGTCAGCCGTGCGATAAACTGGCAACTTGTCCAGGGTGTACCCCGCCTCTCACCCATAGTCAGCTGGGATAGACTCCAGCTTGCCTGTGACCCTGTAGAACAGGATAAGTGACTACAGATAATGGATGGATGGATGGATGGATGTAGTCTTCTGGTCAGCTTGAACCAGTCTGCCCACTCTCCTCCACCCTCTCTCATCAACAGTGCGTTTCTACCTGCAGAACTGTTGCTGACTGAATATTTGTGAGTGAGTGAGTGAGTGAGTGAGTGAGTGCAGAAGAAAGAAAAAGAGAGAAAAGAATATGGTGGTGTGCAAATGGCTTTGCTCCACTATTAGCTTGCAGCCCTTAGCCTCCAGCGCTCTTCTAACAAGCCACACTTCATCTCTCCTTTTCTTCCTCCTCTCTCTTCTTTGCCATTTCAGACCCATGTTTGGTCAGGCTGATAAAGCCTGCCTGCTCAAGATGATTTTTAGAATTCTGAATTTTAAAAAGGTCTCCATGGTATTTTGGCAAGTGTCACGCCATCAGTCATTCAAAAACACATCATCTTTAAGTGCTTCCTCATCTGTCAGAGCATAGAAGATGATGAAAATTTTCTGTTGATGAATCATGGATCGGGAGTGTGCGTGCACGCACTCACACACACAAAGCATGTCTGTACAGTTATAAAACATAACATAAGTCTTTTTCTAAATTATATAACATATCTACTGCTCCATCATTACAGATGACAATAGATTTGAAACTGATGTTACTGTCATATAACTTTGCAAAATATCACCAGTCTCTGAAACATTTAGCAGACTTAAAACAGCAAACTATAGTGTAATTTCGTGACTCGTTTTCATACGATTTCAATTAAATCTGTTCCCACTCAGATTTTATACCATGCCGTAGTAAGCTGCAGTTACCCAGATCTCATTGTCATACAAAAGATTTGTCTTTCAGAAAATTATACAGGATATTAAATTACATCCTTCACTGCTAGATTTGCATATAATGTTGTTCTGTGACATCTGATTTAAGAAAACAGAACCAATCCCACACTGTAGAAGAAATGTGATCTTGTTTCCTCTTATTCTCAGCCAGCTGTTTTATACTTATACAACATACTTCAGACTCATACATAGAGGATATTACATGGTGGTGAGAAGATATTCAGTTTATCTTCAAGTGGTGAATGTATATCACAAGTAAGCGAAGCAAATGAGTAAATGTTCTTAATATTATATAGACACGTCCACAAAAACAAACAAACAAAAAACCACAAAAGTTAATCAAAAGAATTTTAATTTTGAACCGGTTCGCCATTTTGACAATGCGCATCTAATCTGCGGGAAAACACTGGGATTGACATCATAAGAGTGAAATATTGGGAATTATTACACATCCAGGACACTTTTTACATGGAATAAAAACATGTGTTCTACTCCCTTCTAGTGAGTTTAATTTATTTGGTTTGATAGCACGCGATATTGTTAGCATATCGCTTATCCTATGTGTATTATGTTACTCTACCCAGTGGAGAATGAGCGTTGAATATGGTTTACGATATTGCATGGTTGTCAAGACAACATGACATCACACATCAGAGATATAAAACTTCCACACTAGTGAGTGACTGTGGAAATTTGTAAACAAACATAGCCGCCAGGTTTGCTTCATTAAATACGGAAGATTTTGAGAGAACTTTGAAAGAGAAAGACGTGTCGAATACCCGAAACGAATGTGTATGTATAATAATAATAATAATAATAATATTGTCTGGCTTTTTTTCGTGGTATATCAGATATATTCCATTCAGCAGTAGTGGTTAGTTAAATGGAATATATCTGATTTACCACTCAACGCCAACCAATATTCTTTAAATATGTCACTCAGATCCGCGATGTACAGTTAGGTCTATATATATTTGGACACTGACACAAATTGTGGTTTTTTTACTTGTTTACTGAAACATATTCAAGTTATAGTTATATAATGGACATGGACAAAGTCTAGACTTTCAGCTTTCATTTGAGGGTATCCACATTAAAATTGCATGAAGGGTTTAGGAGTTTCAGCTCCTTAACATGTGCCACCCTGTTTTTAAAGGGACCAAAAGTAATTGGACAATTGACTCAAAGGCTATTTCATGGGCAGGTGTGGGCAATTCCTTCGTTATGTCATTCTCAATTAAGCAGATAAAAGGCCTGGAGTTGATTTGAGGTGTGGTGCTTGCATTTAGAAGATTTTGCTGTGAAGAAAACATGTGGTCAAAGGAGCTCTCCATGCAGGTGAAACAAGCCATCCTTAAGCTGCGAAAACAGAAAAAACCCATCCGAGAAATTGCTACAATATTAGGAGTGGCAAAATCTACAGTTTGGTACATCCTGAGAAAGAAAGAAAGCACTGGTGAACTCATCAATGCAAAAAGACCTGGACGCCCACAGAAGACAACAGTGGTGGATGATCGCAGAATAATTTCCATGGTGAAGAGAAACCCCTTCACAACAGCCAACCAAGTGAACAACACTCTCCAGGAGGTAGGCGTGTCAATATCCAAATCTACCATAAAGAAAAGACTGTGTGAAAGTAAATACAGAGGGTTCACTGCATGGTGCAAGCCACTCATAAGCCTCAAGAATAAAAAGGCTAGATTGGACTTTGCTAAAAAACATCTAAAAAAGCCAGCACAGTTCTGGAAGAACATTCTTTGGACAGATGAAACCAAGATCAACCTCTACCAGAATGATGGAAAGAAAAAAGTATGGCGAAGGCGTGGTACAGCTCATGATCCAAAGCATACCACATCATCTGTAAAACACAGCGGAGACAGTGTGATGGCTTGGGCATGCATGGCTGCCAGTGGCACTGGGTCACTAGTGTTTATTGATGATGTGACACAGGACAGAAGCAGCTGGATGAATTCTGAGGTATTCAGAGACATACTGTGTGCTCAAATGCAGCCAAACTGATTGGTCGGCGTTTCATAATACAGATGGACAATGACCCAAAACATAAAGCCAAAGCAACCCAGGAGTTTATAAAAGCAAAGAAGTGGAATATTCTTGAATGGCCAAGTCAGTCACCTGATCTCAACCCAATTGAGCATGCATTTCACTTGTTAAAGACTAAACTTCAGACAGAAAGGCCCACAAACAAACAGCAACTGAAAACCGCTGCAGTAAAGGCATTAAAAAGGAGGAGAAACAGCGTCTGGTGATGTCCATGATTTCAAGACTTCAGGCAGTCATTGCCAACAAAGGGTTTTCAACCAAGTATTAGAAATGAACATTTTATTTACAGTTATTTAATTTGTCCAATTACTTTTGAGCCCCTGAAATGAAGGGATTATGTTTAAAAAATGCTTTAGTTCCTCACATTTTTATGCAATCATTTTGTTCAACCCACTGAATTAAAGCTGAAAGTCTGAACTTCAACCGCATCTGAATTGTTTTGTTCAAAATTCATTGTGGTAATGTACAGAACCAAAATTAGAAAAATGTTGTCTCTGTCCAAATATTTATGGACCTAACTGTATTTTGTATGAAAAATGTGAGTTTTTCAAAACGAGAAGCTAAACTTCATATCTTCAAGCCAACATGTGATTTTCTTTTTATTCTTTTTAATATATCATAATTTCTTCTTTGGGTGGCATAGTGGTGCAGCGGTCAGCTCTGCCACCTCACAGTAAGTTCTGGGTTTGAATCTGCCAGTCAACCAGGGCCTTTCTGTATGGACTTTGCATGTTCTCCCTGTGGCTGCCTGGGTTTCCTCTGGGTGCTCCAGTTTCCTCCCACAGTTCAAAGGCATTTGGATTCGGTTAGTTGGCTACTCTGAATTGCCCGTAGGTGTGAATGTGAGTATAAATGTCTGTGTCTCTCTCTGTGTTCGCCCTGTGATTGGCCTGTCCAGGGTGTACCCTGCCTCTCACCCAGCGTCAGGTGGGATTGTCTTCAGCTTAACCACGCTCCATAGTAGGATAAGCGGTGTAGATAATAGATGGATGAATTTGATCGGAAACACCTCAAATGATAATTATCAGTATCATAATGACTTTAAGATGAAGAAATGTTCATAGTTATTAGTGTGTTTTCTGAGTCCATTTCAGAGAGAAAACTGAAACTGTTTGGCTTGATTTGCTATTTTGTTTGAGTTGGTTTCACACTGCACATAAACACACCAAAGAGGAAAAAAATGGATGAGCAGTGTGTGAGGAAATAATATTAAAATGTACTTTTTCTTTAACCTACCCAGGTTGTACCTCGCCTCTCAACCAAAGTCAGCTGGGATTGGCTCCAGTTTCCCCTGCGACCCTGACAGATAAGTGGTATAGACCAGGGGTGGTATAGACCAGGGGTGGGCAATTATTTTTTCCGTGGGGCCACATGAGAAACATAAAATTTTGTGGAGGGCCGGACCAAAAGGCTGAACTAAATTCTGCATAATATTAATTGTATTTCTTTATATAAAGCAGTAAATAACATTGTTTTTACAAGCTGCTAAGACTGGTAAGAGTATGGAAAAAACGAGGTTGCCTTACAAAAAAATGTCATTTATTCAATCAAATTTCCCAAAACAATGGTTAACAAAATGTGAACGTTTGTACCATTTTTTTTTCAGTCACATTCACCCCAAAACACAGTAAAGACATCACAATATTGTCTTTCTACTCCGCATATCAAACAAGATGCATCATATTATAATAATGATGCCGTGTCGATTCGGTGTAGGTATCAGATCTACAGATCGGCTCGGGCTCCGGCGCTTGCTAGTGACGTCACACTATGTGATTGGCTGAACCGTTTGAAGGATGACGTACAAGTTTGTGGTTGGTCTGGACAAATTATGGAAGTAGTTATCGCGGGATTAGGGTTCGTGGGATTTCATGTCATGTTCATGTCGCGCGCACTGCGTTTTTGTTGAACACAACTTCAAAATAAAAGCAATGCACATTCAGTCCATGCATGAGGTAAAATTAGAAAATACGTTTATTTTGTAATTTCTAATTAACCTTACGCGGGCCGGTCAGAATAAACCAATGGGCCGGATGCGGCCCGCGGGCCGTAAAATGCCCAGGTCTGGTATAGACAATAGATGGGGTGGCACGGTGGTGTAGTGGTTAGCACTGTCGCCTCACAGCAAGAAGGCCCTGGGTTTGAGTCCAGCGGCCGGCGAGGGCCTTTCTGTGTGGAGTTTGCATGTTCTCCCCGTGTCTGCGTGGGTTTCCTCCGGGTGCTCCGGTTTCTCCCACAGTTCAAAGACTGTGGGAGGCTAATTGGTGGCTCTAAATTGACCGTAGGTGTGAATGTGAATGGTTGTCTCTGTGTGTCAGCTCTGCGATAATCTGGTGACTTGTCCAGGGTGTACCCCGCCTCTCACCCATAGTCAGATGGGATGGGCTCTAGCTTGCCTGCGACCCTGCACAGGATAAGCGGCTACAGATAATGGATGGACTCTTTCATTAAATGAAATACAGCACTAGAAAAATGTAAACAAAGCTTTGCTAAGTGCATGTAGAAGCCACCACAGATAATGCAGATCCAATGCTAAAGAATGATTGGATAAATATACAAGTATCTACTTCAAAACATTTTTGTGTGTCACATCCAACATTTTATTTTTGCTCTTTAATTGTCTTTGTTCATTGTTAAATGCCAAATATCCAGAACACCTCACATTTCTGCAGCACTACAGCTCTGGCCTTTGGCTTTGCATCATATCACTTTCTCACAGCACATGAACTGTGCTTGAATGCACTTGAAACCGGACTGATATCATCTCACTCAGATGGTCTTGGTGCAATTTTGGTCCACACTCAAGCGTCCTCATGAACAGCTCAAAGTTGAGGAAAAAAAAAAAAAACACTGTGGTTTGAGTTATATACAGTAAATACTGCATGTGTTTAAGTCCCCTCAGTGGTTAATTCACTGACACAGATGATAACTTTCTGCAATTTTAACATTGACTCCAAGTCGATGCTCATGGACACATCGGTGTAATGTATAAGGCATATTAAAACCAAACCTGGAGGGAAGTGGCACTTGAAAAAAAAATATTGAATATGTGTCTCAGGTGATAAACTTCATGATCCTTTTTCCGTCATCATTACTATTTTAGCGAGTAAAGCATCACCCATGTGACCTAATCATAATGATCAGGCCTGACTGAATCCCTGCTCTACTCTTCAATATGTCATTGCTGTCAGGGTGATAAATGAAACCAGAAGGATCCTTCTGTCTCTCCCTCCATCTGTCTCTCACTCTCTACCTGAGGATCTCTGAACAGCCAGATCAGAAAGAGAAGGAGGCTCATCACTCACTTCATTACCCATCATCCATCCTGCAATGTCTGCTACGTGAGGAGCACTGACCTCTTTCTTATCTCAGCCCACACAGGCACGAGGATCGAATCTTCTGACTCCCACCCATCACTGCAAGGCCACAAAACACAGCATGAAGTGGACACAGAGTCAAGGTTACAGGAGGCACTTCATATGTGTGAACAAAGCAGAACTAATGAGCAGACTGTGGTGTGAAGTTCTTCCAATACCCATTCATTTCAGTGGAAACCCAGAACCTTTTCCACATGAAATAATCAGTGGTATTAAACTCTGTATGGACCTCACTATCTTCCTGCTTCAGTTTGCCCCGTTGTCGTCCCCCCTGACACACACACTCCTTGTGCACGTTTTATTCCTCGCTATTCGAGCATAACCTTGCTTTACAACACCAATAAAGCACAAATGCAATTTTACTGCCCAGACTGGGATACAGAGAAATTTATAGGACTCATGCCTTCAATTTCCTCTCAGATTGGCAGAGCATGTGGTAATTGGGCCATTTTTCTTAACGAACAACTAAAAAGTATTCTCGAGAGATTGTGAGGTGCGCACTTACCTGCCCACATCATATAAACGCTAATAATTGCTCATTATATTACAGCCTTCACTAGACAGATTGCAGTGAGATTGCTCTCAGTACTTTGTCAGCAAAAAATATATATATAAGGTGCTTTATCATTTAAAATTTCAAAATTGCTGCCAAGTACTTACAAGTGCAATAGTGCAATATAATATTAATTTCCTTATTTTAATGGCTGCATACTTTACTGGATGTTTAGATTAGTCTTAATGCTACTGCAATTTAATATCCGCACGCCATGTTGTTTGAGCAGCAGCAAAGATAATGCTTTACAGCATAATTATTGTTGGCACACTGATACTGTGCACAGTTTATCAAGGAGCTAAAATGTTTTCCAGAGCTTGATGACTCTGATTAATATTTCAGTCCGTTGGCATGCAAAATGGAAGACATCCAATTTATAATTATGAACTGCAGTTTCATTTTGCATGTTTTCCATAAGGTCAATAACAATGTAGTTACTTTTTTTGTACAACCCCAATTCCCAAAAAATTTGGGAGACTGTGTAAAGCATAAATAAAGACAGAATGTGAAGATTTGCAAATCATGGAAGACAACGCATCAAATGTTGAAACTGAGAAATTTTCTCTTTTTAAAAATATTTTTTAATATACAGTATGCTCATTTTGAATTTGATATCAGCAATACGTTTCAGAAAAATTGAGACAGAGGCGACAAAAGATTGAAAAAGTTGTGTAATGCTAACCCCCCCCCCAAAAAAAAAAAAAAAACTAATTTGGTTAATTGGCAACAGGTCAGTAACATGATTGGGTATAAAAAGAGCATCCCAGAGAGGCTGAGTCTCTCAGAAGATGGGGAGGGGTTCACCGCTCCGTGAAAGACTGCGTGGGCAAACAGTGCAGCAATTTAAGAATAACATTCTTCAATGTAAAATTGTAAAGAATTTGGGGATTACATCATCTATGGTACATAATATCATTAAAAGATTCAGAGAATCTGGAGAAATCTCTGTATGCAAGAGACAAGGTTGAAAACTGACACTGGATGCCTGTGATCTTCAGGCCCTCAAGAGACACTGCATTAAAAGCAGACACATGTCTGTAGTGGAAATCACTGTATGGGCTCAGGAACACTTCAGAAAACCATCGTCTGTGAAAACAGTTCATTACTGCATCCACAAATGCAAGTTCAAACCAGATATAAACAATATCCAGAAACACCGCCACCTTCTCTGGGCCCGAGCTCTTTCACGGTGGACTGAGGCGAAGTGGAAAATTGTCCTGAGGTCTGACGAATCAAAAGTAGAAATTCTTTTTAGAAATCATGGACACCACGTCCTCCAGGCTAAAGAGGAGGGGGACCATCTGGTTTGTTATCAGTGCACAGTTCAAAATCCATCATCTGTGATGGTATGAGGGGGCATTAGTGCACATGACATGGGGAGCTTGTACATCTGGGAAGGCATCATTAATGCTGAATGATATATACACGTCTCAGAGCAATATGCTGCCATCCAGACAAAATCTTTTTCAGGGAAGGCCTTCCTTCTTTCAGCAAGACAATGCCAAACCGCTTTCTGCACATATTAAAACTCTATGACTCCGTAGTAAAAGACTCTGGGTGCTAAACTGGCCTGCCTGCAGTCCAGACTTGTCTCCCATTTAAAACATTTGGCGCATTATGAAGTGCAAAATACGACAAAGGAGACCCTGAACTGTTGAGCAACTGAAATTGTATATCAGACAAGAATGGGACAACATTTCTCTTTCAAAACTACTGCAGTTGGTCTCCTCAGTTCCCAAACGTTTACAGAGTGTTGTTCAAAGTAGAGGTGATGCAACACAGTGGTAAACATGCCCCTGTCCCAACTTTTTTGAAACGTGTTGCTGACATTAAATTCAAAATGAGCACATATTTTTGAAAAAAAAAAATTAAATTTCTCAGTTTCAACGTTTGATATGTTGTCTTTGTACTATTTTCAATGGAATATAGGGTTACCATGATTTGCACATTATCGCATTCTATTTTTATTTCCAGTTTACACAGCATCCTGACTTTTTTGGAATTGGGGGTTATATGATTTAAAACATTTTAACAGGTTTGAGCATTTACTATATTTAAACGAACTTCACACATTGTCAGAGTTTACTGCACACATTTGCAAGTGTCCTAAAAACTGTCCTGATCTTTTTTTCCCCACACAGATTTCTGTATTTCTGCTCCAGTCTGTTCCGGCCATCCATCTTCCTCTCTTCAAATTGGACAGTATTCCTTCTTCATTTTCTTTCTCTCTGATGTTTCACACCTTCGTTGACCGAGTGGCTCAGCAAGACTCAATTAATAACAGAGAAAGATTAACGACTTGCCCCTTTTTTTCTACCCAACATACCCACGGGGCTCAATTTATCTTCAGGAATTTGCAGCATGGAAAGAAAAAAAAAACAACACATGATTGACACTCCTAACCTTCATTGGGATGTAATCCTCATCTTTAGCACTCAGAGATCTAATTAATTAGTGGAATCTCATTTCCTTGCTAATGCAAGTGGACAGAGGCGTGATAGAGGAGAATGTGTAAGGAGAGAGAGAGAGAGAGAGAGAGAGAATGCTATTTCTCATCACTGTCTGGAGCTGGACTCCATCTGCAGCACTCTCTCCAAACGACAGTGCTACTAGCTGCCAGACTGCTACTACACACACCAAAGTCCTGTACAGTTGCTATCCTGCACATTTGATTGAGATAGTAACATAAAATGGATATGCTAAAAAGACTCTAAAAACGAATGAGCTAAATTAAAAGTGAAATGCGTATTGCATATGCTATATCTCAATTAAATTGCACTCAAAGTCAAAATTCAATCAATCAAAGTTCACTTAGCCCCAAACATTCAGCTTTAGATGGATAACATAATCTTGACCAGGGGTTTTCAAACCTATTGGGCAAATGAACCTGAATGTACAATATAAATATTCTGCTTGTAAATCCATATTCAATAAATGTCTCAGCATATTTCATGCAAGGTTTCTTGACTTCTGTTGTTCCAGATGTTGTCTTCTGCTGTCTGAGCCAGAGTCATTACATTTTCATGGAAATTAGGCTCAAAATAATAGCAAACAAAATCAGTTTGAATGATATTCATAATATTCCTTTGTAAAATAAATGAAAAAAAGCAAAAGAGGTGATTGTAAGTTTCTCTCACAACCCCATTTTTAAATCAAGCGATCTCTACTTTGAGAACTGCTGATCTATCATACCGTCAATATCTAGAACATTTGTATGTAAATCCCTAACAGAGCTGTTCTCTATCCAAAAAGGATCCAAGGAAAACAATTTACGACTGGATTCTATACACCTTCATCCAGGGTTCTAACTAGACCAAAATATCAGCGTAGTGGCACCAGTCATAACGACCGGGGGTTCAGGGGCCGCCTTACGATACTGGCATACTCTCCCATCCCTGTCAATTACAATGATATTAGCCAATCACACGCATCTGTGGGCTCATACACGCGGTAGTGGTTAGACAGTGTTTTCCCCTGAGTGTGTTACACTGCCCTGTGAGGCAGAATGAACAGCAGTTAGAAAAATTTCATTTGCTGGTTTCACAAGTTATTCTCCCCAGGTGAGAGCCGGCTGGTGGGTGGGAATTGAAAAATGACCAAATTAGGAAAAAAAAAATCTATCTATCCAAAGAGTCCTTAAAGAACACTTTAAACTTCTCCAGTCTTTGGGACCAGTGGCCTAGCACAGTTTCCTATTCCCAAAACCTGATCCAGCTCATGAAGCGCTTGATAATTAGGTGTCAGGCATGTTGACTGTAGGGAAAACCTGAAACTCCACAGCATGTACAGTATGTCTCTGAGACTGGAGGTGAGAATCTCTAGAGTGCTAACACACACTGATGTAAAGTTGGGGAAATGAGCTTTGGGCTATTCAGACTTATTAGTCTTTTGACTAATCTCTTGACTGTACAAGGAGCGACCGTTTAACCAGACCTTTATACTAATAATACCCGCGCAGTGACTACGTCTCATTACAGACAGACAGACATGTCAATAGACAGATAGAATTATTGGCACCCTTCATAAAAATGAGCAAGAAGACACACTGTAAAATACAGAGGTGGATCAGTGATGTTTTGGATGATTTAAATTTTGATAAATATTCTGATATTTTAATCTGGAAGTTAAGAATTAGCTAGATAGAGTTTCCATCAGTAGAATAATATACACACCAAAATCAAGTATTATAAATATTTGAATGACTTCAGTTTTGAATCTGTAGTCTGAATTGAGAAGCGTGATTCACATACACAAACCTAATAATATAAAGGGGTTTGAAATGTTCTTGTCATGGAGGAGTCACCAAGATCCATTTTAATGTCTCCATCCTTGTGACAGATTAAAGGATGAGATTCAGTACAGTTACTGTCCCCAAGAGAAAACACCAAATATTAATTGTAAATTGGGACATAAACAATTTCAAAACCAGTGTATTATACAGCTTTTTGTATTAAAGAAATACAAAATTTACACAATAAATAAATAAATACACAATTAAATTCTCATCTCATCTCATTATCTCTAGCCGCTTTATCCTTTCTACAGGGTCGCAGGCAAGCTGGAGCCTATCCCAGCTGACTACGGGCGAAAGGCGGGGTACACCCTGGACAAGTCGTCAGGTCATCACAGGGCTTAATTAAATTAAATTATTATTATTATTATTATTATTAATTAATTTATTTATTTTTATTTATTTATTTAAAGTGTGCAGTGCTCTAATATGTTGAAGTTCAAAAATATCACAAATTGTATGTGGTTTGTGTTTGTGTGTATGTGTGTGTGTGTGTAATTAAAGGAAAATTCATGTCTTAAAGTAATGATGAATGCCGTTTCTTTTTACTTAGTTGAGCAGTTCTTGACATAATATGGATTACTACAGTTGTGGAATAGGGCTATTTACTGTATTTTTATTATTTACTATTTACCATTTGGTGGTCTCAAATGTATTTTGATGGCCAGAAATTCTAAAACATGGAGAATATTACACGGTCACACACGAAGATACAGTATAAGGTTTATCTTCGACTGGTGAATATATTTCACGAGTGAGAGAAGCAAACGATTCATATATTTTTCAACACAAAAAGATAAACTTTATATCTTCATGCCACCATGTAATGTTCTTTATATTATAAGGACACATCCACAACAAAATACACAAGTTAATCAAAAGAATTTTAATTTTGAACTGGTTCAGCATTTTGACAATGCATATAAAGTTAGTGGGAAAATGCTGGGGGTGACGTCATCGGAGTGAAATTTTGGTGATTATTATACATACAGGACAGTTTTTCCATGGAATAAAAACATGTATTCTATTCTCTTCTAGCGGGTTTCATTCATTTGGTTTGATAGCATGCAATATTGTTAGCATATCACTTATCCTACGTGTACTATGTCACTCTACCCAATGGAGAATGAGCACTGAATATGGTTTACAATATTGCATTGCTGTCAAGACAACATGACGTCACACGTTGGAGACAGAAAACGTCCGCGCTAGTGAGCGACTGTGACAATTTGTAAACAAACATGGCCGCCAGGTTTGCTTTGTTAAATACGGAAGATTTTGAGAGAATTTTGAAAGAGAAAAACGTGTTGAACACCCAAAAGGAATGTATAATAATAATAATAATAATAATAATAATAATAATAATAATATTGGCTGGTTTTTTTCATGGTATATCAGATATATTCCATTCGGCTAACATGATACTGAACGAGTCTTCGACTCGTTCAGTATCATGCTCGCTGAATGGAATATATCTGATTATACCACTCAATGCCAGCCAATATTATTTAAATATGTCTCACTCAGATCCGTAATGTATTTTTTATGAAAAATACGAGTTTTTCAACATGAGAAGATAAACTTCATATCTTCAAGCTGTGTGATTTTCTTTGTCTTTTTATTATCTTGACACATTCACAAACAAAAAGTACCCAGATTTATCAAAACACAAGTCACTCAATGTCCCAGATGTAGTTCCCAGTAAAACACTCATATAGTTTGTGTGTGTTTTACTGGGAAATACGGCACCTCTCTCTCTCTTTATATATATATATATATATATATATATATATATATATATATATATATATATATGAGAGAGAGAGAGAGAGAGAGAGAGAGAGAGAGAATGCAAAGACAGAAAATGCAAATTAAAAAAGAAAGCATTGATTTCTAAATTTGCTTGTATTTAATTGCAGACAGTATGAACCCAAGATATTTCATGATTTGTCTGGTCAACTTCAGTTCATTTGTGAATATACCTCTATTCCTGCATTTCAGGCCTGCAACACATTCCAAAAAAGTTGGGACGGAAGCAATAATGAGGTAAAACAATTAAATAATGATGTGATTTGAAACAGGCGATGTCAACAGGTGATTGTAATCATGATTTAGTACAAAATCAGTATCCAGGGAAGGCCTAGGTTTTGAGGAGTAAAGATGGGCCGAGGATCTATAGTTTGTCAACGAATGTATGAGAAAATTATTATAATATTTACAATAAATATTTAAAAACAATGTTTCTCAAAGAAAGATAGGAAGGGATTTAGATATTTCACCCTCTACTGTGGGCGGCACGGTGGTGTAGTGGTTAGCGCTGTCGCCTCACAGCAAGAAGGTCCGGGTTCGAGCCCCGTGGCTGGCGAGGGCCTTTCTGTGTGGAGTTTGCATGTTCTCCCCGTGTCCGCGTGGGTTTCCTCCGGGTGCTCCGGTTTCCCCCACAGTCCAAAGACATGCAGGTTAGGTTAACTGGTGACTCTAAATTGAGCGTAGGTGTGAATGTGAGTGTGAATGGTTGTCTGTGTCTATGTGTCAGCCCTGTGATGACCTGGCGACTTGTCCAGGGTGTACCCCGCCTTTCGCCCGTAGTCAGCTGGGATAGGCTCCAGCTTGCCTGCGACCCTGTAGAACAGGATAAAGCGGCTACAGATAATGAGATGAGATGAGACCCTCTACTGTGCATAATATCATTAAACACTTCGAGGAATCTGGGGGATTTTTTTTTTTTGCGTTAAGAGATTCTTCATATAGACACAATTGTGCTTCTTAATTCCATGAAAAGTGTCATAAACTATAAAGGGTACTGCAGACAGACAGATAGACAAAGTTACACACATAACTAAATTGGCCATGAAGTCTCATAAAAGATGATGTGAACAAAACAGCAAATGTTAACGATGTACCATGAAAAGGATGAGCAGTGTTTGCGAGAGTATACAGAAATTCAGCCCAAGACAGCTTCATGAACCTGAAGCAGTGCTCAACTCCACTTACAAGTCTATTTTGCAACCAACTGAAGCTCAATCTCTACATGATAATGGCGGAATGAATGGGAATTTATATACTTTATACAGTGAAGTGCCACCAAATAATACAATAATGCAATGTTATCAAGTGATGCTAGGGTCCCTCATGCTTTCAATCTATTTGCATATAGATGAAATGCTATAATAACTCCAGCCCCACCTGCAGGAGTAAATATTTTGCTGTCTGTTTTGTCTAGCCATCCTGACACCCACAATGAGCCACTAATTGAAGACTGGAAAGAATCTTTATATGGCGACTGACATTCAATTACGTAGAGGGGAGATCAGATTAGGCGCAGGCCCAGAAAGCATGTTTGAAAAGCCCATTTGGTGTGCGAGTGCAGCCGAGAGGCAAGGGCTATCATCTGAATGACTGTTTGGAATCTGGCTGAATGAAGCTGCTGGGAGTGAAATCACTATGCTATGACCCATGATTAATTGGATGTCTTGTGAGTGTGTGTGAGCGAGAGACAGAAAGAGGGATTGGAGGGCAGTGCATGTGAGAGCAATGTGAAGAAGAGGCATTTCAGTTACTTTTAATAAAACACAACTTGAATATGTCCACTGAGTCAAAGAAAATATCTGCAGTTCATGTTGTGTCATATATTTAAACATTACTGGCTGGCTTTGAGTGGTCTACCAGATATATTCCATTCAGTGAGCATGATATTGAACGAGGCGAAGATGAGCAGGACTTCTCTGTCCTGGCACCAAAGAGGTGGAATGAACTTCCAACGGCTGTCTGAACAGCTGAGTCTTCAAACAAAGATTAAAGACCTACAGTTATGGTCAGAAGTTTACATACACACATCATGGGCATGAATGTCATGGTAATTTTGGGCTGTTAATGATTTCCTTGAACTGTTCCTTTTCCAGGGTGGAATGATTGTACAGCATACATTTTTAATGACTTTAAAAAAAAAAAAAAGAATTGAATGCACAAGTTTGAATTTATTTTGGATTTTCTCTAATCCACACAGGGTTAAATTTATACATACAGGCTCAAATATATACATACATTCACTTAAATCTCTTAATAAGTGGTGCTAAAAGTCCTACAATGTCTTTTAACTTGACAAGGCCAAGGCCTATTAACTTCTCGTTAGTGACCATGATTGACTACAACTGGTAGTTTCTCTTTGCCAGCATAAAAAGGATTTGTTTGACAGCACTCATTGGATTGACCAATACTCAGAACCATGGGAAAGTCCAAGGAACTCAGTGAAGATCTAAGGCTACGTTTACATTAGACCGTATCTGTCTCGTTTTCTTCGCGGATGCACTGTCCGTTTACATTAAACCGCCTGGAAACGCCGGGAAACGGGAATCCGCCAGCGTCCACGTATTCAATCCAGATCGTGTCAGCTCCGGTGCTGTGTAAACATTCAGAATACGCGGATACGCTGTGCTGAGCTCTAGCTGGCGTCTCATTGGACAACGTCACTGTGACATCCACCTTCCTGATTCGCTGGCGTTGGTCATGTGATGCGACTGCTGAAAAACGGCGCGGACTTCCGCCTTGTATCACCTTTCATTAAAGAGTATAAAAGTATGAAAATACTGCAAATACTGATGCAAATACTGCCCATTGTGTAGTTATGATTGTCTTTAGGCTTGCCATCCTTCCACTTGCAAGTGGTAAGTGATATGCGCTGGGATCTCACACACAGCGGCTCAGTCCCAAATCACAGCTTGTTCACTTCACTCGCGCGCTCTGTGAGCTGCGCAAGGCCGGAGTGCGCACCCTCCAGAGGGCACTCGCTGTTCAGGGCGGAGTGATTTGGAACGCAGGATGCCTGCGGAGCCGAGCGTATCCGTGTATTGGTATTGCTGTGTGCACGCAAATCGTGTATTGGTGTTGCTGTGTGCACACTAATCGTTTTAAAAACGTTAATCTGATGATCCGCTGATACGGTCTAATGTAAACATGGGCTAAGAAAGAGAATTGTAGATTTACACAAGTTGGGAAGGTTTCTTGGAGCCATTTCTAAACAACTGCAGATTCCAACAATTGCACGCAAGTACAAGTTATTCGGATGTGTCACCACTTTGGCAAGGTCTGGAAGAAGACCCAAACTGTCACCCTCAGATGAGAGGAAATTGTTTAGAATGTTCAGGAACAACCCAGGAACCACCAAGGCTCAAGCCTGCCATGAATTGGAAACTGCTGGAACACCAATGTCACTGTCCACAGTGAAGTGAGTTTTACATTGCCATGGACTGAGAGGATGCTGACCAAGAAAGAAGCCCCTGCGCCAAAATCGACACCTTCAAGCTTGACTGAAATTTTCAGCTGCCCACATGGACAAGCCAGATGCCTTCTGGAGAAAAGTTTTATGGTTAGATGAGACAAAGATTGAGCTATTTGGCCACAGTGACAAGAGGTATGTTTAGAGGAGTAAAGGTGAGGCTTTCACACCTAAGAACACTGTACCAACTGTCAAGCATGGTGGTGGTAGCCTCATGCTCTGGGGCTGTTTTGTTGCATTGCACAAAGTGGATGGAATAATGAAGAAAGAGGACTACCTCCAAATTCTTCAACTTCACCTCAAATCAACAGCTAGATGGTTGAAACTTGGACAAAATTGGGTGTTCCAACAGGACAGTGATCCCAAACACACATCAAAATTGGTTTTGGAATGGATAAAACAGGCTAACATTAAGCTTCTGGAATGGCCTTCCCAAAGTCCCAACCCTCCTGAAAATTTGTGGGCTACTCTTAAAAGCTGGGTCCGTGCCAGAAAACCAACCAATTTAAATGAACTTTACCAATTCTGCCAAGAAGAGTGGTCAAATATCCAGCCAGAAGCTTGTTGATGGCTACCAAAAGCATCTGGTTGAGGTGCAACTTGCTAAGGGACATTTAACCAAATACTAGTGGGGGTGTATGTATATATTTGAGCCTGTATGTATAATGTTGACCCTGTGTGGATTAGAGAAAATCCAAAATAAATTCAAACTTGTGCACTCAATTCTTGTTTTTTGAAGTCATTAAAGGTGTACAGGATCTAGTCATTAAAGATGTACGGGATCCTGGGGATCCACAACTCGCAGGATCTCACCTGGACAACCAACTGCTCCAACCTAGTCAAGAAGGCTCACCAGCGGCTCTTTTTCTTGAGGACTCTGAAGAAAAACCATCTCTCTTCAGACATCCTGGTGAACTTCTACTGCTGTACCATCGAGAGCATCCGAACCAACTGTATTACAGTCTGGTATGGGAACTGCTTTGTTTCGGACCGGAAGGCACTGCAGAGGGTGGTGAAAATCGCCCAGTGTGTCATGGGAGCCTCACGTCCTGCTACTGAGGACATCTACAAGAAGCGATGTCTCAGGAGAGCCATACACATCAACAAAGACTCCTGCCACCCAGCACACAAACTGTTCACTCTCCTGCCCTCTGGAAGGCGCTACAGGAGCCTTCAGACCAAAACCACCAGGTTTAGGAACAGTTTTTGACCTTCAGCTGTCTCACTGCTGAACTCCCCCCCCCCCCCCCCCCCACACACACACACACACACTCACTCACTAACCCCCCACCAACCAAACTGAACTGACTTGAACTGACTTCATTGCACTTTCACAATTTGCACTACTGTTTATTCATACCGCATTTTGTATAAACTGCAAATATCTATATCATAGCATTGCACTATAGTGCATTCATATCTTACATTTGTACATACTGTAAATATCTATATCATATCATTATACCATTCCATACCCTGTAATTTCTGTACATTTATCTCATTATCTCTAGCCGCTTTATCCTGTTCTACAGGGTCGCAGGCAAGCTGGAGCCTATCCCAGCTGACTACGGACGAAAGGCGGGGTACACCCTGGACAAGTCGCCAGGTCATCACAGGGCCGACACATAGACACAGATAACCATTCACACTCACATTCACACCTACGCTCAATTTAGAGTCACCAGTTAACCTAACCTGCATGTCTTTGGACTGTGGGGGAAACCGGAGCACCTGGAGGAAACCCATGCAGCCACGGGGAGAATATGCAATCTCCGCACAGAAAGGCCCCCGTCGACCACTGGGCTCGACCCCAGAACCTTCTTGCTGTGAGGCAACAGTGCTAACCACTACACCACCGTGCCGGCCCTTTCTGTACATTTATATTTGTATATTACACTTATGTTATTTACTGCTATGCACTTCTGGTTAGATGGAATCTGCTTTTCCTTGCCTTGTACCTGTGACATGTGCAATGACAATAAAGTTGAATCTAATCTAATCTAATCTAATCTAATCTAATCTAATCTAATCTACACTGCAAAAAATGATATCAAGTTAGGATATCTTGAATATAGTTGAAACAATCTAGCATTTCCTGTTAAAAGAATACAAGACACAAACTCTGAGATTATTAAAACTAGTTCTAGATTTTAACCAACTTATTCCAAGATGTCTTGTCAAGTAACATTATCTGTCCATGCAGCAAAATAATTTCACTAGTATTAAGGAATTTTCTCCTCAAATTCAGTTTTCAGTTTTTTGCAGTGTATGCTGTAAAATCATTCCACCCTGGAAAAAGAACAGTTCAAGGAAATCATTAACAGCCCTGAATTACCAGGATATTCATGCCCATGATGAGTGTACGTAAACTTCTGACCACAACTGTACCTCTTCATCAAGCAAGCTTCTTATTGTAATAACCTCCTCCAACAGGGTTTTAGCTCGATAATATCCTTAGTCGCTGACCTAGTGATCTAGCCGGAGGGTAAGTTTTTGAGAAAGACGACAAAGCGCTTCTGCTTTGTAGTTGTACTGAAGAAGGGTGTCTGCTTAATACAAACAGTGGTTTGTAAAGTTCTGAGCAAAAAAAAAGATTAGAAAATGTTACCACAGCTACAGCATATCCACCATGGCAGTAGAAATAGCAACACTCTTTGGCCACATGGTTAATTTTTTTGTCGCAGATAGAGTGCTGTATGTAATTTGACAAAAAAAACAAAACAAAAGCACATGCTCACATGGAACTGGCAAAATGAGCAAAACATCTGATATTGTGTGTACTGCCAGTGACATAGCAGCATGTGCTGCAAAGCAGGTGCAGATGCTGAATTAACTAAACTAATTGCCAGGTAATTAGTGAACCATTCTGCATGGTGTCAGGTACACAAATCCGGATTTTTAAGTATTTCCTGATGCCAGCCGTCACTTTTGGAACAACAAGATGCACTAAAGGGCACACAAGATTTCCACTGGAGGATTTGTTAAGTATGAAAATGAACCCATATACAATCATCCTTTTAATCTGCATCCTGTTCTCACACACACACACACACACACACACACACACACACACACACACACACACTGTGCTGAATGCTTTAGCGAAAAGCGTTAGCAGACTCCACACTAAAGAGCACGGATCCAAGTGACTCTTGGACCTCATAAATATGATCTGCCTCATACAGACCTCATACTCATCTCAGACTACATAGTGATATATTAAACATAACTATATCTTGATGTTGGCATATAAATCATATATACATATACAGTATATAGGCACAAATATTGGTAGACCCATTCTGCATGATGTCAGGAACATAAATCCTGCTTCAAGTATTTTCTGATGCAGCAGTCACTTTTGGAACGACAAGCTGCACCAAAGAACATGCAATATTTCCATTGGAGGATTTAATAAGCATGAAGGCGGCACAGTGATGTAGTGATTCGCACTGTTGCCTCATGGCAAGAAGGTTCCGGGTTCGAGCCTCACATCAGATGGGAGCATTTCTGTGTCGAGTTTGCATGTTCTCCCCTTGCCTGCGTGGGTTTCCCTACAGTTCAAAGACATGCAGATTAGGTAAAATACCCAGCCACTGGGATTGTACTAGCCGGTGCATGCTTAGTGCCGGTCCCAAGCCTGGATAGACTGGGGAGGGTTGTGTCAGGAAGGGCATCCAGTGTAAAAGCTATGCCAAGTCAAATATGCAGAACAGACCCACTGTGGTGACCCCTAACGGGAGCAGCTGAAAGAAGCTTTATTAAGCATGAAAATGGACCAATATACGATCACACTTTTAGTCTCCATTCTTTTCATACACAGTCACAGCACTGCTGTCCACTACCTAAACGTGAAGCCTGGCATCAGACCTCCAGACACTTCCTGCAGAGTATCTCCTGTATCCATTTAGCTTCCACATCTGCTCTGTTCTGTGAAAGGCACTGAGAGCTTTGGCTAAAAGCATTAGCAGACTTCACACTAAAGAGCATGGATCCAAGTGAGTCTCACTAGTCTGCCTCATACAGACCTCAGACTGAAATCCCAGCTACATAACATAAATATTGTTTGACAGTGGCATAGAAATTATATATAGGCACAAAAGACATGGTCGCTTAGTAGCATCTTCAAATATAAAGGCTACTAATCAGAAAAGTGACCATGACCAAAGTGCTAGCAGTGTGAAATATCCCAGCATGCATCACAACAACTTACTGGCTGGCAGAAACCTACTTTCTTATTGCAACTATCTTAAGAACTGTGATACAGCTTTTTAAAGACTACAGCGATGTGTGTTCTTGAATAACCCATGTGATAATGAATCATAGAAAGGTGAGAAAGATCATTATTTCATGAACAACACTCTCTGGAAAAAGGTACAAAGATTCCGTTGTGCGTCACTGCAGTGATACATTTAAGACTTTTGTCTTTTTGAACCTTGAAATCAGAAACATTTATCAGAAATGGCATTCATATTCTCAGCCAAATGTACGCTGGATGTAAATACA